>NC_087348.1:51025833-51325833 GCF_030014295.1 Loxodonta africana
ACTGTTTATTAAAATATAGCCAGAAACAAACTAGCATGTCAGGAAGCAAGCCACTGCCTCCTTTCAGAGCAAGGACCTTCAGTCCCTCCCTGTTAAACTCATTTCGTGGGGTACCAGGTTGTCTCCTGGCTGGGGCTTTGTTCTAGCAGACCTGAAACCTGCAGGCCCGTGATGGGGACATACAGAATTCTGGAGGGAGCAAAGGGAAGACTCACCCATTTGTGAAGACAAATCAGCCACTCGTAAGGGCTCCGGGGATTAGGACTCAGTGTTCCTTTGATCTTCCCTCCTACTCACCGCTGCTCTGGGGCTCAGGACACCTTAAATATTGTCTTTGTGGAAGCTTCTGGTAGGACCAGTTGCAATCCAAGATTCTTTCTGGTAATCCTCCTTGGCCCTTCTGAAACCAAACCAAATCCATTGCTGTCGAGTTGATTACTACTCATGGGGACCCTACTGGACAAAGTAGAACTGCCCCAGTGGGTTCGAACCACTGACCTTTCAGTTAGCAGCCAAGCACTTAAACACTGCACCACCAGGGCTAAGCCAAAGAACCAAACCTGTTGCCATCAAGTAGATTCCAACTCATAGCGACCATGTAGGGCAGAGTAGAACTGCCCCGTAGGGTTTCCAGGGAGTGGCTGGCGGATTTGAACTGCCGACCTTTTTGGTTAGAAGGCAAACTCTTAACCACTGAGCGACCAGGCCTAGGGAACATTAATTTGCTCCCTCATATTTGTGCCCATAGCCCTTTACCCTTACTGCTGTTACATATGTCACACTGTGGTATCGCTACTTATGTGTCTCTCTTGCTCTGAGTATGTATGAACACTTGTGTCCTTTCTGTCTCTGGGTCCCCCAAAACCAAGCCATTGCCATCAACTCGATTCCAACTCATAGTGACCATATAGGACAGAGTAAAATTGTCCCATAGGGTTTTCAAGGCTGTAAATCTTTACAGAAGCAGACTGCCACCTCTTTCTCGCCTGCAGCAGCTGGTGGGTTCAACCAGTCGACTTTTTGGTTGGCTGCTGAGTGCTTTAACCGCTGTGCCACCAGGGCCCTTTCTGGGTCTCCAGCACCGGACAACTCAGGGTTGAATTGTTGGAGTGATTGCTTTTAGGTCATCTTGAAGCATTCTGTCCTCAACCATTCCCCTCTCTCCACTCAGTCCCAATCACGTGAAAGTATTTACATTAAAAAAAGCCCATGGAAACTCCTTCAGCTGAGCCTGCATGTTAAAATGGGTCGGCTTCTACAACATGGAAACCCTGGTGGCGTAGTGGTTAAGTGCTACGGCTGCTAACCAAAGGGTCAGCAGTTCGAATCCACCAGGCACTCCTTGGAAACTCTATGGGGCAGTTCTACTCTGTCCTATAGGGTTGCTATGAGTTGGAATCGACTCGACGGCACTGGGTTTGGTTTTGGTTTGGTTTCTACAACATAAATTCAGAAACATTTCACTACATCAGATATTTCCTGTGTACCTACTGTGTTCCAGGACTTGGGTACCTAGTGGTGAACAGAACAGATACATTTCCTGCTGTCCTGGATGTCACTGATGATTAACTACTGTTAATTGGTACAGATTATTAATGGGAAGAGCATTTCAACTTTCAGATAAAAGTGATTTTTATTTTAAAGCCCTCTGGAGCAGAAACATACTCAGGAATACCCTTGGATCAAGAATTATCCTCTTTCAAAGTGCATCCCTTGCTTGCTGATCCCTGGAGTCCCTCCTTGACACACATGGTTGAGTTTTGTCACCAGAAGGAGCTAGCCCAGCAAGGTATGAGCTCACGAAAAAATTATTTGAAGAACGCTTCATGAAGATTCAACATCACAAGCTTCCTTAAACCTTCCTACTAGATGTTGAAGGATGTGCCATCCTCATGCTTCACCAGGCTTTACTTGTATAATCTTAGGCCAATTATATAAAATCTTAGGCTACTACCTGATAATACTTGTATTTTGTTCATAATTTCCTACTCTTACGAAGCATCTCTGTCTTAATAGCCCTGGGTTATCTTCAGGCTTTCAGCCGAGCAGTCTGGGGAAATCCCCCTCTGGATTGGGGGCTTATTTTCTAAAGAGCATTGTGCTGAGGAGATTTTCTCCAGGCAAAGGAATACAGTGGTTGTGACAGTTATCTGGAAAGACTGAAATTAATTTTGAGTGACATAGTTGAAGCCACCAGAGGAATCAGCAATTCCCCATATGAATACTCACATATCAGGCTAGATAAAGCAACAAGCTTGGGCATATCGTATTGATTGGGGTGGACATTTGTTGGGGCCTCTTCAATATAAAACTCCAGCTTCTCACACTAAGGGACCTTGATTTTTGCTTTGGGAAATTCAGCCCTTTCCATTCTCAGCCATACAGTTTGGGTGGGATTAACCCTTCCTCCAGATCCAAGGATGGGCCTGATTGGCTTAAACCAGCCAGGGAAGCCAGCCTTCTCTCACAGTGATTGGTTCAGAGGTAGGCATGTGTCCCAGTTCCAACCAATGACAGAGGGTGAATCCCAGGATTTGTGGGGAGTTTACAGAAGAGGCTCTTTTTCTTCCCCTGGATGTGAGACTCCAGGGGGTTGCCTGGAGCTGCCAGAGGACACCAGGTGAAGACAGAAGATTATGTTGACGTGGGGGAATGCAGAATGGGCGATGCAGGAAATCAGGTCCATCTTGGAATTGATGAAGCATCTCCTGGAGCTTCCCCTCATTGGGCTTTCTGGTTATGTGAACTGATAAAGCACGTACACCCTTTGCCTCTTATTAGCTTGTATCAATTTGAATTGGTGTTTCTGTCACTTGCAACCGAAGAATTCGTAACTAATTACTAATATCGAAAGTGTCTACAGTCTAAGAATCAGCTTGGTCAAGATCAGTAATGGGATGGAATTTAGCAAAAGACAATTGTGAAAATCTTTGAGTAGGGTAGCTCAGCTGGGGAAGTATCAAGAGGCTCCCTTTTTGCCCATAAAAAAAGTTACTAGGGCAGGAAGCTGAAGGAAGGTAATACCATTAGAGGCTGGCAGTTTGGGATGCTGACAGTGCCTAGCAGAGGCAGGGTTCCACTCTTTTGGTTCTACTTCATGGCCCAACACAGAGCCTGGCACAGAGTTCTCCGTGTGTGTTAAAGGGTAATCTAAGGAAATTCATCCTGAAAAGGCCCAGGCTACTGTCCCCTGCGTAAGTGAAGAGACATGTCCTGAGTCTGAACATCACTTGACACAAATAAATGATTGAAGATACCAGGAACATCTTCCAGCTACGCTAGACTGTAAGCCTTTAAAGCTGTGCTATTCAGTATAGTAGCCAGTGGCCATGCCCACTGGAAAGGTGGCTCGTCAGAACTGAGATGTGCTGCAAGTATAGAACACACATGGCATTTTGAAGACTTAGCACCAAAAAAAGGGTAAAGTATCTTACTTATAACTGTTTATATTAACTGCATGTTGAAATGATAATTTTTAAAATATATTGGGTTAAATAAAATAAGTTATTCACATTAATTTCATCTATTTCTTTTTGCTTTTATTAACATGGCTACTAGAACACTTAATATTACATATTCGCTGACCTTATACTTCTATCAGACAGTGTCTTCTAGCCAGCAGAGACTACATTTTACTTGCTTGTCTGCCAGTGCCTGGCCCAGAAGGCTGTTGTTTCTCCATGTTGTTTTTTAAGCGATGGATGTATGCCTGAATCTTGCCATTGAGAACACTAGTCAGCAAACATCTGAAGCCTCGTGTTCCAGCATGAGTGGCCTTTCTTGTAGAGGGTGTATCTTGATGTGGTCCTGGGTAAGGTCATGCCATGGGAGTATAAGGTAAAATCTCTTCTGAAGAAGGTGACCATTCCTAGAGTCAAATTCCTGGAAAGAGGTGGGCCTCAAACAGGAAAGGAGACATTGGAAGGCAGAAGAAGGGAGTCCTGTCTGTTCCTGGGCCTTACCGCTTTGTATATGGGCAAAGATTGCTCTAGATATGACTGATGACACTTTTGGGGTACAGATAGGGGAGGTGGCATCTGCCACACATTGGCAGGCTAGAAGCAGGTAAAGAAATGGTTTTGGGAGCCCACATGGGCGATGAGAAAGAGCTAAACCTTGTAATTCAGATCATCCTGGTGAGTGTTAACCTGTGTTAATGTTCTTGAGTAAAGCCTGATCCAGATGCCATCGCCTGGCCTCCGTAGAGTGGGGACTGCTGGCCCGTGCTAGGTCACCAGAGTTCAAGGTCGAGCCAAGGTAGCTGTGGCAGCAGAGCTTAGTGAGGTGTCCCCAGGTGAAAGAGAAGCCCGAGAGCCGGCTGCCCTCTGGTGTGGAGGTCCTTGCTTCACAGGCAACCTCAGAAGACAAAGTCTGATGCTTATGGGTAGTGTCTTTCAGGAAACACATCTCCAAGTCATACCTGGCAGAACCACCACAAACCCATGAAAGCGATCAGATGTTGAGGAAAGCGTGACTTCTCTTAACCTCTTTTAGCCTCCGTTGTAAAATGGACCCAGTAATACCCTACAACCTTAGTTCATTCGTTTATTCAGTGAATCTTTATTGAGCACCTAATATGTGCTGGACACAATGCTAGGCTTTGATTTTTATCCAAATCAATTGCTTTGATTTTGATCAAAGAGAGTGTAGGTAAAGTGCTTAGCACAGTGTCTGGCTGTAGCAAAGTCATGTATACATTATACATACATATGCGGGAGCCCTGGTAGCACAGCAGTTAAGAGTTGTGACTGCTAACCAGAAAGCTGGCAGTTTGAATCCACCAGCTGCTCCTAGGAAACCCTATGAGGCAGTTCTGCTCTATTCTGTAGGGTCGCTGTGAGTTGGAATCGACTCAATGGCAGTGCCTTTTTTTTTTTATACATATACGCATTTATGACTATATTGTCCTTAATATTCTTGATCCTCTGTTCATTTTTTGTTGGAAAAATATACCCTTACTGCCTTACTGGGGTAAAAGTGTATAAAGCAGTATTGTCAGACCTCATCTAACTTCAGGGTGAGAGATGAGAATCACCGGCAGCCTCAGCCCAAAGCTGATTCCTTTGAGGTTGATGTCAGACATACCACCACCCTCCAACCTTTTTATCAGTTCTGACACCAGCCGTCCCTTCTGTGGCACTCTCAGCTTCTTTGCTGGGTTCGATAATTCATTGCAATGGCCACACAAAACTTACAGACTATACTTATGGAGTTTATTAAGGTAGTAATAGGTTACAACTCAGGATCGGGATCAACTTGGAGGTAACAGGAGAAACTCAGGATACAATGCTTCGACAGGACAGCTTCGAGCCTCTCAGCTCCTTCTCTGCTGTGGCCACTGGAAGGCAGACCTCGCTCTTGGCAATGCGTGCTGCCAGCCCTCACTCTCGGCCTCTGCCCTGCTCGGGCAAGTGTTACAGCTCTTTAGCTCTGCTGTCATGTGCCTGGAGGCACTTCGCTCTGCCAGGAAGCTTCTCGCCTAAGGCGTTCAGGTCTCTTGCTCCATGGGTTGGTGAGCCCACTGCAGCCACCTTGTTTCAGTGGGCTGGGAAGTCCACCCCAGCCATCTTGTACTGGTCTCCTGGTTCTAAGCTCTCATGCTGCATCATCTCTCGTGGTCTCTCAAATTCTTCAGTGTTACAGCTCTCTCTCTGTCTCCTGGGGCTAGGAGGTTCTCAGTGCAGGGATTCTGGGTCCAAAGGATGTGTTCTGCTCCTGGCTCTTCTTCTTGGTGGCAGTGAGGTCCCCCTCAGCCTGTGGGATTAGCTCTTTTTAAGCCTAGAGGGATGGCAAAACTGACCAATCCACTTGGTGGACCACAGGCACCTTATTTATATAGTCTCATCCAATCCCAGCAAGAGTTTTACACACCTTATTTGCATAGCCGCACCCAATCATTTTGTGGGAGTTACAAGACCATGGCCAGAAAGGCCATATAAAAAGAGAAACCCATCGCTCTGCAAAGTAAGAGACCTTGTATGGAAATATATTTTCCTTGCCCAAACCTGAAATAAGAGATGGTAAGGGGCAGAATTCAGGATTCTGTGACTTGGTGCAGAATTCTGGTTGATGTTTGAACTGCATTTGATCACAGACAGGTGAACTACCCTCTGGATTAGCTGAGTCTGCCTACCTTTTAAATGAGTGACCCAAGTTATTGCACAATTCTGGAAGCTGAGATCCAAACATTTCCCACATTCTATGCCCAAAGGAGGGTTTGGAGTTACCCATCAGGAATCAGGTTAGGCTTCAGTGATTTGAATCATTTTTCTGGCTTCTCTATAGCCCAAGAGTAATTCGGATGGCATAATGACCCAGGAATTTTCTTTTAGGGAGAAATGACTAAGACAGAGTGATTAATTTTAATCAGGATCTTATAAATTTCCACTTTAAAGTTCAGCTTGCAAAGGTGGCCATTCCCCCATTTTTCCATGTGGGCTCTGTTGAGAATTCAGTCTAGGGCTGGGGAGTGATAGGCTTTGTAGTTGATTGGGGTATGGGTGGGGAGCTGTAGGGAATTCAATACCAGCTATTTATTTTAGGAGCCCTGGTGGCATAGTGGTTAAGAACTTGGCTGCTAACAAAAAAAGTGACAGCCCAAATCCACCAGCTGCTCCTTGGAAACCCTATGGGGCGGTTCTACTCAGTCCTATAGGGTCTCCATGAGTTGGAATCAACTGGATGGCAACAGGTTTTTATTTATTTTAATTCTGAAAATTAGTTCTCAAGATTAGGCATTTTATGCAAATTATTCATAAAGATACAATTTGGTGTAGCTTGCTGGAAAAATCTACACTGTTGCTGGTGTCTTATTACGATGGTAGCACTAATGTCCCCAGAAACTCCAAGTGAAGGCCTGGTGTTTACTTTTCCAGGAGGGCTGTTGAAACTTGCAGCTTTCTGGTTCACTGAATCAAGAGCTTTAAGAATGACACTAAGAAAGATTGACAGCTTAATAAGAAATCGGCATTGATTCCCAAGATCAAATCAAGCGCTGCTGTCATTTTTTATTGATGCCAAAAGACCTAAAATCAACCTTATGCCCCAGATTCATTTTAGAGGCCTATTCTTCCCTTGCCAAAGACTGTCCTTCTTTGATTTCGTGTTTTAGCCTCTCTCCACTTCCCATTCAATCTGTCAGTTTCCGGCTTTGTAACTGGGTGGGCACTCTGCCATCTCCACTGAATCCCACTGAGAAATCTCAACATCACTTTCTAGAAAAAATGTCCTTGTTCCAGATGTCTGACTTACAGCCTCAGAATCCTTAACTTACTTCTCAGCTGATGTTGTCTTGATCCCATCCTGAAGTTTTCCCCTCTTCTTGGTATATATGATCTGGACAGAACTAAAGGTGGTAAGTCTTGGTGGCTGTTTAGTGTCCTGGTATTTCTGTTGTTGTTAAATCAAACACACTTTCCAGGATGCACAACTTGGTAACCTTGATCAGAGTTTTTAGCTGCAACCCAAGGATTTAAGCACTCTTTTTAAAGAAATATTATATCGTCTCGTATCTTATGACTCTTCATAATATCAGCTTGTCATACTACTCATAATGCGTGACTGGAGTTGAAAAAAACGGTTTATTCTATATAGTTTTTAACTCTTGTTTGTTCTCCATATGCTTTCACCTCCCATAAGTCCCTATATTCTTTGTAGTATTTACTTTTTGAGAGCCATAGGTTGTGAAAAATTCTGTACTTTTCGTAGTAATTGTCTTTATGTGTACTGTGGGAACGGCTATGTGTGTATTTAAATATTCAGTTGTCTAGTGTGATGGAATTGATTGGACTCCGTGCTTGTTCTGTTACTAGTTAGTAACCAGTTAGTTACTGTGCCTCTCTGAGGCTCAGTTTCCACAGCTATAAAATGAGGATAATGGTATTTACTTCATAGAATTATTCTGAAGTTTACATTAGGTTGCATACTATTTGAATACTTGACAAAAGCCAGGTAGTTAATGAAGTTAGATCCTTTCAAGCCCTGTTCAGCAGAAGCTCTAAGATGAAATATGCCATAGTGGTAAAATGATAAAAAAGACTCCAGACAGCCATTAGAGAAATGATTACTTTGTGAAATTTGCAAACTTTTGACTACTGAGGTTTAAAAAAGAAAATGCAAAAGAGGCCATATATTTTAGATATTTTTATGGAGGTTGTGAAACATTTGAATTGAGCTTTGCTGCATAAATTAAAATTTTAAATCAAAGTAAAATTAGAAATAGAATATCTATGAACTTTTCAAGTGTTTAGATAAAAAGCCAAACTATATACCATTTTTGCAAGTTTGTATTTTTTTTTTTTTTAAGCCTACAGCTTAATCAAACTAGGGCAGAATGATTGCTTTGCAATGCCAAGATTCACTTCAGAGATGTCGACGAATTTTCATTGCATGTAAAAAGCAAGGGCTAGCAAAGTGTCGAGAGCATGCTTCTTTTTTAAAAGGGAAAAATCCTACGAGAACATCTTTTACTGGAGCATTTGCCTGTATTGTACAAGGAGAGCCACCCACTGACACAGTCATCATGGTATCAGTGTCTCCATGTGGTATCTGCACGTGGTATGATAATGTCAGCCAGCCGTGCCCTGGTCGAGTGCCTGTTATAAAGGGACTTAGGAAGGACTGGTATTTTGCTATCCATGATTTGGCTCAGATGCTAAACAAAGGTCATCTGTTCTACTCAGGGACAACTTTTGTGAGACCTGAAATTTATGCATTTGGGTGGTCCTATTTTGGCACAATGGTTAAGTGCTCGATTGCTAACTGAAAGGTCTGTGGTTCGAACCTACCAGCAGCTTTGCAGGAGAGAAGTGTGGCAGTCTGTTTCTGTAAAGATCACAGCCTTGGAAACCCTATGAGGCAGTTCTGCTCTGTGCTATAGAATCGCTATGAGTCAGAATCAACTTGATAGCACTGGATATACAAACCCAGTGCCGTTGAGTCAATTCCGACTGATAGCACCCCTATAGGACAGAGTAGAACTGCCCTACAAAGTTTTCAAGGAGCGCCTGGCAGATTCGAACTGCTGACCCTTTGGTTAACAGCCGTAGCACTTAACCACTACACCACCAGGCTTTCCTGTAATGGGTATACAACTGGGTATATTTTGGCACAAGTGGTTTGCCATTGGCAGCTGCTAACCTAAAGATTGGAGGTTCAAACACACCCAGCAGCAGCACCGAAAAAAGAAATGGCAAACTGCTTCTGTAAAGATTATAGCCAAGAAAACCCGATGGAGCAGTTCTACTCTCTGGGGTCTACTCTGGATGTGGGGTCTTGGTGAATTAGAACTGGTTCTACACAGTTTTTTTTTTTTTTAATGAAAAAGAATATAAAATTATAAATACAAAATTAGATTCAAGGGAAAAAAAATAGATCCAGGGACTTGAAAGGGGCCCCTACAAGTAAAGACTGGGAAGCTTCAGTAGCCTCGTAGTAAATCCTTCTTTTCTCCTGTCCATTTCAAGAGTGAAAAGTGGCAGGCATCTTAGAGACTGATGGGGAGGTTAAGTTTAAGGTTGGTAATGGTGGATCATCCCTCATCTCCAGTGGCTGAGCAGTTGTCAGAAAACTGGGAATTACAAAAGATGAATTTGAGAATGAACGCCAAGGTGTTTTCTAATTATAATTTGTGTTTCATTACACTGTATAAAATGTCAATACTAAAATCATTTTTAAGCTAACAAAAATACCAAGAACTACTACATAATTTGTTTTCTATGTGCATATGTGGTCTTTTAAAATAACTTCTGTCTATGCTCAGCATAGTCAAGTATTTCACATAGATCATGATCTCCGGGCTCCTTGTGAATTCCAAGCTACTGGAATGTTTTTGTAGAGGGGAAGCATAATTGTTCCTGTGAGTTCTGTTATTAACATACGTATCAGAAGGCTGATTTTAAAAATTTCTGTTTGAAATCTGTTTGGGAATTTATCATTTAGCTATTTTAATCTTCATGCTTACGTCAGTATGCCAACTCTCATCAAAGTCTTTTGGCTATTTAAAAAATGTAAATGCTGTATTTCACTTTCTAAACATTCTTTGAATTGAGTCAAGGATGGATTCTAGAGTCTGAAAATTCAGGTTTATTTTGGGCACCCTCATAGGATCTTAGGAATAGCACTCATTTTTCTCTTCTACACTTTTTCCTACTGGAACGTTTGCTAAATGCCTTGAATCAATTGATGTGTCCTCAGGGCAGCACAGGGCTCTGTTTCTGGAGAACTGCAAAATAATCGTCCCCTTTACCTTTTGGCATTTCTGCCTTTGGTCGTTCCCTTGCCTGGATCCTATGAAACATTGGCTAGTTCCAAACCCCCCACCCTCCTGTTTTGCTCACAGGCTGCCTGCTTACAACAATTGTACAATTAGCAGGGAAGCACATGCAGATAATAAAAGAATTATCATAAAAGCACTAAACAGAGCAAATAACATTTCAGGCTGGATTTAATCCCAAATACCTGGCGCTCTGAAGCAGGGAGGTACAGAAACCAAGAAGCCAAGAAAGACAGCACCCTGGTTAACTGTGGAGGATTGGAATTACACACACACACACATATACACACAGGCAAACACAATGCCCAAATTTAGACATTAGTCAGGACGGCATGCAGTAAGTAAATACTGTAAATTCAGAGCTAAAAAGGGCTGGGATAAAAAAAAGGTAAGCCTTTTAGGTTTAATGTAGCGTTAAAATGCTTCTGCGGCCTAAGGATGTTGATGGAGAGACCCGGGTTAGGAAGGAGGGAAGCCTTCATGAGGATGGGACCCTGCAGTCTTAGATAGGGCTTTAGGGCAAAGAGCTGAGCTGTGATCTTGCACTTGGCCTGGACATCTACATCTCTGTGCGTCTGTTTCCTTAACCAAAAACTAGGAATAAAAATACTTGCTCACATTATTAAACAACTTCTACCAAGCATTTTGCGATGATTTTTCCTGATGAATCAGAGCCCATCGGGGTGTGTCCTGGAGGACAGAAGCCATTGCCTGTATTCTAACTAATAAGTAAGTACATTTTAATCATAGTAATAGCTAATAGTTCAGTGTTTACTCTGTAGTAGGACTGAGATTTAGAGAGGTTAAACATTTTCCCAAGTTCACATGGCCAGGCAGAGCTTGGGTTTGAAATTACCCAGTTTGATGCTGAATTAAGGATGCTCTGCTCCTGAAAGGACCTGGCCCTGGAGTGGGCTCCACTGTGGTCTCTTCCTCCCCCTGGGCTTTCTTGAGGGTGTTATCACAGGAGGGTGGCTTTGGTCAGACCCTGTGGACACCTTGACGTATTTCTGTTCTTCAGCCTGATGCAGCTGAGATGTGTGATAAGCCTGGGCTTGCAGACCAGACAGTTAGAAAGAGCAAAGACAATTCTGTGTGCTCAGAGGAGAGGGCCGAGTTTCTGCATCTAAGTCCAACTGCCTTGTTTGTTTTGCTCTGGGTCTGAGGGTACTTAAGAAGCTTGTGAGGCAGGGCTGGGGGCTGATACATAATAAATGGGTCTTCGTTTTTCCTTCTCTTTCTTGTACATTTTAATAAGGCATTGTGCAGAGTGGAGAGACAATGACTTATTAATTATATTTTCCAGATGGAACGGCAGCCTAAGGGATAGTTTTCTATCAAAAATGGACACTGAAAATGCAGAGATGCCCAAAATCTAGTAACTGACCTGAATGTTTTCAGGTTTGCAGTTAAGCTTGAAAAAGCTGCTGAGTCGGAGCCAACGGTTTCCTTTTCTCAGAAATCAGTTTTATGCTATGAATAAAATAGCTCTTTATCAACAATCTTCAGCCTCAGAAATTTAATTTTTACAGACTTCGGTCAGGAGACTAAATTATATTATTGCATCTGTATCACAAGATTCTTTCCAGGTAATTTTAAACAGTGCTCCAAGAGCATGAGATAAGGAAGGGGTCCTTTGTTTTGATAGAGGAATTGTTTACAATCTGCCTGGTATTTGTGCCTTAAACGCTCAGAGCTGTGTTTTTACCTAGGCAGCTTCCTCCTGCCTATAGGTTGGATAAGACTTCAGCACACTATGTTTTTATACCCAAAGTAAATGGAGCTGTTCGGCAAAGCCATAAAATTTTTTCCCCCCTGCGTTCTATTTAATCTTCTAAATAAAGCTTCTGAATTTTAGAAAACAAATCACCGGCCTCCAAAGGTTGCTGGAAGTTATTATTTTTGTTTGCTTAACGTGAAGAAAAGCTGATCTTCCAACACATCACAGTGTGTGTGTTTTTCTCCTCTTGGCGTTAGGGTATTAGTCCTCAGCACAGTATATGCTTATTAGCTATTTTTCCAGTTTTCGTGGTGTGTGTGTTAATAGCAGAAGGGGATTTGCTGATTAAGAAGGAAAAGAGAGGGAGAAAATTTCTTATTACATAAAATGATTCTTTGTACATGATTGTGTGGGGCTTCATTGGGGGAAAATCAAGCAGGAAGTAGAGGTTCTAGATGTTTATAGGTTAACATCCCATAAGTGGCTCTGAAATCCACCCTTCCCAACAACCTTGGGGTGGCTAATTGCTGGAGCTTTGCAGCCATTGGAGTGACCTCATTTTCCCCCGGCATCGACACTCACAACAGGATAATGCTCACCCTGATAGAAGTGTCACAGTGGGGACTCAGCATAATTTGCTGATATGATATCAAAAAGAGCATTAAGGTAATTACATTTTGCACTTGTAATATTTCACAGGCAATAATACAGTAGAAAATTGCACTTTTTTTGGTAACCTGATCATTTAAAACTTTTTTTTTTTAATGGAGCGGCAATGAAGCTGACGTATTTGATGGGTTGTTGTTTCTTAAATGTGTGCTCAGTTTATAAATGCATAAATGCAGACATTACTCCAAGCATTTGACCAGGGTTAAAAGACTGAGAGTGGTAAATGGAACTGTTTCAATGGGTAGCATAAAAGTTGTTTTTTAATCATAGTAGCAGAGAGATGAGAAAGGATAAGAACCCCCTTTGCCAGAGGCAGGTCACAATATAGAAACACAGCATTAAAAGGTCAAGGATATGGAATCTATGCTCCCTTCTCCCACCCTTGCTGTGTGACCTCATGCAAATTACTAAACCTCTCTGAGCTACTCTTTCAAAGAGTAGTACTGGTTAGACTGATCTCTCTCAGACCATCCCAGCTGTAATATCTGTGATTCCAGAAAGAAATTATTATTTTCCTATTTACTTATTTTTACTTTGTAAAACATTTTCTGGGTAATTTTTTTTTTTTTTAATCCTGGGTTTTATTTCACCACATAGATAATTTTTGTTTTTTCCAAGAGAATATCCTAGCTCTCTGAATATTACAGCTCATACGGAAGACCAACCCTATATTTCTTTGTACTCTTGACATTTTGGCAGTAGCTGCTGGTGAAAAACATTACTGATTTAACTTCACCATAGAAACCCTCTTCTTTTGTTCCAGGTGGACTTGGTCAGGAATCTCAAATGTTGCCATTTTCTTATACCGCTCGGGTCACAACTCTCTCATTCATGCATTCATTTGGCAGATCTGTATTGAACGGCTACTATGTACGGGCAGTATGTTAGGCTCTGAGCATACAATAGTGAACAAGACATAGCCCCTGCCCTTGTGAAGCTTAATCACAATAGGATATTTTTCAGTACAAGAAGCAGAAACCCACTCATTGCAGCTAATTTAAGCAAAAGAGAATTTATTATCAGGATATGAGGGCATCTTCCATATGCCAATGGCAAGAAGTAAGGCTGGGTATCACTGGGGCTGGAACAAGGTTCTTCATAGCTTTCAGGACCCAAGACAACTTCTCTTTGCATATCTCTCTTTCTGCATGTCATTGCTGTGGCCATTTGCTTCATTCTTATCTCTGCAGACCATCTTTTCTACAGACTCATCCACTTGCACACAGGGCCCACTACTACTAGCTCACATGACAACTTTGTACAAACTAGGAAGAGGTACCCCTCCAGGGCAGCTGGATTTCAGTGCTCACTTGCCCCTCAATTGGGTGCCTTCATATATACCCTGCTTGGCCTTATGCTGGCTATCCCAAAATGGTGTCCTCAGCCCCCAATTCCACATGACTTCTAGCAAGCCTCCGCACAAGTAAATGACTGTGTCTCCATGTCCCAAATTCAGTTTCCTCAGAGGAGTTGGACTAGGTGTCCATCCTTCATCCCATCTGTTACATCTATGGTGGGTGAGGAACAGACACATGATAAATGGCCCTAGGAAGAGACACGGTGCATCTCTAAGAACCACACCTCTGCCTGGAGTGGGCTGATGCACTCCGAGAGGGTATACACTGGATGGATGCATGGTATCTGAATCAGAGGGAACTGTGTGGAATGTTACATGTAACCGAGTCCTGGTCTCATACCTAAAGCACTCAGACCTAGTGGATTTGGAATAGCATAATGTTGGATATTGATGACCTCTGTGCTTGCTCCAGCGTCAGGGAAACTTTGGGGTCTGCTGGGAGCCTGGCTTTGAACATCCTGATCCTATAGCCTCATTTGAGACTGAGACTCCTGCTTTGGGCATTTCATAGCTGTCTTTTTTCTGTATATATAGCAGTTCTCACTGGGTCACTAAGACACAAGGAAGCAAGGACAAATTGTGGAGGAAGACGTCTACGTCTGTTGGAATGCAACCCTCAAAAATCTCTGTGGGTGCAGAAGAAGCACCAGTGAAATGTGCATGGGTCCATCTGCAATATCCTTTTATTCCTGCCAGCTGCAAGGCTTCTACATGAGGATCTTTCTTAAAAGCCTATATTAGCTTCCAAGGGCTGCCGTAACAGGGTATCCCAAACTAGGCGACTTAAAACAATAGATGTTTATGGTCTCACATTTCTCAACGCTGGAAGTCCAAAATGAAAGTGTTGGTTAGGCTATGCTCTCCCTGAAGAATCTAGGGGAAGATCTGTCATTGCCTCTTCCTAGCTTTTGGTGGTTCCTGGAGATCCTTGGTGTTCCCTGGCTTGTGGATGCATCCATCAGTCTCTGTCTGTGTTTTCATATGGCTGTCTTCCCTCTATGTGACTCTCTCTCTGTGTCTCTTCCCTTCTTTTTATAAGGATATCAACCATGTAGGATTAGGGCCCACCTTATTCCAGTATGACCTCATGTTAACTAATAACATTCTCAAAGACCTTGTTTCCAAACAAGGTCACTTTCACAGGTACCAGGGGTTGGGACGTCAACATATCTTTTTGGGAGACACAATTCAACCCATAACAAAGCCTATTTTAGCTGTTTTCCTGAAAATAACTGAGAAGATTCTGTCTAGGAAGTGTTACCTCATTATGCAGTGAGTTGTGTCAGGGGATCTTGTAAAACATCCAGTATTTTTATTTAAAGAGGAAATAACAAGAAAGAATTCATATGGACTTGCCCCACTGAGAAGTTGGTCTGGGTCAGGACAGCTCAGTGAGTTCATGCTTTGACCCTATATCTCTGTTCCGGACAGGTAACAATGAGACATAAAATATTAAAGTAGAAAACCGAAAAACTATAAAAGGCATAGCTCAGAAATAAGATAACTGTGCCAGAAATGCAACATGAACATCATGAGTGGGACTGGAGACAGAGAATGGTGATTTAGGAGGTCTGCTTCTGTGGGGTAACCCCTGGTGGCATAGTGGTTAAGAGCTGTGGCTGCTAACCAAAAAAGGTCGGCAGTTCAAATCTATCAGGCGCTTCTTGGAAACTCTATGAGGCAGTTTTACTCTGTCCTATAGCGTTGCTATGAGTCAGAAATGACTCCATGGCAACAGGTTTGGTTTTTCATTTTTATTACCTCTGAGGAATAAAAAGGATTAACAAGGCCATAAACCAAACCCATTGCCGTAGATTCCAATTCATAGCAACCCTGTAGGACAGAGAAGAACTGCCCCGTAGGGTTTCCAAGGCTGTAAATCTTTACAGAAGCAGACTGGCACATCTTTTTCCCATGGATTGGCTGGTGGGTTCCAACTGCTGACCTTCTGGTTAGCAGCCAAGTACTTTACCCGCTGTACTACCAGGGCTCCTTCAACAAGGCCATGCTCACTGCTGTTTAAGGCAGCGAGCATAGAGTGTGACTCCCTTAATTGTGAAAGGAGGCTAAAAAGTGTTGATCTGCCTGAGGCTATGGCAGAGTTTCTCAATGTCAGCACTGTTGACAGTTTGAGCCAGATAATTCTTTCTAGTGGGGTTATCTGAGCCTTACAGCATGTTTAACAACATCCTGGCACCTACCTACTAGATGCCAGTAGCACCGCCCCCCAACTTGTGACAATCAAAAAATGTCTGCACCTACAGAAGTGGAAAAACATACCTTGCTCATGGACAGGAGGACTCAACATTGTGAAAGTGTCTATTCTACCGAAAGCAATCTACCTATATAATGCAATCCCGATCCAGATTCCAATGGCATTTTTTAATGATATGGAGAGGCAAATCACCAACTTCATCTGGAAAGGGAAGAGGCCCCGGATAAGTAAAGCATTACTGAAGAAGAACAGAGTGGGAAGCCTTACACTACCTGATTTTAGAACCTATTATACCACCATGGTAGTCAAAACAGCCTGGTACTGGCACAACAACAGATACATAGACCAATGGAGCAGAACTGAGAATCCAGATGTAAATTCATCCACCTATGAGCAGCTGATATTTGACACAGGCCCAAAGTTTGTTAAATGGGGAAAAGACTGTCTCTTTAAGAAATGGTGCTGGCATAACTGGATATCCATCTGCAAAAAAATGAATCAAGACCCATGCCTCACAACATGCACAAAAACTAACTCAAAATGGATCAAAGATGTAAATATAAAATCTAAAACAATAAAGATCATGGAGGAAAAAATAGGGACAGCGCTAGGAGCCCTAATACGTGGCATAAACAATACAAAACATTACTAACAGTGTACAAACACCAGAAGAGAAACTAGACAGCTGGGATCTCTTAAAAATAAAACACTTATGCTTATCAAAAGACTTCATCAAAAGAGTAAAAAGACAGCCGATAGACCGGGAAAAAAATTTTGGCTACGACAGATCCGTTCAGCATCTAATCTCTAAGATCTACAAGATACTGCAAAACATCAACAACAAAAAGACAAATAACCTGGTTAAAAAATAGGCAAAGGATATGAACAGGCACTTCACCAAAGAAGACGTTCAGGCAGCTACCAGATATATGAGGAAATGCTCACGATCATTAGTCATTAGATAAATGCAAATCAAAACTACGATGAGATACCATCTTACCCCAACAAGGCTAGCATTAATCCAAAAAACACAAAATTATAAATGCTGGAGAGGTTGTAGAAAGACGGGAATACTTACACACTGCTGGTGGGAATGTAAAATGGTACAGCCACTTTGGAAATCGATTTGGCACTTCCTTAAAAAACTAGAAATAGCAGTACCATACGATCTGACAATCCCACTCCTTAAAGTGTATCCTAGAGAAAGCCGTCACGTGAATAGATATATGCACAGCCATGTTCATTGCAGCACTGTTCACAATAGCAAAAAGATGGAAACAACCTCGGTGCCCATTAACAGTCAAATGGATAAACAATGAAATACCATGCAATGATAAAGAACTACAGTGAATCCTCAAGACATCTCATAACATGGATGAATCTGGAAGACATCATGCTGAGTGAAATTAGTCACAAAAGGACGAATATTGCATGAGACCACTATTACAAGAACTCAAGAAAATGTTTAAACACAGAAGAAAACATTCTTTGATGGTTATGAGGGTGGGGAGGGAGAGAGGTATTCACCAACTAGATAGTAGACAAGAATTATCTTAGGTGAACGGAAAGACAACACACAATACAGGGAAGTCAGCACAACTGGACTAAACCAAAAGCTAAGAAGTTTCTTGAATACAATCAAATGCTTTGACGGACAGAGTAGCAGGGGCAGGGGTCTAGGGACCATGGTTTCAGGGAACTTCCAGGTCAATTGGCATAACAAATTTTATTAAGAAAACGCTCTGTGTCCCACTTTGGTGAGTGGCATCTGGGGTCTTAAAAGCTAGAGAGCGGCCATCTAACATGCATCAATAGGTCCCAACCCACCTGGAGCAAAGGAGAATGAAGAACACTGAAGACACAAGGAAAATATTAGCCCAAGAGACAGAAAAGTCCACATAAACCAGAGACTCCATCAGCCTGAGACCAGAAGAACTAGATGGTGCCTGGCTACCACCAATCACTGCCCTAACAGGAAACACAACAGAGAGTCCCTGATGGAATGGGAGAAAAGTGGGGTGCAGAACTCAAATTCTAGTAAAAAAACCAGACTTAATGGTCTGACTGAGACTGGAGGGACCCCGGAAGACATGGCCCCCGGACTCTCTGTTAGCCCAGAAGTGAAACCATTCCCAAAGCCAACTCCAGACAAAGACTAGACTGGACTTTAAGACATAAAATGATACTAGTGAAGAAAGTATTTCTTAGCTCAAGTAGATACATGAGACTAACTGGGCAACTCCTGTCTGGAGGTGAGATGAGAAGGTAAAAAGGGACAGGATCTGGCTGAATGAACAATGGAAATCTGGGGTGGGAAGGAAGAGTGTGCTGTCACATTATAGGAAGAGCAACTAGGGTTACATAGCAATGTATTTATGAATTTTTGTATGAGGAACTAACTTGAACTGTAAACTTTCATTTAAAGCACACACACAAAAAAATGTCTCTAGACATTGCAAGATGTCTTTTGAAGGAAAAATCACCCCGGTTGAGAACCACTGTGCAATGGTTATAAGAATGATGGCAGACTATGGAGGCTGGAGAACAGAGTTTCCCAAGCATGAATTGAACTAAGATGTCCACCATATCATGACCAGATCTATGATATCCTCAATAATGCATGGGACCAAAAAAAAAAAAAAAAAAACCCATTGCCATTGAGTCGATTCCAACTCATAGCAACCCTGTAGGTTGGAGTAGAACTGCCCCATAGGGTGTACAAGGGGCGGCTGGTGGATTCAAACTGCTGACCCTTTGGTTAGCAGCCATAGCTCTTAACCACTATGCCACCAGGGTTTCCAACATATGGAACAAGATCCCTGAAAAGCCATTAAAAGATCTGATTAGGGGTATCCTAGGTGGAGGTAATTTCAAAGCTGCCAGACAAGGAGAGTTAAGCAAGCAGCAAAGGCAAACAAGCTAAAAAGTGAAATGAGAACAGGTGAATATGAATATGAATAAGAGCCAATTGCAAATCTAGGAAATAAAAAAATAGTCGTTGAAACAAAAAAAAAGTAATAGAATAAACTGTTCAGCATAGTTGAAGAGTTAGTGAATTGGAAGATAGCACTGGGGAATTAACTCAGAATATGGCATATTCTAACAAAACAAAACAATAAACAAAATAACAAGAGACATGGAGGATAGATCAAGGACACCAACATAAGAAATGGCAGAAAAACAGTATCTGACAAAGAACTGAAGAAAGACAGGATATCTTTAGGTCCAAAGAATATGCCATATTCTAAACCATCAATATAAAGAAAAATTTATAGCTAGATCCATCATCATGAAACTGCCATGCATATAGGAGGATGTCTTATTAGCAGTAGTAAAGTCCAGAAGACAACAAAGTGCTATGTCAGAGTGTTGAGGGAAAATAAAGGGTCAAGCTAAAATTTTCTACCCTGTTAAACTATAATTCCAGAAAAGGTCTGCAAAACTGTTCCTTAAAGGGGCAGTAGTAAATAGTTTAGGCTTGCAGGTCATATCGTCATTGTCATATGCTAAGACCTGTGTCACATTTGGGAGGAAGTGTAGAGATTTTAGACTTTGTTTACACATATATAATTAAGTAGTTAGGTTAAAATATTAAGGGTAATCGTTGGAAGAAGAGAAAAACAATCAATAGCTTCCAAATCAACAAAATAAAAAAGAGAAATACAGAATCTTTATCAAACTAAAAGAAATCAGAAAAAGAGGGGAAATACATAAGCCAAGAAAATGGATACCCAACAGAAAACACAAAGTAAGAAGGCAGAAATAATTCAATAATCACAAGAAATATAAACTAACCTATTAAATGACAGGTCTATCAGATTGGGTCAAAACAAAATAAAAAATAAAACACCCCAGAGTCAAGCTAGATTTTGGCCCAGAGCTCTTCTAACAGGCTCTCTACCATAAACTGCATTAGAAAATGAGGACCTTCAGATTATTCCTCCACGCTGGCTAATGTCTAGATGCTACAAAAAAATAGATAAATTCATCCAGTCTCTTCCATGAACTGGTAACTCAAAAGTGAGCGAGTTGTATTAGAAGATATCTAAGGTATTTTCAAATCTAAAATTCCAAGATTTTATGCTTTCCCCCAGATGTGACATCTTTGTGGGCAGAGCTTTGTACCTACATTCTGAGCATCAAGGACACAGCGATTGGTACTGACCACTTGATGGAGGCTGGCCTTATCACTTGAGCATTTGGCATTGGCAATGCAGTCTTGATTTTCATGTTGTTACTGGCCTATGTTAAGCAGCCTTTTGCAGATGGACAGATACTTATTATTACCATACGCTTATAGGCAACATGGAAATTGACCTGTAAGAGGCAAGAGAGGGCTTTTTTCCTTCTAATATGTTATGAAAGTTTGATCAAAGTGGGAATATTCTGTCATGGGTGATTAGTATCAGCTCATATTAAAATTCACTTTTCCTAATTCAGTATGAAAAGTACCAACATAAGAAAACTTTGCTATGAGATGGAGAGGATACAGAGTGATGTCATATACAAGTTCTAGTGTCTCCTCCTTTCTGAAAGAAATTTTTTCTCAGAAGAGGTTAGCCCTCTTTTTTTCCACTCTTATAAAAATTCTTGAGTTAGTTGGGCCATGTACCCCACATCCCAGAGACATGGCAGATTTCTTCTACATTTTCATTCACAAATGATAATAATAATAATAATGTTGATCTATAACAACCACGTATTGATTGTTAACTGTGTGCCAGGCACTAGGCTAAGGTCCCTCTAATACCCTATTATACCATTTTACATACTTGGAAACTGAGGCTCCGAGGATTGTGGCCTTGCCCAACCAAGCTCACACAGCCGGCAAGCAGCAGTGTAGGACCCTAAACCAGCACGCAGGACTGAAAATCAGTTATGTAGGGTAGTCTCTCTCAGGTGTGCAGAATGTAATTTTTCCAAGGGATCTTGTAGACTCTAGAACAGAGTTTCTCAACCTTGGCTTTATTGACATTTTGGGCCAGGTAATTCTTTGTTGAGAGTGCTGTCCTGTATATTGTAAGATGTCTGACAACTTCTCTGGCCTTTACCCACTAGATACTAGTAGCAGCCTCCCTCCCCTGCATCCAGTTGTAGCAACCAAAACTGTCTCCAGACATTGCCAAGTGTCTCCTGGGGAATATAGTCGCCTCCGGGACAATGCTCTTCAGTCTTCTTCCAGAGTGCCTCGCACAGCCTGATGTAAGTCCTGCTTCCTTCCTGCCTTGAGGACATTTGGGAGGCACTATCGACTCGATGGCACTGGGTTTGGTTTTTTTGTGTGTGTGTATTATTTGCAGAGATGGGAGTACAGGCAATCCTCGAATTATCTTTTCCTAAATCTGTCTGTAAGTCGAATTGGTACTTAAGCCAGAACAGTTAGGTACAGTTCGTATCTAGTATCAGTTAGTCAAATGTTTGTCTTAGTATATAGTATATAATGTGCTTTTCTATGCATAAAAAACATTAAAGAAACACAGATACACTAAAACATCTTTAACATACTAATAAAAAAGAAAAAAATTTTTTTAACATACTAATACAGTAATAATAATAATATTTTAATAGGTGTCCACAAAGTAGCACCCATTTGTTATTTATGAATCGTCGTGTGTTCCTTGAATTTTTAGTATGATAGGCTTTTTGGGAGTTGGTTTGTAACCATGGGTTGTATATAAGTTGAACGTTCGTAACCAGGGGACTGCCTGTAACTCTTGAGTTTCATTTCGGCAGAGATGGGAGTAAACTAGTTGCTATCCAATGGATTCTGGCTTATGGAAACCCAGTGTGTGACAGAGCAGAATTGTGCTTCACAGGGTTTTCAGTGGCTGACTTTTTGGAAGTAGTTTGCCAGGACTTTTTTCTAAGGTGCTTCTGGGTGGACTTGAACTTCCAACATTTTAGTTAGCAGCCGAACATGTTAAGTGTTTGTACCACTCAGGGACTCCTAGATGGAAGTAACTCTTGAGTTTTGTTTCTGCTGAGGGTGGGTTTCCTGAGTCATGAACTTTTGCTGTGATAAAGGTATCCCAGCTTCTATTAGTCCAATAAAAATGAAAGACTCCTTTGTCTCTAGTAGAAGACATGGTGGTTTATCTGCCCAACTCCTCTTCCTGGGAACTGCTCAGTATGTCCACAGGGCAGCCATGTTTCTGGCCATAGCTTACGGGCTCAGGGTAGATATTTTACTCACACTGGGTCAGTCACTTCTGTCTCCCAGGAATTTGGAAGTAGGACTGTGGGTTGGAAGTAGGACTGTGGGCAAGTCTTCCCTTACACTAGAACTGTGACCGGTAAACTTGGCAGCTCTGGCGGTCATCTTACTGTCCGGTGGACTAACTGTTATAGAGTTGTTGTTGTTAGGTGCCTTAGAGTCAATTTTGATTTGTAGACACCCTATGTGACAGAGTAGAACTGCCCCACAGGATTTTGTATGCTGCAATTTTTGCGGAAGCAGATCGCCAGGTTTTTCTCCCTCAGAGCAATGGAAGGGCTTGAAACACCAACCTTTAAGTTACCAGTCAAGCCCTTAACTGTTGTGCCACCAGGGCTCCTTGATATATAGTAAAACCTGTTGCCATTGAGTCAATTCCAAGTCATAGTGACCCCGTAGGATGGAGTAGAACTGCCCCATGGGGGTTCCAAGAAGCAGCTAGTGGATTCCAACAGCTGACCTTTTGGTTAGCAGACAAGCTCTGAACCACTACCTGTAGTGCCCAGACCAGCAGCATCAATATTACCTGGGAAATGGGTAGAAATGCAAATTCGCAGGCCCCACCCCAGACCTCCAGCTTTAGAAACTCTGGGGTGTGGCCTAGCAAGCTGCGTTTTAACAAGTCCTCCAGGTGATTCAGGTGCTCACTAAAGTTGGTATACAGGGAGAGAGAGATGGGAGGGAATGTGATTCATGGGATGGAGACAGAGAACTTCCTGTGAATGAGATGTCTCAGTTCCAACTTCTAGTTCTTCCTCATACTCAGCCATGCTCCTGCCCTCAGGCTTGGTGAGGTACTTCTATGTCCTAGTAACAAAATCCACTTTCTTTTTTCTTAAGTTGATTGAAGTCAGTTTCTGTTGCTTGCAACTAAAAAGTCCTTACTCACCTCACAACATGACTGTGTACAATTCATGTAGGGAGAAAAATCACATGGAGCAGTGTCCCCACAGCTGCTCAGGAAGAGATTGTAATTTTATCAAGGACTCCTGAAAATATTTAAAAGCTTCAGAGAAAATATTCCATGTTTTTTTCTTATCATCAGGAGCAAGAATTGTGTGTGTGTGTATCTATTTAAAGAAGCCCATTTATAAAGTAAATACCTTTTTTCCTTATCTATCTTTGTATATTTTATTCTTCAGTGTTCAAGCCTTGGTGTTTTCCTGACTTTTCCCTCACTCGTTTCTCACAGTTAAGTTAAGCTAGAGTTAAAAATAGATCTCTACTGGCCAGCAGATATTTATTGAACGTCTATCGTGTGCCAGGTATTTGAAGATTTAGTAAATAATGGTTTCCACATAGTTTCCTCTCAAAGAGCTTAGAGTT
The DNA here is from genome assembly GCF_030014295.1 of Loxodonta africana. Taxonomy (NCBI): domain Eukaryota; kingdom Metazoa; phylum Chordata; class Mammalia; order Proboscidea; family Elephantidae; genus Loxodonta; species Loxodonta africana. The sequence continues at coordinate 51,049,608 of NC_087348.1, forward strand.
TTGTAAGGAAGAATGCAATTATCTTACTGTTTTAAGTTATAATACGTTTCATGTACGAGGTTTCAAGGAAAGTTAGAAAAGAGAGTGATGAACTTCCAGGGTGGGGAAGTGCTGGGAAAGAAGAGTGGTGCTCGGAGAAGACTTTCAGGAAGATGCTTTCCCTGAATTAGGCTTGGAAATACGATCAGGTGTCCACAAGGCAGAAAAGGCAGGGGAAGGAGAGTGTTCAATTTGTGGTTTGCAGGCACCACCAGGGAAGAATTTGATGTTTCAGTGCTTACTCCCTTCTTGATTCTGGCTGATTTGAAGTGTTACGACGATATGGTATAATATATAAGATATGATATGATAGCTGCTATCAAGTTGACTCTGACTCATAGCTACTTTATGTACAATAGAATGTAATACCCAGTTCTGTGTCATCTTCAAAATCACCAACATGTTGTAGTCTGTCATTGTGGCTATTGTGGCAATCCGTTTCATCAAGCGTCTCCCCTGCCCTCACTGACCCTCTATTTCAGCAAACATGTCTTCTTCCAGCAACTGATCCCTCCTGATGGCATGTCCAGAGCAAGGAATTTGACAATGTTTTGCTGTGATCCATAAGGTTCTCACTGGCTAAATTTTGGCAGTAGATCACCAGTCCTTTCTTCCTAGTCCGTCTTAGTCTGAAAGCCCCACTGAAATCTGTCCACTGTGAATGGCCCTGCTGGTCTTTGAAATATCAGTGGCATACCTTCCAGCATCATAGCAACACACAGCCACCACAACATAACAAACTGACAAACGGGTGGTGATGAAGTGCTGTAGTATCATATAAACATTGAAAATAAGCTGAAGACATTTCTAAATTTCATGAAGTAGTAGCTTCTAGAAACTGTCCCCATTATATCACCAGCACTTCCTTTTTCTGGACACAATTTATTAACCGTACTTTCAAGATGACACGGCAAAACATACTGGCCTTTTAAAGTCGTGCTTCTAAGGAGAGTAGACTGTATGTTGGTTTATCTCAACTAGGAGAAAAATAAAGAGTATGAAGGGGGAAAATCTCTATTAAGTTTTGTAATTATAATATGAAAATTCAGTTAATTTCTTTTATCATAGTGAGTCATTAAAGACTGAAGTGGGTTCCCAGCCTTTTGTTTCCAGAACAATCCCCTAGAGGCTTAGCGCTCTGTCATCCGGATGGGCCTGATTAAAGAAGGGAACCTCTATCTTCAGATTACTGCTCTCTGTCATTAGCATTACGTTATCTTGCTCTTCAGACTGATTTTTAATTTTTATGCTCGCAATTATAAATGATTTACAGGGACATTCATCGCCCGACCTGTCCTGAGTCATTAAATTCACCTAGGTTGAATAGCCCGATGTGCACCTGAAATTAACCAAATCAGTGACATTATCTGGCTGGATTTTTCAGAGGCTTTAGAAACAGAGAAGAGACTCCTTTCTCTCTCTCAACTCCCAGGCTTAATGGGAAAATATTTTTAATTGATAAAAGAGGTAATTAGCCAAGGCTAAGAGGTGCACACTAATTGTGCTGTATGTCTTGCAGAGTTAGTTTGGCCAGGATTTCTGGAAAAGAAGGGAACATGACCCAAATACAGTATTGGTTGCAGTCACATGAGACTAGTTTGAATGAGTTTTACATGCCTGAACCAAGTCTAGGAGAAGAACTGCGATAGCATTTATTGCGTACCTATTATATGCTGGAGCCCTGGTGGTGCAGTAGTTAAGAGCTCGGCTGCTCACCAAAAGGTTGGCCATTCGAATCCACCAGCCACTCCTTGGAAACCCTGTCGGGCAGTTCTGCTCTGTCCTATAGGGTCACTATGAGTTGGAATGGACTCTACAGCAATGGGTTTGGTTTCACTATGTGCCTGTGTTCCCCTCATTGTTTCTTTTGTGTTGTTTTGCTGTAAGGAATGGAAGGCTCTTCACGCTGGCTCAGATGAAATGGGGACTGTGATCTTACTCAGTCTAAGACAGAAAGTGGAGAGCTGCTGGGCCGGAAGTAGGAATCAAGGGCAAGCTCTCTCATGTTCTTTCTCTATCACCCAGGAGTCACATTATCCAGTTCTTACTCTCTTTCTCTCTTTCTCAGGGCGTCTATTAGCCTCCCAGCTCTCTTTTTATCTTGGCTGGCTTCCTCTGCTCTTCTTTTTTGTGTTTGGGTCCAAATAGGCATTCCACCTGCATTTACCCAGGGCCTTTTACCTCACCTTTTCACCACTGCCTGGCAATAGACTCTGCCTTTCTTCTTCTTCTTTTTTTTAATTTCATTGTAATGAAAAATATATAACAAAACATTCACCGTTTCAACCATTTTTACATATACAATTCAGTAACATTTTTTCTGTTCATCATATTGTAAAACCATCACCACTACTGGCTTCCAAATTATTTTCATCACCCTTAACAGAAACTCAGTGCCCCTTGAGCAATACCTCCCCCGCTGCCCCTCCCACCTGCCCTTGGTAACCACGAATAAACTTTATCTCCACTCTTCTTGGTTGAAATTCTCTATAGAATGTCAGTGGTTTCTTACCAGCTAGGGGATTGTCTGCCCTTGGGAATACATCCCCTGTCTGCTGTGGTCAGAAGGGACAGGAGTTGTGTGTAGAGAAAGTAGAATGGAAATAACAGTATTTTTTTTTATTTGGTGTATCTTTAAAACAAGTGAGATCCTCCTCATTTGACAGATGAGGAAACTGAGGCTAATGGAGGTTATGTCATTTGTTGGAGGTCATACAGCTTGTGTTAGAGGCAGGAATTAGGGCCAAGGCCCGTCTGACCTTGCTTTCCATTTGATGTGCTGACTCTCCGACAGCCCTGCTATTTGTCACACAGGTGTATGGGCAGGGGTGGCTCAACACACAGGCCGATGGCTGGTTAATTAGGTTGGTTTCCTAAGACTGCCATAACAAAGTACCACAAGCTAGGTGGCTTAAAACAACAGAAATTTATTTGCTCACAGTTTTGGAGGCTAGAAGTCCAAAATTAAGGTTGGCAGGACCATGCTCCCCGTGAAGCCTCTAGGGAAAGATCCTCCCTGGCCTCTTCCAGCTTCTGGTAGCTCTAAGCCTTCCCTGGTTTGTGGTAGTATAACTCCAGTCTCTACCTCTGTCTTCACATGGCCGTCTTCTCTCTGTGTCTGTCTCTTTTCTTCTTTCTAGAAGGACACCAATTATACTGGATTAGGGTCCACCCTACTCCAGTATGACCTCAGATTAACTGATTACACCTGCAAAGACACTATTTCCAAATATGGTCACATTCTCAGGTACTGGGGATTAGGACTTGAGCGTATCTTTTTGGGAGACACATTTCAACTTGTAACAGGGTCCCAGTTACAGCTTGAGCAATGTAGACAACACCAGCTTCTTCCCCATTTTCTTCTTCCTGTGTCTCTTAAGGGACGTTGAAAGAGCAAAAATCAGAGATAAAAAAGAAGATATCTTAATTCATATTGGGCTTTGAAAATAGTCCAGAGAAAATCTGGTTGAAGAGTCATAATAGATGTATGTAGGGCTCTGACCATGAAACCTGATAATAGAGGGGAGCAGAAATAAGAGCTTAGCTGCTAACCAAAAGGTTGGCAGTTCCAAATCTACCAGCCACTCCTTGGAAACTGTATGGGCCAGTTTTACTCTGTCCTATAGGGTCGATATGAGTCAGAATTGACTGGATGGCAATGGGGTTGGTTTTTATTTGTTTTCAGTCCCAGAGGATGGCGACCTATGCCTCGATTTACCAACTTTGGAACTTACTAGCTAGCTGTATGACTTTGGGAAAATCACTTAGCCTTCCTGATCCTCTGTTTCCTCATCTGTAAGATGGGGGTGATATAATTACAAAAATTGTTTGAACAGTGTGTTTACCACCAAGTACAGTCCCTTATACACAGAAGTCATCCAGTAACTGCTAATTCCTCCCTCCTTCCCATTCTTGCCAAGATGAGACTCAAGGCCTGATCCTTTAATAATTGTAGCCTCGGCATTAACGGTTAGTCCAGTTCTGAGAATCTCTGGAAAGTTCAACTCATCACGGAACTCTAGCTTTTATTTATCCAGCATCCCTTCCCTCCTTTAGGTAACAGCACCCCATTCCTTGGTGGACTGTGTCCCTTTTCACCCGTATGGTTCTGGAGAGGCTGCTACACTCAGGCCTAGGCAGTCATAATCCCCCCTGTATGGCCTTGTTGATTGAGCCAGAGATTGGCACGTGACTTAGGGTGGGCCAATGAAAATTTATATTCAGATGTTGGTAGACAGGAGCTCTCTCTTTTGGGGTGTTACGCTGGCATGATGTAGCCTTGAACTGTCCTTGCTGCAGGAGGAATTGTCTGCAAGAGCAAAGAGAAGCCAAGGTAGAGAGGAAGCAAGACAGAGCTAATTTCTGAGAACATCGCTTCAATCCTTAGAGTTTCTAAGGCCACCCTTAAAGTTTCTCAAGTTAATATGAGTCAATAAATTCTCCTTTTCTGCTCAAGTCCTTTGAGTTGACTTTCTGTCACTTGCAACTGGAAGAGCGTTTAGGGAAACAGGGACTCAATTTCCCCTAGTCAGTTGCATAGTTCATGTCCCAGTGATGATGCATTCCAACCAGAGCCATATTGCCATTGGAGGCCACAAAAAGCCCCTTGGAGGAGTGGTACTGCCACAGTGATGTTCTGTTTTCATTTGCTTGTGGTCTACCAGAAAGTAAGCATGAGCTCAGAGGACCATTTATACCCTCTCCCTTCCTTAACTCCCAACCTATAACATCAGCACAAATGAAGTGTCCCTTACCATCAACTAGCGCCATTCACAGCCATGGCCCTGCACACCCATTCATCTCTGACTGGATACCACTTGAAAAGCATGCTCTGTTTCATATCATAAAACCATTTAATTGGATTAGAGATGCTTTTACTCACAATTTTTCTCATAAGCCATAACTGATGAGTTGAAATGTGCTTACCATTGCAGCCCTGACACAGGAAGTCCCCTGTCCCTCCCATGTATGAATGTTTGCTTTCAGTCACATCTACAGTGTTGTGAGCTTGCCCCTGGCACAGCCTCCTTCTTCCATGTAGGTCTACCTGGCCTTCATCAGGGTATTGACTCATCTGGAATTTCTCCAAGCCTCATCTAGCCCCTTTCCAAACTGAGACTCATTTATAGCTTCCCTGTGTTCTTTTCAACCAAATACACATTCATCATGAGGCATATATCCCTTGTATTCTGTGCCCAGAAGGGACAGAAAATGTGAGGACAGTAAGTAACATGGGGATGATAATACTGTTTGGTGTATCTTAAAAACAAATGAATCCTTCCATTTGACAGATGAGGAAACTGAGGCAAATGGAGGTTAAGTCATTAATTGGAGGTCATATAGCTGGTAAGTGTCAAGGGATGGAGTTTGGAGTCAAGTAGAATTATGTTTGGATTTCATCACTATTAATCACTAGTTACGCAACTCTGGACGAGCTCTCTCACATTTTCTCATCTGATAGATCTGGCTGGTAATATTTGGCAACAGCTCCCACCCTTGGATCTGTTCGCACCTACTCTTTTGCACCAGAAGGAGGTGCCTCCTGAGAAGTGGTGTGCTGGTAAGTGTTTAAACACCAGCATGTGTACACGGGCATAAGTTCATTAAGAATTTTACTGATTTAAAAAAATGGTTGGCACACAATTTATGAATAATAATAAAATATGCAGCACTCTCTATTGTAAATTCCATGTATCCAATGGGTTCTCACAGAATGCTTTTATTAATTTTTTTTTTTTTTTGGCTGAACTATTCGTAGCCAACCTTTAGTAGCGATTGACAAACAAGTGTACTTCTAGCATAAATGTCGATTGACATTTTTGTTTATATTCCTGGGTAAGAGGCATGCTGTGAGCTAAAAAAGATAATAATTTTTGAATGCTGGAGGCATATTCCTTCAACTTTTTCTACTAGTCACGGCTATGGGCATATGATGTGCTTTTAAATATAATCTGCATTACTAACATTTTCTGAAGTCTTTAGCCTAGACCAGGGATCAACGAGCTATGTCCTCTGGACCACATCTGGCCTGCTGCCTATTCCTGTAAAAAAGTTTATGGGAACACAGCCACACTCATTTGCTTATGTATTGTCTATGGCTGCTTTTGTGCCACAAGAGCAGAGGTGAATGGTTGAAACAGACACTGTATGGCCCACAAAGCCTAAAAGATTTACTCCCTGGCCCTTTACAGAAGAAGTTAGATGACCTCTCCTCCCATCAGAAGCCATTGTTCTAGGTCTTTGGAATTACCTTTCCAGGAGATTGTGAATTTGGCTTACTTTTCTTACATATTGTCTCCTGATCCTGAAATATCTGGGGGAAGACCTTGCTAGATTGAGGAAACCTCTGGGAATTAGATATGTATATATTTGGAATTTTATTACTTTCAAGGTCATATGACTCATTACTCAAATATTTCCAATGAAGCCCTATCTCTTGTGCCTTGCTCCTAGGAAACCATTATCTCCTGGTTTTCCCCCCACCTCTCACACCCTTGGTCTCATTGTCCCTCGAGCTTTTGTATTTGTGCACCCTTGTCTTAGGTTGGGTTCACCCAGAGGCAGACCTCGAAACAAGAATTTGAGTGCAGAGAGCCTATTTGGCCACAGTAGGGGAGTAGAGAAGTGGGATAGGGAAGTGAAGGAAACCAGTACAGAATATGTTAATGAGGAGGTTACTGAGGTGGGTACCTGGGGCTCAATCCCACTGGGGCTCCTGTGAGATGCTGTGGAACATGCTTCAGGGTTGTTCACCCAAGGCCAAGGAAGCTGGGATTTTTTTTTTTAATTATTGTGCTTTAGGTGAAAGTTTGCAGCTCAAGTTAATTTCTCATTCAAAAATTTATACACATATTGTTTTGTGACATTGGTTAAAATCCCCACAATGTGACAGTATGTCCACCCTTTCCACCCCAGGTTCCCTGTGTCCAATTGTCCAGTTCCTGTCCCTTCCTGCCTTCCCATCCTGCTTTTGGTCAAGAGTTTCCCTTTTGGCCTCATATATTTGATTGAACTAAGAAGCACGTTCCTCACGTGTGTTATTTTTTGTTTTATAGGCCTGTCTAATCTTTGTCGGAGAGGTGGGCTTCAGGAATGGTTTCAGTTCTGGGTTAGCAGAGCATCTGGGGGCCATAATTTTGGGGGTTCCTCTAGTCTCTGTCAGACCAGTAAGTCTGATCTTTTTATGTGAATTTGAGTTCGGGCCTATATTTTTCTCCTGCTCTGATAGGGACTCTCTGTTGTGATCTCTGTCAGGGTAGTCGTTGGTGGTAGCCAGGTACCATTTAGTTCTTCTGGCCTCAGGCTGGTGGAGTCTCTGGTTCATGTGGTCCTTTAGTCCTTTGGGCTGGTATTTTCCTTACGTCTTTGGTTGTCTTTGTTCACCTTTGCTCTGGGTGGGATGGGACAAATAGAAGTATCTTAGATGGCCATTCATAGGCTTTTGGAAGTGCTGGTGATGTAGTGGTTAAGTGCTATGCCTGCTATCCAAAGGGTCGGCAGTTTGAATATGCCGGGCACTCCTTGGAAACTCTATGGGGCAGCTCTGTCCTATAGGGTAGCTATGAGTCAGAATCGACTTGATGGCACTGGGTTTGGTTTTTGGTTTTCACAGGCTTTTGACTCCAGATGCTACTCACCAAAGTGAAATGTAGAACATTTTCTTTATAAACTTCGTTATGCCAATTGACCTAGATGTCCCCTGAGACTATGGTTCCCAGGCCCCAAAGCTGGGGTATTTGTCCTATAGCTTGTATCACCTTTTGCCAAGGGCTGTTCTTGGGATGCTGCCCCTGGCACTCTGACCTACACCAAGCTTAGGCTGAGTAAAGCCTTGGATGGAGAGTTTCAGTAGGATTTCACTGGCACAGGGTGAGCACTAAGCAGACACTGAGAGTATCTGCCACAACCCCTTAAATGCAGGATTGCCCTCAGCTCACTCCTCTGCCCATCAGTGCTCTCCACGTGTAATCCATATGCTCCGTGACTTCAACACCCATCTGTGTTGGCCTCTATCCCAGCCACAGCTCCTATCTTAGGTGCCAGGTCTTTATTTCTTGCTACCTACCAAACTTCTTCACCTGCATGTTTCACAGGCATCTTGAAGGAAACATAAAGCTAAACTCATCACCTTCTCCTTTGTACCACACCCCAAACCAGACATTCCTTTTATAGTCTCATTTTTGGTGGATGACATCATCATCTTTTCAGTCTCCACAACTAAAAATTTCAGAGTCATCTTTTTTGCAGCAACCTTATGATTAGCCCTCTGGCCATCAAATTCTCCTGCTCTAACCCATCCTGTGTTTAACTGCTAGGCAAATGGGCAGCACTGACCCCTGGATGTTATACCTGAGAAGGGTCCACCAGCACTTATATTGCATTCTAGCGAAATACATAACCTGAATCTCATCACGAGCCATCATCAAATAACCCTGAATTAAGGAACACTTTATAAAATAACTGGCCTTTATTCTTGAAAAATATCAATGTCATAAAAGATAAAGACAGGCTGAGGTTCCAGATTAAAGACTGAAAAGATACGACAAATAAATGTAATTCATAACCCTGGATTAGATCCTGCACCAGAAAAAAGAAAAAGTTGTTTATTTTATAAAGCGTTTTACTGGGACAACTGGTAAACTTAAAACTGTATGTTATATAAAGGTATTAGATCAATGTCAAATTTTCTGAATTTAGTGACAGTATTGTGTTATGAAAGAGACTGTCCTTGTTCTTAGGCAATACACACATTGAACAGGAGGAAAGGAAGAGACAATTCTAAGCAGCAGTGGAGGGTGAATTTTCAATGTGAAGTCATGACTCATCATTTCTTAAATTCACCCAGAAGTACAAGGATTAAGGAACAATCCAACATAACTAGCAAGTGACCTGCATCGAATACCCTTAAAAAGAATACGTTCTGTAAAGTACGAGTTAGACCCTGGAGAAATGCTATTCCACATCTGACCAAATATGGCCAAGACTCATTAATCTCATTCTTGGAAATGTTTGCTAAATCTGTCTGCACTGGGCTAAGGGTTCTCTTTGAATTTGTATTAATAGCAAAAGAATATTTTTTTAAAAGGTTTCCAGGGGTCATATTTAACCTGCTTAGATAATAAGCTATTTTAAAAGCCCTCAGTGTATTACTTATTTGGATATCAAGTATTGAGGCTTATCAAGCAATTTTTTATGTTCATTTATTCAACAAACAGTCACTAAGCGTCAGCAATTATGCTCGTCCTGGGACACAAAAAAGCAAAAGCAATCCATGCTCTCATAGAGCTCATAGTCTAATGACTACGAAGCCTACAAACAAATAGTGGCGATGCAAGGTACCCTTGGTTTGAGAATGTAAAGCAAGTCAGAGAAGCCTACAGAGAGGAAGTAACCGTTCGTCAAGGTCTCTAAGGTTATGTAGAAGCTCTCTGGTTAGGAAAAGTGAGGGCACTGAAATATTTAGGGTAAAGGAGTATGATATAGACAACCTACTCTCAAATAGTTTAGAATTATTTAAGCACTTGGCCGCTAACCGAAAGGTCGACAGTTCAAACTCGCTGAACAGCTAGCTCCGCAGGAGAAAGACCTGGTGATCTGCTCCCACAAAGATTACAGCCTCAAAAATCCTATGGGGCAGTTCTGCTCTGTCACATGGGGTCACTATGAGTCGAAATCAACTCAGTGGCACCTAACAACAGCAACAATGAGAAAATGCATGTAGCATAACGTTAAAAGTTGGCGACTCCGGGCAAGAGACATACAAAGTTCTTTGTACTATTCTTGCAAGCTTTCTGTAAGTTTGAAAGTATTTCAAGACAAAAAAATAATTTTTTAATTGCCTGAGGATTCATTAAATAAATGTTCGTATATCCATACAGACGCATACTTGGCAGTCATTAAAAACAATGGCAAGAAACACATTTGTTGACATGGAAACAAGTTCGTGACATATAATTGAAAAGAGCAAGTTGCCATATGAGCTCAGTTTCATTCAGAACAACAACAAATCTCCTTTCCTAAAAACAGCCTGGGAAGATGTACATCAAAATGTGAATTCTGCTTATCTCTGAGTTATGTAGTAGAGGATAATTTTAATTTTCTTCATTTTGTTTATTTATCTTTTCTACTTGGCTAAAGTGTACATGTATTAATTGTGTAATAAAAATTAGCTATTTAAAAATAATGGTAAAGCTTGAAAAACTTCATGACTGTGTTAACTCATGTTTGGGATCCTCCAAGCTGGGGTACCTGCCCCCCTATAGTAACTTCTTTCTGGGCAGAGCCTTACCATTCTTTCAACTTCCAACATCACACTGTGGCAGTTAAAGAGGAAAAGAAAAGCTCTCTTCCTCCATTTTCTGTCTCCTCTCATTTTGCCTTCTTTACATATGAAGTCCTCAGAGAGTTGTTTCTGGCACATTTGATATTCTAAATTGTTCTCCATGTGTTTTTAGTATATTCTGCTGCCTGGTGATTTAAAATGGGTTTTTAATCCTATGCTCCTTACGTACTCTTGGACTTTTCCATAGCTAATCGCAAGACACTGGGCTTTCGGGACCTCACGTGAATGATGGGGATGTTGGAAGCATCACCCAAAACTTCCTTAGCTTCCATTCTCACTTTTTCTCAATCGGCCCAGGAGTGGGTAACTTTATCCCTGACCTGCTTACTTCTGAGTATGTGAAAGAGCTAATCCTTCAGATACACTTTCTTTGAAATCGCCCACTTAGAGAGCAACTCCAACAAAGGCAAAAAGCATGCTGCTGTGATGTCATTAGTGTGTAGATTCAGAGGTCCCCTCTAATCTAGGCTCTCAGGACTGTTTTTAATGGTTGATTCTGTTTCTTGGTGTCTGAAAAATCAGATCATCATCTACCACATTTACCCTTTAAGGTTGTGTTTTCCTGTTAATTTCTAGAAGATACAACTTTTCCTCCCCATTGCCACCAGCTCTCATCATCTCAATAGTCTCCTAACTGGTCTCTCTGCATTTGCTCTTGCCTCCACCAGTCCATCCCTTGTTGTTGTTGTGTGCCGTTGAGTCGATTCCAACTCATAGAAACCCTATAGGATGGAGTAGAACTGTACTATAGAGTTCCTAGGCTGTAATCTTTATTGGAGCAGATCGCCAGGTCCTTTTTATCCCAGAGCAACTTGTGTGTTTGAACTGCTGACCTTTCAGTTCGTAGCCAAATGCTTAACCATTGTGCCACCAGGAATCCTTGTCCAATCCCTAGAGTGCTAATTTTGAAATGGAAAAGTGATCATGCTTCTAATTCTCCCTTTAAGTCCCCACAGTGGCTTCCCTTTCTGTTAGGAGAAAATCCAACTTGTATGTGATAGGGCCCAGACTTTATATCCTGCCTCATCCAGTACTGTTCTCCCTCCTGTCCCATGGGCCAGCCACAGAATCGACCTCACTGGCCTCCTTCCAGTTCCTCAGAAACTCTGTGCTTACACCTGCCTTCATCTGAGTCAGGCTCTTTTGTCATAGGATCTCATAAAACTATATCCCTTTCCTGCAGAGCACCTGCCCTCAATTTGTAATGATGCATTCATTATGCCTCTTATTGGTTAAGTGTAAGCTCCACCAGAGAAGGGAACCTATCACTGCAGTATCACCAACACCAAACCCAGGGAGGGATATGGGTTGTTGTTGCTAGGTGCCGTTGAGTTAGTTCCGACTCATAGTGACCCTATAGGACAGAGTAGAACTGCCTTATAGGGTTTCCAAGGAGCAGCTGGTGGATTTCAACTGCCGACCTTTTGGTTAGCAGCCAAGCTCTTAACCATTACGCCACCAGGGCTCCAAGTTAGTAAAATTTAAGACGAGGTCTAGATTTATTTACCAGTTTTTGCTGAGAGGGTTTTAGCTCCATAAATTGGCTATGCTAGCATCATTTGCCACCAAGGGACAAAGAAAGACTTCCATTGTACCTCTTGAGGCGCAGTGGTTAAAGTACCCAATTGTTAACCAAAAGCTCGTCAGTTCAAACCCACCGGCTGCTCCACAGGAGAAAGATATGGCAGTCTGCTTCCATAAAGATTGTTGTTGTTAGGTGCTGTCGAGCTGGTTCCAACTCATAGCGACCCTGTGTTCAACAGAATGAAACACTGCCCAGTCCTGTACCATCCTCACGATTGTTGTTATGCTTGAGCCCATTCTTGAAGCCATTGTGTCAGTCCATCTTGTTGAGGGTCTTCCTCTTTTTCACTGACTCTCTACTTTACCAAGCATGATGTCTTTCTCCAGAGACTGATCCCTCCCAATAACATGTCCAAAGTACGTCCAAATCTTTGCTTCTAAGGAGCATTCTAGCTGTACTTCTTCTAAGACACATTACAGCCTGGGAAACCCTATGGGGCAGTTTGACTCTATCCTATAGGGTCACTATGAGTTGAAATCAAGTCAGTAGCAATGAGTTTGATTTTGTTTTTTTATGACAATATAGTAAAAATTGGCTGATTTCTATAATATTCACTATGCAAATTACATTGACTCAAACTTCCTCTGGCTCAATAGCTGAACCCATTCCCTCTCCTCTTCAAAGCATCCCTAAGCTCTTCCTGGAAATTTCTAAAAGTGTAACACTCACCACATCGCATCCATCCTGTTCTTCCCCTCTTGCTCTGCTGCCCTTGCTCTTGAACCACCTGAAGTAACAATTATAATGTTCTTTATTGACAGGGTCCTTGTAAGATCACCAACATCCATACTCCAGTGGTTATCAGGGTCCTGAAAAAAGGAGTCTTCCCCCCTCAACCAAAACAACAAATTCTAGCCCAACGACAAACATAAGGCTCCACCCCTGCAGACCAAAGCTGTTTGCAACTCCATCAAAGGCCAAAAAGCAAACAACAGAAATCTTTAGGCTCCAGAAATCAACCAGGACATGTAAAATATACATTATTTAATCTTCACAAAAATCCTATGAGGTTGATGTTATTATCTGCATTTAGAGATGAGAAAACCAAGACTCCCTGAGATGCTGAGTGACTTATTGAGGCCAAAGCAGGAAAGCTACTGTTCTAACCCAGCTCTAATGATTTTAAGCTCTTAACCAATATTCTATACTGCAAGACAACATGAATATAAATGGCAGATGTGGTGACTTGTATTCAATTTATTTCAATTAGCCTTCCTGGCAACATCCAGATAGGCTCAATGAAGATAAATTATTTATATAAAGACATACGGAGTATACTCCTAAATGTTAGTTTTATTGTCTTAATTTTTCAGCTTTATACAGGATCACATTTAAGGTATATTCTCCCCAGGTATACCTTCTAAACATATACATTTCCTCTTGTAACCATGTAACCTGCTAATACCACAAAGTCAAAGGCCTCCCTTGGACAGACTCCCAAGGCCTGATTTACCCTTCAGCTACCTGTGTGTTACTCATTGAGGCCTCAGTGCCATCAGGGATTCATGCTGCCAAGCTTATGTTTATTCTTAGATGAGGTGAGTGCAGGGATAGACTCCATGCCAGAATCCTTCTCTGGCATTCCAGGTAACTGACCACGAACTATGGTCCATTCTATGCTAAGTATAGCAAGTAACAAAAATAGCCTCACCCCTGTGAAAGGCGTATCTGTGCCATATGCCCACTGGCCTCCTCCCATCTGACAGGCGCTCTCTCCACACCTCAGGAAGAGGCAGGGCTGTGTCCTCACACAGACCCAGAGGCACAGTGTCCCTCACATGCACACCCACCTCCTGCTCTGAAGGCATCCAGGGCCTGGGGAGGCCCCAAGGTAGGGCCTCAAGCTCAGGGGCCCAGGCAGAACCTAATTAGTGAGCCATGGAAGGAGGCAGGGTCAGAATGTACTAGTTTCCTAGGGCTGTTGTAAAAGATTACTACAAATGGGGTGGCTTAAAACAAAGAGAAATATCTTGTCTCATAGTTTTGGAGGCTAGAAGTCTAAAATTAAGGTATTGGTAAGGTTGATTCCTTCTAGAGACTCTGGGGGAGAGTCTGCACCATGCTTCTGTCCTAGCTTCCGGGGGTTGCCAGCAATTCTGTTTCTTGGCTTGTAGACACATCACTCCAGTCCCCACCTCTGCCTTCACATGGTGTTCTCCTTGTATGTCCCTGTGTGATTATTATTCCTACTGTGCACCTCCTCTTCGAATCTCCAGAGGCACCTCACCCTACCTGCTCAAAACTGAACTCACTACTTGTCTTGCTCACCTTCACCCCATACTTATTCCTTCTTTCCATAAATGGAATCATCAATAAGTGGCCCAAGACTGAGAGTCATCCTGGGCTCTTTCCTCTCCTTCATCAATGTATCATTAAATTTTCTGCAAAATCTGTCTTGAACCCACCCACTTTGCTCCATCTCCCCTGCCATCACCCTAGTCCAAGCCACCATCATGTTTGCCAGGACTACAGTAGTAGCCTAACTGTTCTTCCTGCGGACATTATGTTTCCATCTAACCAATGGTTCAATTTGAACCACAGGGATTATTTTACTAAACAAATCTGATCTTGCCTTTCCCCTGCATGTAACCCATTTAGTGGCTTCCCTTTGCCCCAGGATAAAGTCGAAATTTCTTAACAAGACCCTCTCCAGTCCAGCTTCTGCCTCCTCTCCAGCCTCCTCTGGCAGTTCGTGTTCCATTCATCTGGATTCTTATTCTCTAAGATGCGCTGCACTCTCTCTGGCCTCTGAGTCTTCCTCCTGGAAGACTCTTCCCCCTACTCTTATACTACTCGCTTTTTCTTCAGGTCTTGGCTTGGCTGTCACTTCCTCAGAAGGTCTTCCTTGATTCCCTAGACCAAGTCACTTTTCCTGCTATGTGCTTTTAGAGTCCCTGTGCTGTCCCTGACATAGTGTTCATCGAACTGCATGATTATCTGATGATTGCTTCCTCTCTAGACTAAGGCTACATGACGGCAGGGCCCATCACTTCCTAGCTTGCTCACTGCTCTCCCTCTCATGCCTGGAGCGTGCTTGGAATGTACTAGGTGCACAGTGAATATTCACTGAGGAAAGGAAGGATGAGAGGGAAGAAGAAAAGGGGAGAATTAAAGGGGGAAGCCTGACTTTTCTCTGCCGTACAACCAGAAAGAACAAGACTAGCAACTTCTTCTTGACAAGTGGAAGACGAGAGCTGACACATCCCAGCCCCCAACCCCCTAAAACTGAGAACTCCTGAGGACAAGAACTCTGTCTTGCTCGAAGTCGTATCCTCAGCATCTAACAAATAGCATGTGTGCAGTAGAGGCTCTTGAATGAATGAATTCATTCTAAGGATTTCTTGGCTTAGATGATAACCAGTGGTATTACCAGTCAGAGAACTTATATTTTGAAATAAGCTTTGAGCAACTATTTGACTTTTTAAAGAATGTTCACGTATATAAGCTTTAATAAAAATAAAAACCTAAAAAAATGAAACAAAGGAAAAATTTCTCACTGGATACCCTCTTTTTACCACCAACCAAAATCAGATCTAGTAATGAATGTGCAAAGTTCCAAAGTCATAGAAACTCTTAAGAACATGTAGTTCATTCACTGGGCTAAAATGTACATTTTTTTTTTTTAAATAATTTTTATTGAGCTTTAAGTGAACATTTACAAATCAAGTCAGTCTGTCACATATAAGCTTATATACACCTTACTCCATACTCCCACTTGCTCTCCCCCTAATGAGTCAGCCCTTCCAGTCTCTCCTTTCATGACAATTTTGCCAGTTTCTAACCCTCTCTACCCTCCTATCTCCCCTCCAGACAGGAGATGCCAACACAGTCTCAAGTGTCCACCTCAAACAAGTAGCTCACTCTTCATCATCATCTCTCTCCAACCCATTGTCCAGTCCCTTCCATATCTGATGAGTTGTCTTCGGGAATGGTTCCTGTCCCCGGCCAACAGAAGGTTTGGGGACCATGACTGCCAGGATTCCTCTAGTCTCAGTCAGAACATTAAGTCTGGTCTTTTTATGAGAATTTGGGGTCTGCATCCCACTGATCTCCTGCTCCCTCAGGGGTTCTCTGTTGTGCTCCCTGTCAGGGCAGTCATCGGTTGTGGCTGGGCACCATCTAGTTCTTCTGGTCTCAGGATGATGTAAGTCTCTGGTTCCTGTGGCCCTTTCTGTCTCTTGGGCTCATAGTTATCGTGTGACCTTGGTGTTCTTCATTCTCCTTTGATCCAGGTGGGTTGAGACCAATTGATGCATCTTAGATGGCCGCTTGTTAACATTTAAGACCCCAGATGCCACATTTCAAAGTGGGATGCAGAATGTTTTCATAGTAGAATTATTTTGCCAATTGACTTAGAAGTCCCCTTAAGCCATAGTCCCCAAACCCCCGCCCTTGCTCTGCTGACCTTTGAAGCATTCAGTTTATCCCGGAAACTTCTTTGCTTTTGGTCCAGTCCATTTGAGCTGACCTTTCGTGTATTGAGTATTGTCCTTCCCTTCACCTAAAGTAGTTCTTATCTACTAACTAATCAGTAAATAACCGTCTCCCACCCTCCCCCCTCGTAACCACAAAAGTATGTGTTCTTCTCAGTTTATACTATTTCTCAAGATCTTATAATAGTGGTCTTATACAATATTTATCCTTTTGCCTCTGACTAATTTCGCTCAGCATAATGCCTTCCAGGTTCTTCCATGTTATGAAATGTTTCACAGATTCGTCACTGTTCTTTATGGATGCGTAGTATTCCATTGTGTGAATATACCACAATTTATTTACCCATTCATCCGTTGATGGACACCTTGGTTGCTTCCAGCTTTTTGCTATTGTAAACAGAGCTGCAATAAACATGGGTGTGCATATATCTGTTCGCGTGAAGGCTCTTATTTCTCTAGGGTATATTCCGAGGAGTGGGATTTCTGGGTTGTATGGTAGTTCTATTTCTAACTTTTTAAGAAAACGCCAAGTGGATTTCCAAAGTGGTTGTACCATTTTACATTCCCACCAGCAGTGTATAAGCGTTCGAATCTCTCCGCAGCCTCTCCAACATTTATTATTTTGTGTTTTTTGGATTAATGCCAGCCTTGTTGGAGTGAGATGGAATCTCGTCGTAGTTTTAATTTGCATTTCTCTAATGGCTTAATGGCTAATGATCAAGAGCATTTTCTCAAGTATTTGTTAGCTGCCTGAATATCTTCTTTAGTGAAGTGTGTGTTCATATCCTTTGCCCACTTCTTGATTGGGTTGTTTGTCCTTTTGTGGTTGAGTTTTAACAGAATCATATAGATTTTAGAGATCAGGCGCTGGTCGGAGATGTCATAGCTGAAAATTCTTTCTCAATCTGTAGGTGGTCTTTTTACTCTTTTGGTGAAGTTTTTAGATGAGCATAGGTGTTTGATTTTTAGGAGCTCCCAGTTTTCTGGTTTCTCTTCGTCCTTTTTGGTAATGTTTTGTATTCGGTTTATGCCTTTTATTAGGGTTCCTAACGTTGTCCCTATTTTTTCTTCCATGATCTTTATCACTTTATTCTTTATGTTTAGGTCTTTGATCCACTTGGAGTTAGTTTTTGTGCATGGTGTGAGGTATGGGTCCTGTTTCATTTTTTTGCAAATGGATATCCAGTTATGCCAGCACCATTTGTTTAAAAAGACTATCTTTTCCCCAGTTAACTGACACTGGGCCTTTGTTAAATATCAGCTGCTCATATGTGGATGGATTTATATCTGGGTTCTCAATTCTGTTCCATTGGTCTATGTGTCTGTTGTTGTACCAGTACCAGGCTGTTTTGACTACTGTGGCTGTATAATAGGTTCTGAAATCAGGTAGAGTGAGGCCTCCCACTTTCTTCTTCTTTTTCAGTAATGCTTTACTTATCCGAGGCTTCTTTTCCTTCCATATGAAGTTGGTGATTTGTTTCTCCATCACATTAAAAAATGTCATTGGAATTTGGATCGGAAGTACATTGTATATATAGATGGCTTTTGGTAGAATAGACATTTTTACTATGTTAAGTCTTCCTATACATGAGCAAGGTATGTTTTTCCACTTAAGTAGGTCCTTTTTAGTTTCTTGTAGTAGTACTTCGTAGTTTTCTTTGTATAGGTCTTTTACATCTTTGGTAGGATTTATTCCTAAGTGTTTTATCTTCTTGGGGGCTACTGTGAAATGGTATTGATTTGGTGATTTCCTCTTCGATGTTCTTTTTGTCGATGTAGAGGAATCCAAGTGATTTTTGTATGTTTATCTTATAACCTGAGACTCTGCCAAACTCTTCTATTAGTTTCAGTAGTTTTCTGGAGGATTCCTTAGGGTTTTCTGTGTGTAAGATCATGTCATCTGCAAATAGAGATAATTTTACTTCCTTCTTGCCAATCTGGATGCCCTTTATTTCTATGTCTAACCTAATTTCTCTGGCTAGGACCTCTAGCACAATGTCGAATAAGAGTGGTGATAAAGGGCATCCTTATCTGGTTCCCGTTCTCAAGGGAAGTGCTTTCAGGCTCTCTCCATTTAGAGTGATGTTGGCTGTTGGCTTTGTATAGATGCCCTTTATTATGTTGAGGAAATTTTCCTTCAATTCCTATTTTGCTGAGAGTTTTTATCATAAATGGGTGTTGGACTTTGTCAAATGCCTTTTCTGCATCAATTGATAAGATCATGTGGTTTTTGTCTTTTGTTTTATTTATATGGTAGATTACATTAATGGTTTTTCTAATATTAAACCAGCCTTGCATACCTGGTATAAATCCCATTTCGTTGTGGTGGATTATTTTTTTGATATGTTGTTGAATTCTATTGGCTAGAATTTTGTTGAGGATTTTTGCATCTATGTTCATGAGGGATATAGGTCTGTAATTTTCTTTTTTTGTGATGTCTTTACCTGGTTTTGGTATCAGGGAGATGGTGGCTTCATAGAATGAGTTAGGTAGTATTCTGTCATTTTCTATGCTTTGAAATACCTTTAGTAGTAGTGGGGTTAACTCTTCCCTGAAAGTTTGGTAGAACTCTGCAGTAAAGCCATCTGGGCCAGGGCTTTTTTTTGTTGGGACTTTTTTGATTACCATTTCAATCTCTTTTTTTGTTATGGGACTATTTAGTTGTTTTACTTCTGATTGTGTTAGTTTAGGTAGGTAGTGTTTTTCTAGAAATTCATCCATTTCTTCTAGGTTTGCAAATTTGTTAGAGTACAATTTTTCGTAATAATCTGATATGATTCTTTTAATTTCAGTTGGGTCTGTTGTGATATGGCCCATCTCGTTTCTTATTCGGGTTATTTGTTTCCTTTCCTGTATTTCTTCAGTCAGTCTGGCCAATGGTTTATCAATTTTGTTAGTTTTTTCAAAGAACCAGCTTTTGGCTTTGTTAATTCTTTCAATTGTTTTTCTGTTCTCTAATTCATTTAGTTCAGCTCTAATTTTTATTATTTGTTTTCTTCTGGTGCCTGATGGATTCTTTTGTTGCTCACTTTCTATTTGTTCAAGTTGTAGGGATAGTTCTCTGATTTTGGCTCTTTCTTCTTTTTGTATGTGTGCATTTATCGATATAAATTGGCCTCTAAGCACTGCTTTTGCTGTATCCCAGAGGTTTTGATAGGAAGTATTTTCATTCTCATTGCATTCTATGAATTTCCTTATTCCCTCCTTAATGCCTTCTATAACCCAGTCTTTTTTCAGCAGGGTTTTGTTCAGTTTCCAAGTATTAGATTTCTTTTTTCTAATTTCTCTGTTATTGATTTCTAGTTTTATTGCCTTGTGGTCTGAGAAGATGCTTTGTAATATTTCAATGTTTTGGATTCTGCAAAGGTTTGTTTTATGACCTAATATGTGGTCTATTCTAGAGAATGTTCCATGTGCACTAGAAAAAAAAAGTATACTTTGCAGCAGTTGGGTGGAGTGTTCTGTATAAGTCAATGAGGTCAAGTTGGTTGATTGTAGTAAGTAGGTCTTCCGTGTCTCTATTGAGCTTCTTACTGGATGTCCTGTCCTTCTCCGAAAGTGGTGTGTTGAAGTCTCCTACTGTAATTGTGGAGGTGTCTATCTCACTTTTCAGTTCTGTTAAAATTTGTTTTATGTATCTTGCAGCCCTGTCATTGGGTGCATAAATATTTAATATGGTTATATCTTCCTGGTCAATTGTCCCTTTTATCATTATGTAGTGTCCTTCTTTATCCTTTGTGGTGGATTTAAGTTTAAAGTCTATTTTGTCAGAAATTAATATTGCTACTCCTCTTCTTTTTTGCTTATTGTTTGCTTGATATCTTTTTTCCATCCTTTGAGTTTTAGTTTGTTTGTGTCTCTAAGTCTAAGGTGTGTCTCTTGTAGGCAGCATATAGACGGATCGTGTTTCTTTATCCAGTCCGTGACTCTGTGTCTCTTTATTGGTGTGTTTAGTCCATTTACATTCAGTGTAATTATAGATAGGTTTTTGTTTTTTTTTTATGTGTTTTGGGCTGTCATTTTGATGCTTTTTTATGTGTGTTGTTGACAATTTCATTTTTCCACTTACTTTTTTGTGCTGAGACGTTTTTCTTTGTAAATTGTGTGTTCCTCATTTTCATAGTATTTGACTTTGTTTGCTGAGTCGTTATGTTTTTCTTGGTTTTTATTTTGAGTTATGGAGTTGTTATACATCTTTGTGGTTACCTTAATATTTACCCCTATTTTTCTAAGTAAAAACCTAACTTGTATTGTCCTATATCGCCTTGTATCCCTCTCCATATGGCAGTTCTATGCCACCTGTACTTAGTCCCTCTTTTTGATTATTATGATCTTTTACACATTGACTTCAATGATTCCCTGTTTTGAGCGTTTTTTTTTTTTTTTTTAATTAATCTTAATTTGTTTTTGTGATTTCCCTATTTGAGTTGATATCGGGATGCTCTGTTCTGTGACCTTGTGTTGTGCTGGTATCTGATATTACTGGTTTTCTGACCAATTTCCTTTAGTATTTCTTGTAGCTTTGGTTTGGTTTTTGCAAATTCTCTAAGCTTGTGTTTATCTGTAAATATCTTAATTTTGCCTTCATATTTCAGAGAGAGTTTTGCTGGATATATGATCCTTGGCTGGCAGTTTTTCTCCTTCAGTGCTCTGTATATGTCATCCCATTGCCTTCTTGCCTGCATGGTTTCTTCTGAGTAGTCTGAACTTATTGATTCTGCGTTGTAGGAGACCTTTCTTTTATCCCTGGCTGCTTTTATAATTTTCTCTTTATCTTTGGTTTTGGCAAGTTTGATGGTAATATGTCTTGGTGATTTTCTTTTTGGATCAATCTTAAATGGGGTTCGATGAGCATCTTGGATAGATATCCTTTCGTCTTTCATGATGTCAGGGAAGTTTTCTGCCAACAGATCTTCAACTATTCTCTCTGTGTTTTCTGTTATCCCTCCCTGTTCTGGGACTCCAGTCACACGCAAGTTATTTTTCTTGATAGAGTCCCACATGATTCTTAGGGTTTCTTCATTTTTTTAAATTCTTTTATCTGATTTTTTTTCAGTTATATTGGTGTTAATTCCCTGGTCCTCCAGATCTCCCACTCTGCATTCTAATTGCTCCTCTCCTCTGACTTCCTATTGCGTTGTCTAATTTTGTAATTTTATTGTTAATCTTTTGGATTTCTGAATGCTGTCTCTCTATGGATTCTTGTAACTTATTAATTTTTCCACTATGTTCTTGAATAATCTTTTTGAGTTCTTCAACTTCTTTATCCCTGTGTTCCTTGGCTTTTTCTGTAGATTGCCTTATTTCATTTCTGAGGTCATCCCTGATATCTTGAAGCATTTTGTAAATTAATTTTTTATATTCTGTATCTGGCAATTCCAGGATTGTATCTTCATTTGGGAAAGATTTTCATTCTTTTGTTTGGGGAGTTGTAGAAGCAGTCATGGTCTGATTCTTTATGTGGTTTGATACTGACTGCTGTCTCCGAGCCATCACTAAGATATTGTAGTGATCTATTCTATATTTGCTCACTGAGTCTTATCTTGTTTTGTTTTCTTTCAATATACGTAGATGGGCTAGTAGATTGCGCTGTCTTGATTGTTGTAGCCCTTGACTCACTTATGTCCTATTACCAGCTGGTTTGGGCTGTTACCAGATATATAAGCCTGAGTCCATTCACTATTCCTGAGTAGAATCTGATTTGGGGTCATCAAGTGTATGGTGCAGACTGTCACCTATCCACCTAGAGAAGTAGTGGTGATAGTTGTGTGCACCAGATTCTAGTAGCAGCTGGGGTTCACACTCCAGGGGGGCAGGATGCTGACAGGCTTCCCCCAAGTGTCAGTGAGGTAGGTGTGTCTCTATTCCTAAAGCACCTTGGTGGGTGGGCTCTGCAGCTGTACCTTAGGCCCCCAATGCAAGTACCTCTACAGATTGGTAGGTGTCACCCTCCTTAGACCCCTAAGGCAGAAGGCTAGGTGGTCTGGGGGGAGCTTCAGCCCTCAGTTCCCTGTTGTGGGTCAGTGAGGGCTCTGTTGAATATGCAGAGATATCAGACCTGGGAAACTTGTCTTTCCAGTAAATCCGATAAAACAATCACAGTCAGATCCCTATCAGAAATGGCTTTGCATTATAATAGCCACCTTGTTCCCTGTAGGGATGAAAGCCCAAGACTGTGGATCACATATGCTTGGCTGGAGCTGGTTCTGTGTTTTTAGTCCAATTAGGGAAGGATTTTTGGTCCCTGGGTTTTTTGTAGCTGCTTCTCTCAGGCCAGGAGAATGGGTTAGGAAAAGACTATAAAAAAAAAAAAGAAAGAAAGAAAAACCGCAGAGCAGTTCACTCTCTGGCTCAGGAAATTTCAATGTTAATGAAGCCGCCTGGGAAGGGGAGGGGAGGGGAGGGTTCAGATAAATAGGAGAGAGTAGCACCCCGGAATATAGACAAAGTTACTTATCTTGCTTGGGATGACTGTTTTATCTGAGATTCCAGAGGGGGGTGCGTCGACTGTGTGCGCTGGCTGGGTAGAGATTGCCCCCGAGGGTCAGGCCCGCGTCCTGTGCTTGCCTGTCTCAGAAGCCACGGTTAGTTCCTCCGCTTCCAATCCAAAGCCCAGCGCCAAGGTTCCCCAGCTGGGACGCTACATTCCTGGCTCCAAAACCAGTCGCTGCCTCCCGGTGACTTCTCCTCCTGTCAGCCGCCTCGCTGCGCTGCCTGCGTGCACTGGCTGGGCTTCCCCCGAGGTCAGTTCAGGGGGCTAGGGCTGCACCCCGTGTTTGCACCGTCACAGGATGCCATGCTCAACTCCCCTGCGCCCAGTCCAAAGCCCGGCGCCAAGGTTCCCTGGCTGGGACACTGGCTCCAGGCTCCGAAAACAGTCGCTGCTTCCCCGTGGTTGTTCGTTCTCAGCCTCCGTCACTCAGGTCAACTCTTTAGATCTGTGTTTGGTGGTCAGGGTTCGTAGATTGTCATGTATGTGATCGATTCACTTGTTTTTCCGAGTCTTTGTTGTAAGAGGGATCCGAGGTAGCTTCTACCTAGTCAGCCATCTTGGCCCCGCCTCCTAAAATGTACATTTTGATTTCACCATCAAGAAAGCCAGAATAAGGAGTAAATGTAAAATTTGGACCTAGAGAGCCTGAAGTTTGGGCTCAAGGTCACCACTTATTGTACACATGCCTTTGGGAAAGGTATTCAACCTCTTCACTTTATTTTCTTTTCTGTAAAATGAGGTAGGGCCCCTGGATGGCACAAATAGGTAAGCACTCAGCTACTGATAGGTTGGTGGTTTATATCTACCCAGAGGCATCTCAGAAGAAAGCTTGGCAGTCTACTTCTGAAAGATCACAGCCATTGAAAACCCTACAGAGCACAGTTCTACTGTGAAACACAGGGGGTCGCCATGAGTCGTGATTGACTTGACAGCAACAGGTTTGGTTTGGGAAAGTGAGATGTGTTTTGCGAGGTTTTTGTGAAGAATGAATATAAAATGTAAAGCACCTAACATAGTCTTGGCACATTCCAGGTGCTTCCAATGATGCCATTATTTAAAAGTATTCTTGCATTTTAATTATTTTAAAGTATCCCTGCAGGGCTCACATAGAAAACAGGGAACTCATGAAATATTGCTCCCTCGGTGGGAATAGGCCCTATTTTTTTTTTTTTTTTTGCCGTTCCATGCCCTCAAAGAAAGAAGAAACTGGTGGCAGAGAAATAGGAAAACAATAGCAACAAAGAGGCATGGGAAATGAAAATGAGAGTATGTGATTTTCACTGGATTTAGGAGTCAGGCTAAAGAGCAAAGATCTTCTTTGATTTTGTGTTTTACCTTCTCAGTATTCATGCTTAAGGGAGGGGAGCCAGAGGCAGGATCTTAATGGGCCAGAAGGAGTCATGCTTACTAAATACCTGCTCATCTCTTGAGTGCTTTTTTAAAAATGAAATTTGCATTCACTTATTTTTGTAAATAACGCTTTTTTCCCCATTTTTGTTTATTTTAGAAAATTCATACACGTAAAAAGGAGAAAATGTATTCACAATTCCACTGCCCGATAACTACTGGAAATATTTTGGAGTCTAGCCTTTCAAAGTTCTTTCTAGGCAATAAACACAAACAAATATGTTCTTGTGCGACAGATGAGCTCACATGGTGCATCCTGTTCTGTAACCTGGTCTTTTTCATTGAACATCTTTCCATATCAGAAAATGAGCCTACCTGATGTCACGATGACATTGGTGGACTGCAAGAGCAGCTGGCCACAAGGCATTCATGGTGCGCCAGGCAGAGACTCAGAACCTGTTTCTGCTTCCCCTCCCATGAACAGTGCTTCAGTGAACAACTGTGTAGTCCCACCTTTGCAAAACCCATAATTGTTTCCTTATGGTGAATTCTCACATTCAATGTTAATTTTCTCAGGAAAAGAAGGCAATGCTATTAAAATGTTTAAATCATAAGTTGACTTCTTTTGGGTGAAGATGGCGGGCTGCAACTTGATATGATGCTTTTATTCCCAGATTTTGTTCAACCACCAAGTTTTATCTCAAGTACCACCTCATTTCTATTCAACAAACTTAACAAATGAACAAGACACAGTCCCTGTCCTTGAAGAGATTACAACTGAGTAGCAGAGATAAGAGACACAATAAACCGTTAGACCCGTTGCCGTGGAGTTAAGTCCAACTCATACAGACACAATAAGTATCTGTAATAAATGAGTTTTCTCTCTCATTTGACACAGAAGTACCTGGCTTTTCACCATGAGAAGCAAGAACAAGATGGACATATAATACTAACACTAAAAAACACTAGCTGATGTTTAATGTTTGCTGTGTCTAGTAACTCAATATATTAAATGACACATGGTATATATAAATGACATGCATTAATGACATTCATCATTTAGTTCTCACAGTCAGCCTGTGAGGTAAGTGCAGTTGTTATGAACATTATATTGTTGTGGAAACTGAGGTTCAGGGAAGTTAAGTAACTTGCCCAAAATAACTCAGCTGGCAAGTGGTAGAGCTGGGATGTGATTTGAGGCCCTTTGGGGCTACAGCCCTCTACCACCTAAACACACTGCCTTCAGGCTGGGAGGAAGATCATAGCAGCCTGGAATATGAATTGTGATTTAACCTTTCAGGTACTGTGGCCTGAAAACCGGCTTGCTGACGTCCCCTTTGGTGGGGTTCATGGTGACCAATCAGTGCACTTTCCACACACCCATCGGCTTTCCTCAGATCCCAGTGGCTGCCTTGGCTGTGGAGAAAGTAGGCCAGACCAGCGTGCAGTACCGACTTGCTCTGTTTCCACCAAAGCCCCCCAAGGAGCCACCTTCAGTAGATCACCGTGACCTCAGTGATGGCTTTTTCTTTGGCCACCCCAAGCTGGCGCAGTTTGATGCTTTGGCCTGTACGACTGGGTCTTCAGTCCATGTCTTTGTGAGCCCAGCCACCGGCAAGCCAACGGCCCTCCCAGAAGACTTCAAGGGGGGCCTCCTGAGGCTGATGAACCCAGCTTCAGTGTGAATCATCTCTACATGGAATTGCAGAGCCCATAAAATAAAGTTTAGATTATTCTTTAAATGATTTATTTTGATTCTCAAGCATATGTATTTTTGCCCTTAACTGTCAGGTCCTTCAAAGTTTTTATACAGTGTCACATACAGAGTCACATACTTTTATACAGTCTCCATTGATCAAGCATCTCCTTGCATCAGGCCCTGGGCTAAGCGCTTTACACATTATCTTACTGAATCCTTCCATTAACCCAATGAGGGACATACTACTACCCTCGTTTTACAGAAGAGGAAAATGAAGTGGGAATTATTGGCCAAAAGTCATTCAGCTAGTGAGTCTGTCTGACTCCAAAGCCTATGCTGTCAACCTCCACACTAATATTGCATCTCCAATCCATGCCAGCATCAGAAATCAGGAAGACATATTACCATGGGAGGCAGTCTACTTCCTTGAAAGGAGCACCATTCCCTGGCTATAAACAAACTGGACATGCTTTCTACAGCATGTATCCTTCTTTATCTCCAATATCTTAGCAGTATGGCCCTTTTCAGTCCTCACAGTTCTTGCCCATACGCTTAGCTCACCTAATCCTGCTCTGAGAAATGGGTATCATTAGTCTCATTATTACTCTCATTGTCTCCATTGTACAATCAGAACAGGCTCTTCAGGAGGGAAGTGGCCTGCCCAAGATCACAGAACTCCTGAGTGGCAGGGCTAGAATGGGAATCCAGCCAGGTGTTTAAGCCCGAGTCTTTCCCTACCACAAGCTCTGCATTTCATACCAGTGGTCTTGAATGTTCAAATTACCCCATGTTTTGCCACCAATTTATTCAATTGTGGAGATGGTAGCGGTGGTTTCACCAAGAGGCTCTTAAATTAGAAGCAATGTAGCAGGGCAATTAAGAGGGTGGGTTGCATCGTTAGAGAGAGTCCTGAATCTGCCATTTCTAAGTAGAGGAACCTCACATCCCCGTTCACCTACAGTTGTGCAGATGGTGTCAGCATCATGGCTGACCCACTGTGGGCTTCACAGGGTGTGAGTACAAATAGAGGTCCATGGGCCACTCCATTTTCTTTCCTACCAACAGGCTCCATATACTTGGGTGTGGACACCCCAGCCTACATGTTCAAACCATGCTTTGGCCTGTACAACTGCTCCTTGGCCACTCTTTAGCCCTAGGAGTGTGCACACCTGCCCTTTAGAAGATGCATCTCGCACAAGCTGTGGGAGAGGCTTGGTGTCATTTAGGCAGGGCATTCTCGGGTCCTTTGGGGACTTGGAGTGTAATCTGAGTGGGCAAAACCCTTTGGCCCATGGGAGGAGCACCACAGTGGCTCTTTGTACATTCTGAAATGGTCAGGGCAGCTTGCCCAGGATTTAGGGAGGTGCCCCCTTTCACTGGCAAAGGTGTCCTGGTCCAGACAATCGATTACATAGGCACTTACTGTATGGGCTTTATGACTTCGAGCATAATTTACCCTCTTAGCTCCCTGTCTCTAAAATGGAGAAAACAGTGCTGTGGTAAACAAGAGCACTGTTCACCAGTGTTTCAGCACACACCCTCTGTGTAACAGTAGGATCACACTTCTCTGTCCCTTGAAGTTAGATGTGGCCGTGTGACTTGCTTTGACCAATGAACGTGAGCGGGGGTGACAAGAATCATTTTCAAGAGCAGCCTTTGAATGCCTTCCTTAACTCTCCAGTGGATGTGGGTAGGGAGGGAGATGCACTGCTGAGCTACCATAGCTGTCATGGACAATTGCCCAGGATCACGGTGGACTTTGCTGTTTTTTGTACCACTGAGATGGGGTTGTTTGTTACCTCAGCATAGCCCAGTTATCTTCCTTGTTACAAGTACCAGCCTCACAGGAACTTGAGGGTTAAATGAGAAGTGTATGTATAGTACTTGGCACAGTGCCTGGTACACAGCTATTAGTATTTATCCCAGACGAAATGCAATACTTACGTGCACCCACTGCACAGCCATATTCCATGTCAGGAAAGTAACCCATATATTCATTTTCTTTCAGGTGCTTCTTTGGGGAATCATATAGTTTTTTCTATTTTGTATGAAAAAAATATAGAGGTACTTAAAGCACATGGGATAGTGGAATGCATTATACTTAGGGTACTGTTTGTCTGCCAGGGGCATTGGTGGTTCAGTATGGAATTCTCACTTTCCAGGCAGGAGACCCAGGTTCCATTCCCAGCAGACGCACCTCATGCACAGCCCCCACCCATCTGTCAGTGGCGGCTTACGTGTTGCTTATGATGGTGAACGGGTTCAGCGGAGGTTCCAGACCAAGACAGACTAGGAAGAAAGGCCTGGCAATCTTCCAAAAATAAGCCAATGAAAACCCTTTGGCTCACAACAGTCTGATCTGCAACCAATCATAGGGATGGTGCAGGACAGGGCAGCGTTTTGTTCCATTGTGCATGCGGCTGCCAGGAGTTGGGGGCTAACTCGATGGCAGTTAACAATAGCCTGTGTCCAGCCAAGGACCTTGGGACAGACGAGAGTGGAGAGAGGGGATAGATTCTTTGGAAAATGCCCCAAGTTCATGCAAATCTCTTGAATTTAAGTACTGATGACAGTGTCTTTCCACTGCTTGTGTTAACGCTTGAGTGTGAGTCAAAGCAGTGAACAGTAGGGCACTCATTGGTTTTAGTGGGAAATTGCAGCACTATCAATAAGACTACTCAGTTGCTTGTTCTTGGAGGGAGCCAGGATTTTACTATAAAGGTGACAGAGTAAATCTATAGAGCCTTAAAACACAATGAAAACCCTAGTCAGCCATTCACTGTTGCGCTCCACAAGACGTTTCAGCTGAGCTGCTAATGCATAGACGTGTAGCTACTGTTTGCTGGGCACTTCTGAGCAGATGTGACCCAGGACTTTGCTAACAAGGGAACAGCTGCACTAACCCAAGCAGGTGAAAAAGCACCTTCAGGTATTGCAGATTTTCTTGCCACAGTTTTGTTATACTTGAGTTCATTACGAAAACCTATAGCAAGAGACAAGAGGTACAGAACGTGTGTGCGTGTTTTGCTTGGACAGTTTATGGCTCCTAGCAATTAATGCTTTCAGTCACATTAATCATATAAATAATGCCTTGTGACATTACAGTATTTCCCATTACAAATCAATTTTGTAACATTTGTTCATAATCAGACTTGAAATGTTACCTAGAAACAAAATATGTTTTCCTTGAAACAGTCAGAGCCTATTAGAAATCTAAGGCTTTACAAATCACCATGTTAACAGTTATGTCCCCTAGCGAAGGTTTCCTTTCCTTAAATAGTGTTAAATTCAACCCCAGAAGCTCTCCTCTCTTTGAAGATTACTCTTCTTATGTGCACTGACTTGAAAGGAAAAACTTTGTGCTCAAAATACATTTAACATCTTACTATGTACAACTTAATACATCAACCAGCGCTCCCATTTGAGGGGAAAATAATGTTAGCACCTTTTGAAAGTGTTATGCTTATAATTAGGTTACACAACATTATTTCGTCATTCTTTTTAAACATAGGTTTTCATTGCTTAAAAAAAAAAAAAAAGGATGTCAGTCTAACTCTAGGTAAAAGCAGCCGTTCTCATTTCTTGACCACATAATCATATGCCGTGGGAGAGCAAGAAATACAAAGAACATGTATCAGATTCAGAGACTTGGAGCAAGAAGGAGATGCAGTGCCAACCACAGAGATTTTAGAGCCAGGCACACCTGGGTTTGAGTTCAGGCCCTTCCATTGAATTACTGTGGAATCTGGGGACTAATTACTTAGCTTCCCACTCAGCAAATATCAGCTATTAGGTATTTTTCATAGACTGCCTTCCCCTGCCCCCTCCCCTGGAAAAGCTTCAATTAAAGCTACCAACCTTTCTTTTGTTCATTTAGCAAATAATTACTGAGTACTTATGACATGCTAGATTCTCCTCTTTTACTGGGACCAAAAAAAAAAAAAAAAAACCAAACCCATTGCCATGGAGTCAACTCTGACTCACAGTGATTGGCCCTATAGGACAGAGTAGAACTGGCCCATAGAGTTTCCAAGGAGCACCTGGTGGATCTGAGCTGCCAGCCTTTTGGTTAGCAGCTGTAGCACTTAGCCACTATGCTACCAGGGTTTCCTTCTACTGGAAAACTGCAGTAAATAAGACCTTATGTTCTAGCAGGAGACAAGCAATATACAAACCACATAACATCAAATGGTGTAGGAGGTTGGGTGCTGATCCCCCAAAAAGATGTGTTCCCATCCTAACCCCCAGAACTTATGAATGCAGACTCGTTTGGAAAAAGGGTCTTTGCAGATGTGATTAAGGATCCTGAGATGAGATCATCGTGGACTAACCAGGTGGACCCTAAATCCAGTGACAGGTGGGTGTCCTTAGAAACACAGAGGAGACATACAGAAAGGAGACCACGTGAAGATGGAGGATTAGAGTTATGAAGTCACAAGCCAAGGAGTACCTGGAGCCATCAGAAGCTGGAGGCAAGGGAGGGTACTTTCCTAGAGTCTTCGGAGGTTGGGTAGTCGGGTGGTCTTGCTGGCACCTTCATTTCAGCATTCTGGCCCCCAAGAAGTTAAGAGAATCAGTATCTGCTCTAAGTCACCCACTGTGTGAATTTGTTATGGTACCCCTAGGAAACAAAATACAAATGGCAATACATACCAAGAAAATAAAATAGGGAACTAAGATAGGGACTGGAGTAGGGACTACTTTATATAGTGGGGTCTGGGGGTAAGATTTGAGTTACCTCACATTCAAGGATGTGGGGAGTTCGATGTTCTTTCTGAGTCCAAGGGGACAGCAAGTCCAAAGGGCCCAACCTAGGAATGAACTCAGTGTCATAGATTAAATTGTGTTTCCCAAAAACCTATGGTGAGGTCCTAGCCTTTATACCTGTAAGTATGACCGTTTGGAAACAGAGGTTGTCTTTTATATTAATGAAATGCCAGAGTAGGGTGGGTCCAAAACCTAATCATATCTGAATGGTATAAAGAGAGCAGAATAGGTACACAAGCCCACACACAGGGAGAAGACACTATGTGAAGACAGACACACATGACAGATGCAACTACAAAAAGCCAAGGATTATCGGTCGCTACTAGATGCTGAAATAGACAGAGGGGCCTGACCCCTAGAGCCATTCCCTGGATCTGGACTTCTAGCCGCCTGAACTGTGGGAAAATAAATTTCTATTCGTTAAAGTCACCCACTTGTGGGTTTTTTTTTTTTTTTTTTCCAGCAGCAGCATTAGCAAACTAAGATGGTATGTTTGAGGATCAGAAAGAAAGTGGCATTAGAATATGGGAGGTAAGAGAGAAAACAGTAAGGAGATAGTGTTGACAAGGTAGGTTGGGACCATATCCTATAGGGACTTGTAGGCCCTGGTGAGAAGTCTGGACTTTCTTCCACCTGAAACTTGTCTCAGAAAGATCTTACAATGAAAAGAAACTGCAGATTCCATAACTAGCACAGGGAAGGACCCCCCGCCCCGCCAAAAAAAACCAAAAAAACAAAAAACCCACTGCCGTCGAGTGGATTCCAACTTATACCAACCCTATAGGACAGAGTAGAACTGTGCTATAGAGTTGCCAAGGAGTGCCTGGTGGATTCGAACTGCCAATAGAGAAGGAAGGAAGTATATATATATATATATGTATATATGTATATATATATATATATATTTACTAAATTAGATAAAATGGGTTTATTGAACAGTCTAGTAACTGGTCTTTAAAAGCAGAACCTTTATTATCTTACTCATGTAATTCCATCCCTGTGTTTAATTCTTTAAGAATAATGATGTCAAGAATAGTATACGTGAAGTCAAACACCACAGCACACAGTAGAAAATCCTGGATAGGATACTTTATTTCATTCACTTCCTACTTAAACGGTGAGATTTCTACCAGTCACTGGCTTGGAACATCACCTTCTCCTTATGCCACAATGTAAACTGTCCTGGACGCAAGTCTGACGGCTGTGGATTCCCCTAGATTAGGATGGGCCACTTCCAGCAATCCACGAGGCTGCCATTATGCTAGTGCCCCACAGCCTCATTCCAACAGGTGACCAAAGACAAGATCTCCAGCTCCCTCACTGACATGTCAAGAACATTTTCTCAAGTATATTTAAAGTGTTTGCCGTTTTCCTATGGTTCTTCAAATATCTGACATTCATCTTTTCTCTATCTCTAAAATTCATTTCTTTTTCACATTATCTTTCTTGATTGCTTCTTATTGTAAAAAACAAAAAAGATATAGGTTTGTTGTGCACATTAGCAGGTCCATGTGGGAAAATGCAGAGGTTTTATATGCCATTTACAGTAACAGCTCAGAGTACAAACTCAAAAATGGAAGAATCTGAAATTACAGACTTGCTCTGAAAGAAGCCTACCTAGAAAACCAGAATTTCCCCTCCCTCACCAACTATTTAACAGTGGCAAATGTAAAAACACTGGCAATTAAAATACGTATCAGTCATTCCATATAATGCCCCCTCCCACCCCCACCCACCCAGCTTCTGAGTAACAGGGCTTTTTCAAGTTTTAGTTCCTTGTAGTTTAAACTTCATGGAAAAAACCTGAAAATGATCATGTTTTAGCAATGTATTCCCACAGAGAATTGCAAGATTTTTAATGCATTTTGAGAAAAAAACTTTACTGAAAGAATAGCGATGACTATTTTCCAGTAAATACTTGAGAGAAAAACAATTTTTACCCCAATCCGAGGTAATAAAATTGTTTTTTCTTTTTTTGAGACACAACTGGTGTTAATTAGACAATTGCAGCAACCATCCAAGACAGTAAGAAGGCCAACAACAGTCTGCCATGCTATGATGAGTGTGTATCAAAGTTCATCATGATTTTTTGTGAGATCTTCCCCATAATTGGTAGCTTGGCTTCCAACAAACATGTTCCAGTTCTCCAGTATCTCCTCTTTCGTTAGCTTCTCATCCTGTAGGAGAGAGGGAAGAGGTGTGTAACAGAAGCTCTTATAACTATGAGTAATAGCTCAGCGTGAAGTTCATGTTATTTCACTGATTGGCAACATTTTAAGCACTGCATTTAACAACGAAGCAACTGCTAGGTACTGCCCTCTTTTACCATTACCTGCCCTTCAAAACCCAAACTAGAACAGCCTCCTGCTATAAAAGACGTGCTAAAATACATCAGTAAGTCCTTGAATAATGCAGAAGTACGATCCGTTTATGTCTAAAAGTAGTGCTCGCATTCTCAAAACAGGTCCAGAGAATTACACTTCCCCTTTATGACCTAACTGGATAACCTGTCTCTTGAGAGTTTGGAGTGGTGATCAAAGTAGGAAGAGGCAAGACTTCTTTCTAAATATTATTTTAATTTTTTGGAAATTTATCAATGAATACTGAAGAGCTAGACATCTTCCCAGAAGAATCTGAAATATTAGTTGTTAACTGTCATCAAGTCGGCTCTGATTCATGGCAACTGCATGTGGGCAGAGCAGAACTGCTACATAGTTTTCAAGGCTGTGACCTTTTCAAAGCATATCACTAGGCCTGGACTTACTCGCAAATATGCCTATCTAGAAAACACATCAAACAGAGTGTGAGCTTGCCCAAGGATATCTTGGCTTTAACTCAGTGCGCTTCCGTGTACCTAACACATCACAGGCGTTCGATAAATATCCACTGGCTGAACCAATGGATGAATAAGCTCATAGTAAGGCAACACAAGGTATACTTCTTAAATCCATGTCCTTGCCCACATCAAACAAAGTTACTGGTTTTTCAGTCCTGGGATGTGTGACTTTATGTTAAATCTTGTGGCTCATAGGAGACTATCTGGGAATGTCTGGGCCTCATGAGCTCACTGTGGGTTATCACCAGGTCAAGTTTACAGGTTTCTTCTGTAAAGCAAGAATGAGAAAAGGCGACAAGGACAGGGCTAGGCAGACCCATGCTATCACCAAAGAAGCAAACAAAACCAATCTTATGTATACTGTCTCCCTTCAACGAACAATTCCAGAATAATGTCAAATACCTTGTTTTTGTCCGATTCATACACCAAGTGCCTGGCCTCGGCCTGCGCATGGTCATAATCTTGAGGAAGGATCCAATGGCGAATCTCATCTTTGTCCAACTTTCCATCCTTGTTCAGATCTCGGAATTCATTAAACTGCTCCCGTTCTGACAAAACCCAGTCTGGCTCTGGGCCATTGTCCTCATGGGAAAACATATCAGCTGGAAGGGAAGGTTATGCTCTGGTTACAAAGACAAGTGGGAAGGTAAAAGGCAGAGAAAACTTGATCTCCTGGGGTTCTGGAAGGGTGCCAACCAATC
Source organism: Loxodonta africana (assembly GCF_030014295.1). Classification (NCBI taxonomy): domain Eukaryota; kingdom Metazoa; phylum Chordata; class Mammalia; order Proboscidea; family Elephantidae; genus Loxodonta; species Loxodonta africana. The sequence continues at coordinate 51,083,850 of NC_087348.1, forward strand.
AACAGACCTAACCTAAACAGCTAGTGGGCAGTTTCTCGGGGAAAATAATGCCATGATCTATCCACTGTGAAGGCCCCTTGGTGGAATAGAAAGAACTGAGTGTAGGAGCCAGGAGATAAATCCTGTCTCTTAACTCTGTTCTGCAATTGTGATTAAGTTACTTAGTTCAGTAACTGGGCCTTCAGTTTTCTCATCTATAAAATGGAGATAATTATAAATCACAGGGTTACTACAAAGATCAAATGAAATGCTTAATGTGAAACCTTTCTAAAACCAAACAGCACTGGGTGTAGGTTAAAGCCAATAATGACCAACATTGGCCACTTTCTATGGTACAGATAGTGTCCAAGGTGCTTTACATAAATTTTTTTTCATACGCTTTTCACAACATTCCTGTAGAGTAGGTGCTGTTATTATTCCCACTTTATAGATAAAAGCACTGAGGCATAAACTTGCCCAAAGACCCACAGCCAAAATGAGCTCTAGCCTGCCTGGGAACATGGGCACTCTGCTTCCAACACATAGTCATAACCACTGTGCTTATTACTACTGCTGCTTATATCATTTCCAAAGAGCTTTCACATATATTTTATTTGATCCTTACAACATTCCTGTAAGATAATCGTTATCCCCATTTATAAAATGGCAGAGAAAGGAAAAAAAGGCAATGTTTATCCTTTGTTTGCTTCTTCACTAGTTCTTGGAAGAGAGAGATACCTTGTGGGCAGCTTCTCTTTAATGGATGCACAGCTGAAAATGTCTGGTGGCAGAGGAAGAAAGGAGTGAATGGAGGAAAAAGAGGCAAGACCCTTGGTTCAGCCCGCAGTAGACCCACACCAGAGGGTTGCAGTTTGAGAAGAAGCTGTACATATATAGCTAATTCGACCTTCATCTGATCCTTCAGGGCAAGGTGTTATTTATCTCCATTTTACAGATGAAGACACTGAGGCTTAGGGTATCTGACTCTTCCAGGATCACACAGCTAGTAGGCAGAGAAGCCAGGACTCCTAATTCCTGTGCCCTTCCCACTATACCACACTACCATCTATCCCCACCTGAGAAGGCACCTGCATAAATGAAAACTCACATGCTGGACAAGTCAATACATTAGCTCGCTCTGACTGCAACTTACTCAGAATTAGATTGTCAAGCACCATGCCCCCACCTCCCCCTCTGTCCAGTGCCAACAATGGAGTGCTTCTTTTTGGCAAAACCACACAAAGAGTTGTGCCCTCGACTTTGCGCCGTTTCAGTGCAGAGTTCAGGAGGGCCATGAAGAGCACAGTTTTAATCAAAAGTGCTTCACTGTTTGTTTTAATCAGTCAGCTTTTTCTGTCGGTCTTCATCCCATCACCACTGTCAAGGCGAGACATCCGAGGCTCTGAACGCTTCCCTTTCACGTGCACCAGGCGAGAGGAAGGCTCTCGTGAATTGCACTGACAAGGGAGCTGTCAGTATTTGTTATCCTACAAAGGTAGTGCCACCAAGAGCACTTTAATTACTGTGGAGAGAGTTAGCTGTCTGTTATCACAGGCAGACAGGGAACGGCGTTGGGCTCTTAGGATCAAACATAATTTCTAATGATTAGAACAAACTTCACTCTTCATTACTAAAGGCACTTGTTTCTGTGTACGGGTGGCAAAATAATACAACCATAGAACCAGACACCGATTGGGAGCTTGGGCTCTGGTTTTACACTTAAATGTAATTGTCTCTATTAAATATGTGTACAAAAATTATAAATATCCTATCCCTCTTTCATAGGTCAACACCCATATCAAATGATTTTTCAGCTTTTACTATGATGTTGGCAAAGAATACTGAATATACTGTGGACTTCTAGAAGAACAAACAAATCAGTCTTAGAAGAAATACAACCAGAATGCTCTTTAGAAGCAAGCATGGTGAGACTCTGGCTGGCTTACTTTGGACATGTCATCAGGAAAGGCCAATCTCTAGAAAAGAATATCACGTTTGGTAAAGTAGAGGGTCAGTGAAGGCAAGGGAGACCCTCAAAGAGATAGATTGACTCAATCACTAAAACAATGGTCTCAAACAAACCGATGATCACGAAGATAGCCAAGTACTGGGCAGTGTTTCAATGTGTTATACATAAGGTTGCCATGAGTCACAGCCAACTCAATGGCAACTAACAAGAACAACTTTATGGAGACTTGGGAAAAGAACTGAGAATGCAGTCTGCAGTTGGAGCCATATGGTAAGCACTGAAGTCACAGCTGATAATGATCAAATGGAAATTTCCTTGTTGCCTGCTCCAGTCCTTCATGCTTGGAGAGCTGCTGAGCTACTGGGGAAGGCTATAATCAGGAATGGTGAGTTCCAACCAAATTGTGTTAATTTGAGTTTCATTCAGTCGGTGCTCACATCCTTGAAACTGTAACTCCTTAATGTTGCTTAAGAGGAGACCTTCAGGACAAAATGCCAGGTACGGTACTCCCAACCAAAGGATCCCAAAACCAGAGTTACAAATGGCTATATTATGGGGTAACTGTGTACTCTGCAAAAGGATTTACTGCTCTAAGAAGGAATTCCTTTCTGCAGAGAGCTCCGCTGGGGGCTATAAACAGTTCCATTGATCACAGCTGCATTTACTCAGAGCTTCCAGGCACTGCTGACCCACATTCTTTTTAGTCTTTCCCCTGAGACTGTCTGCTCTGGCCTTACTGTAAACTTACAGGATCTCCAATCCCATTTTACAAAGGAAAAGCTGAGCAATGTGATGAAGGGCACCTAGCAGAGCCCTGGTGCCACTGCTGGTCAACCCAGTGGTAGGGCCAGCCTTTTCATCTCTTCTCCACTGACTGAGGTCTAACAGTGCGTCCCTGATACTGCACCACTAGGGCTGGCATGACAAATCAGGCTGGAAGGCTCTCCCCACTGGGAGACCATAGGAGTGAGACCTACTGACTTGCAGCTGTTGCTAAGAGACACCTGGGGAAAGTAGCCAGGCATGTGGGCAGAGGAATGCTGCCTAGTGGGGGCAGCTGGGCAAGACTCTAGATCAGCACTCACCAATATACTCATCCTGATCCACGAACCCATCCCCATTCTTGTCGATGTCCTCCAGAGTTTCCTAGGAAGGAAAGGAGAAAACACAATGCAAGATGTCCATGTGCCCTAAGGGAATCTGAGAATTCTAACTATCATCTTCCTTTGTCCAACTCTTATGGCTGAATGTTAGATGATTTCTGACTTGTCTCTTTATCTTCCTGGGCATTTGTTATCTGTAAAAAATAGGTAGTGGTTTAGGTGACTAGTCCCCTACCCCACAACTTTAACAGGACTCTCTCTTTAAATGAAAATGTACTCAATAAACCCAGAGTTGCTCTGATCGTTTCAGAAAGCCCTGCCAAGCCAACCATCTCCACCGTCCAGTCAAAACAACCCCTGGGGTACCTGCTGAGGAACTTAGCTTGAGAACCACTAGATGAGATAATCACAAAAATCCATTTGTGTTACATTTTAAGACTATTAACACTAAGTTGGTGTCAGAAAAATATGAAACGGTGGACAAAAAATGAAAGCACATCTGACTTTTTAAGGTAGCATGCAGTACATTTAGTACATCTGACTTCTTAATTAGGTTTTTTGCTAGGCTCAGTAATTAAATGAGTTTACTGTCCATTGTCACACCAACTCAAAGGCATCCTGGATCAAAGAAGATACCAACCCAAGAGCAGTGGCAGATACAGAAAGCACCTGATCTACTTGTGGATAATACCCCATCTTTATCCTTCTCTGCCAAATTACTTACCACTACATGGACATTTGGTGGAAAGCAGAACTTGCTCCTGGAGCCACTGCCCAGTCTCTGGGGTCATGTTGGTCATGAGGACCAAGGATGAGGCAACAGTAGACCCATCCACCAACCGGATGACTAAAATAGTCCAGAGGTGACAATAACCAAAAGCTTTAGCCAGCTGTTTCCAACACTGAAGCAGTTGGAACTGGCTTGGGGTATCTGCCCAGGGAACAAGTGATGGCATTGATTTTACTCTTGTGGAAAACAAAGAGATTTGGGACCCAACACAACAGTGTGGAAAACAACTGCACTCAGATGCCTCTCAAGCAGTGCCGTCTCTCAAAAGTCTAGAGTCTGATCCGTTATTCACCGCTGAAGACCCAGGCCCAGGAATGGCATCCTTTCCAGCTGTAGTTTTTGCTTTAAGCTTCCATTTTAACAATTTTGCTTTTAAGCTTCCATTTTAACAACCCAATGAATTCCATTTCAGTCTTTTTCTAGTCCTTTTAAAGCTAAAAAACGGGGCAGAGACTAGCTAGTTGCTCACTAAACCCATACGCTCTTCCTATGCACATATCCCGAAAATATTTCCCAGCTTCCTCATATCTAGCTAGGGCCAGTGGAATGTAAATGGAAGGGTATCTCATTTCCTAGCCATAACAGTTAGGACAGACTGTGCCTTCTCCTTATTCCCTCTCTGTCCTTTTGTCAGATGATTGTTGCCAGGATGACCTTGAAGCCACAAAATGGCGGAGCACAGGATGGACGTAGCCTGGGTACTGAATTAGCGTTTGGAGGAGAACTGCCCAGGAGATCCACCTGACTGAGAACTTCTGCATTAAACTATGAATAAGCAAAAAAGAAGCTTTTATTGTGTTTGATGGTTAGGACTGGGGGCTATTTGTTACAGTAGTTAGCCTGCCCTGACCAATTTACTGGATAAACAGGTATTCCAATGCATTCTGTTCTGGAGTCCTCCAGTTCTCCTCAGACTGAAAAACATTATCTCTTTGAAAGAAGGAACAAAATTTTGGTGCAGCTTTCTCCCTGGTCCTGTCCCAGCTCAGGCTCTTCATCTATCTTACCAAAACCACAATTTCCTTCATATGCTCAAACTCCTCAGGGTGCAGAAAGGCCGTGAACTCCTCCCGAGTGGCTGTCTGGTCACCATCCAGGTCTGCCGCCTTGAACCTTCTCTCGTCACGTGGCAGCATCTTCTTGAAGGTGTGATGATCTGAACTATCGTGAAACTCTGCAGGGTTTCCTGCAGGATGCAAACAGAAGTTTAAACTGTTACCAAGGAAGGCATTTCCTTCCAAATTATGCTTCCTTTGTGTCCATGTGGTACACACAGGACAAAAGGCCCTGACATACCAAGTTCTTTGAAACATTTTACTTCAGATTGCCTCAGTATCTTTTCCCTCATGCCATTCCATAATCCAGGCCCTAATGGTTGATTAGGGGCATTACAGCAAGCGGTTAAGAGTACAGGCTTTAGAAAACACCAATGCCATGCTTCTCTTTCCAAAATTCTGCTTTCATCATGAGGCTGGTATCCACAGCCCACGGCATCTTGTCTAAATGCCTCTGCCTGGCTTTCAAGATCTGCTTTAGCCTGGCCGTGTGTGTATATGAATCTGTGTGTATGCATGTGTGTGTATATGTGTCTTTGGTTCTCCTCAGGCCTGTCTCCTCACTGTCTCTACTGTATACCTAACAGGTTTGTACTCTGTGCCTCTTTGTCCCACACCCCTCCATCATCTCCCAGTCTGGTTTGTCTTATATCCAAACCCCGCCCATTACTGAGTGTATTGCTGCACCTCTGCCCCGCCAACAGACCCGCCTTCCCAACTTGTCTTTTTCTCTCCAAATATAAATCCATTTTTCAAGGCCCAACTCCCAAATCACCCACTACTAGGAAGCCTTCTCTGACTGCTTCACCCCCCTCAGTTCCTGCTATCTGAAACTCTGAAACTATTTTGAAACTATCACAAAATGTTTCCTTTCGGCTTTGTTCTCTGTGGGTGCCTCAAAGACGGTGAGCTCAAGAAGAGCAGTGATCAAGTCTAAGGCATCTTTTATTAGTCCCTTGACCACCTCCCACCCCCCACTACCACTAGGACTTCACTCAAGAGTAAGCAAACAGTACATCCTCAATAAGCAGAGAAGGGTGTTACACAAGCAGGCTCTACTTAGGAGGTTGTGACATCCCCCCACAAGGGAGTAGCTATGATAAGAAAGTAGAGTGCCTCCTGCAAGAAGTCTGTTGCCCAGCCCCAGCTGTGTAATCACTCCTGAGCACCACCTACCTAGGTAGTAACCATAGGTGGCTTGTTTGTATTCTTCCCAGGAAATTTTATCATCTTTGTCCCGATCATAATCCTTCCAGACTTTAGCGACATTATCGTAGATGTATCGTTTCTGCACCCGCTTGATCCAGGTTTTCAGTTCCTCCGTGGTGACAAAGCCATCCCCATCATTGTCTATTCGATCAACAATCTTCCTGTAGTTAATAAAAAACAACCCACAAGGCTATTATCAAGGCTGTGTGTCCCTGGTCCAGCAAAACATCAAACACCTGCAGAATCTAAAATGCACGAATAATTAAAATAGAACCGATTACCTAATGGCACTAGAAAACATCTTAAAGTTTATCCATTCCAAGGATGATCCACCTTCCCCACAACCAGAGGTTCTACAGTGCACACTGCTGATGCCCTCCCCGTCCCACCCCCCGTGGGGCCTCAAAATCCTTCTCAACACAGTGCTCTGGGGATGGACACTACCCGTTGATTAGAGTTGATATATAAGGTGAAAGCTATTAGCCTTCCCTGATACAGTCTAATTCCCTCATTTTAGTATAGTGGAAACTGAGGCCCAGAGAAATTAAGGTTGCTTTTCCGACACTGCATACAGCTGGCATTTGGTACAACCTGGGTGAGAACCTGTCTTCTGGCTCAATGTCCAATGCAAAAAAAGCCACTGCTATACAGGCAGTCCCTGGGTTATGAATGAGATCTGTTCCTAACTATGTATTTAAGTCGAATTTGTAGGGAAGTGGGAACAGGTGCATATGGTTCTGTTTAGCCTCACTGTAGTGCCAGACAAAACTCAAAGCCTTTTCAATAGTTTAAAAGCTGCGCAGGCAGCAAATGAAGGTGATTGGGATGAAAGATTTGTTGCCAGTAGAGGTTGGTTCAATTGTTGCAAAGTGAGGGCAAATTTATATAACATTAAAGGGCAAGCAGAAGTTGTCCATAAGTTTGAGGTTGAAACCTGGGGACTACCTGTATAAACCTAAAGATAACATGAGTTCTGTTTTTTTTTTGTTTGCTTTTTAAATCCCACCACCTTGGACTCAAAGACTTGAATCTTAAAGATCAGATCTTGTTGGAGAGAGCACAGAATGTGGGGGATGACATCATGGAACCTAACATTTTCATGCAAATAATGTGCACATCCTACATTTTTTTGCCAACCGAACCCTCCCTCTGCAAGGTATTTTGTTAGTATTTGCTGTTAAAAAAAAAAGAAAGAAAATGTTAGCATAGTGCGCTTATGAAAATACCCCACAGGGGTAGGGTGTGGTTGGCAAAAAAAAAAAAGAGAGAGCAAGCACACAGCTGCGGGAGCTCCCAACCCCCTGCTCTTAGGTAAAGACCTCTCTGCCCACTGGTGTCTCTTGCTCCACAACTGGCCCAGCTTCCAGCAACTTCCCACTAGACTCCACGAAGTTGACCCAATCCAGAGCAAACTTCAGGCTAGGAACTCATCACTGTCCATCTCTAGACCAAAGGGTCCCAAGCTGGGGGCATCATCCCTCTAGAGACCTTCATAGACAACCACAAGCTATTTCCAAGATTTAAAAAAGTTACACCCAAGCAGTCCATTTACCTCTATTGAAGCTATACAGGCGAATAATGGCATTGTTTCTTTGCTTTGTGCTGGAATTCTATTAACTCAGTGATAAACATTCTTAACGTGAACTGAAGTTCTGATTGGCAACTAATCTTTAATTAAAAATGAGAATCAAATTCATTACCACTGAATAAACAGACTAATGAACAAAATCACCTATTACTGTGGGGTTTTTTTGAGGGGGGAGAGGGGGTGCTGGGGTGGAGCAAATAATCAAATACCTTCTGGGTGGTAAATAGGTTGGGAACCACTGCCCAATATTCTGTCTCCTTCAGGCTTCTCATACCCTGCCTGAACCTGGGGAGCCCAGACTCCTTTTTTTCCAGGTGTAAATGTTGCCAGCAGCTTTAAAGTATACCTTCATATAACATTTTAACAGGTCTCAAGACTAAAAGATTAAACCTTGAGCGCTTCAGGCTTCCCTCCAGGAAATCACAGCCAGATACTGCAGGATTCTTTTAATAATGTGGAGTACTGTGCCCACCTACTATGTGCCTCCACCAGACTAGCAAAGACCTGGCAACATCAGACTGTACAGACTGTACACGCACAACATGTGGAAAGAACAGCATCTGATCTGTTCCAAACACCTAGGACATGGCTCAGTCTGACATATAGTACCAAAACAAACAAACCGCTGCCGTCGAGTTGATTCCGACTCATAGCAACCCTATAGACAGCACAGAACTACTCCATAGGGTTTCCAGGGAGTGGCTGATGGACTTGAACTGCCGACCTTTTGGTTAGCAGCTGTAGCTCTTAACCACTATGCCACCAGGGCTAAATTTTTGTTGGCAGAATAAATAAGATCTTAACTGCTCTCTTTAAAAATCTTGGGAGAGAGATACTGGGAAAGGCAGCTCTGAGGTAGGTAAAGCCCAGCCCTGTAATAAAAATACCTTGATTCTAGTCCTGGCTCTGGTCCCTATTATCTGTGTGATCTCAGTGGCACAAGTTGTTAAGCGCTGGACTACTAACCTAAAGGTTGATGACAGTTCAAACCTACCTATGGACACCTCGGAAGTAAGACCTGGCCATTTGCTTCCAAAAGGTCACAGCCTCAAAAACCCTACGGAGCAGATCTACCCTGCACACATGGGACTAGCGTGAATCGGAATCAACTCGATGGCAGCTAACAACTTGGGCGAGTGACAACCTCTCTAAGCCTCAGTTCCCTATCTGTTAAATGGAACTAGAAACACCTACTTCACAAATATTGTGAGGAATAAAGGTGTGTATGTGCGCTTTCTCACTAAGGATAATAATCTCAATCAGCGGTGGGTGGAAAACGCAACAAACACTCAGCAGGTACCAGAAATGGGCAAAGCCTCCAGGCAGAGCCTCTGGCAACTGGGAGATCCCTTGCCTCAGCTGCCAAACAAGGCTGCCCCATTCCAGACAATGAATGCCACGGGGGAATAAAGGCCCATAGGTGTCAAGAGAAACCAGAAATTGGGATCTGTCTGTGAAATCATGCAAATTTTAAATGGTGGTAAGTCACAGCTATTTTTTCTAGGATTCTGTGTGGCGCGCTTGTGGCATGTGAGACCTATAGGTCCCCGCTTTGCAATCTTCCGGCATACTGTATCCAGGGGGCTTAGAGCTGTTAACGTTTTCAGAATCTACAGTCACGTACTGATGACAAAGTCATCTAATCCGGCCATGCTCCTCCTTTCCAAGTCTAGACTTGGAGAGGACTGTTGGAATACGAGCTGTACACAGAGAGGCGGTTTCTCACGCTCAGCCATGTTCAAAACTAGACCCATCATCCACCCCACCCCCCCATTCCAGATTTACCTTACAGGTGAGCACGCATCCATTACCCAACCAGTGGCTAATGCCAGAGACCCAGAAGTCACCCTCGACTCCTCCCTACCTCATCTCCCCCACACTCAGTAGAGAGCAAGATCCACCAGTTCTACCTCCCACATGTCTGGGAACTCATCCTCTCTTCCCCATGTGAACCAGCCAGGCCCTGACCACCTCACTCCTGAGCCTCTGGTCTCCCAACCGTGCCTTAGGCACTTTCTCTGCCCTACTGCCAATTCGGCTTTCTCAACGAGTTGCTAGGATTATATGACATTTTAGTTTAATTACTGTACTTTAGATGAAGGTTTACAGAGCAAATTAGTTTCTCATTAAACAATTAACACACATACCGTTTTGTGACGCTGATTGCCAACCCCACGACATGTCCACACTCTTCCCCTTTCGACCAATTATATGACATTTTAACCGCATACAGTATAATACCTAATCGCCTCCTCACCAAGGTCCTTCCTGCTCTGTCCTTGGTTCCCTCTCTACTCCCACTACCCATTTCTCCTTCCCTGCTCCATCACTATTCCAACAATTCTTATCTCCCAGAACGGGTTTCGAAACCTTTCGAAACCTTTATAATCGAGCTATTCCTTCTTTGGAAATGCCTTCCCCTGCTTGTACACCTGACAACTTTTGAGTCAACGCTCAAGCTCTGATCAGGTGTCACTCCCCCCCAACCCCACAACTGCCTTCCCTCTCTTCACCCTGAAGCTAAGGGCTCCTTCTCCCTGACGTGCTCAGTGTACTTTTCATCTGCCACCATCACGGGAATCATGTATGCTGTCGGTTGTGTATCTGTCTCTGCATTCGATGATAAAACATTTGGAGGCCTAGAGAATGAGGAGGTTCATCTTTGTTGCTGCCAGGGTGGTGCCTGGCACACAGTAGCCTTACAAATGCCTGGTGCGTGAATAAATGAAAGGCATTAAGGTGCTCATAAAAGGATCAAACGTCTCCAGCACCTGCTCTCACCACCAGGCCTATCCGTTGTGATGAAGGCATTAAACTCGAAGCTATAGGGATGCACACCAGAGTTCCCTAATCCAAATGCCAAAACTTCTGTCCCTCTTCCTCTTCCAGTGACAAGGACGCAAATGGCTGCCACTCAGGGCCCCAGAATAAATCAGTCTCCAAGTGCCACAAAGCAATACAATAGACTGAACTCATCAATGGTCCCCTTTGTTAAGTCCCAAACGAGAAGAGAAAGTACGGCTCTGTAAAATAAAAGGTGATTGTTTGGAGGTGACTTTGAAGTTCAAAGATCTTTTTATCATGAGCAGGCAGATAGTGCACCTACACAATAGGTATAATTTATCCTCACATCCTAACCTTTGGGAACCCCCAGCAGTACAGAGATGACTGTGTTCTTTTTCAAGTACTAGGACGGGATGATCCTTCACCTGCCGGAACCAGGCTTCTGAGAGAGGCCGGGTGCCCAGTGGGCAGGACTGCTGGGACCCTTCCCAGCCTGGCCTCTGACTGGGGCCAGGCTGGCTGCTGATCCCTCTGGAGAAGGGTTTCCAGAAGCGTTTGCACAGTGCCTGCATGTCTCCCCAGGGAACCCTGGGAGGGTGCCCAGAAACACCAAAATTTTGTTTCCCTGGTTTGCTTCACTGCCTTCAACAGTGAAATTCACAAGCCACCACCAAGCCACCCTCCAGCTTTCGGCCCCCAGCACCACTTGCCAGAGGACTGAGTGCCTCCGTAGACAACTGCTGGGGACAGAAACTAGGGGGCTGGTTTCCATCCCACCACCATCCCCTACCCCCAGCTGCTCTTCCCTTCTTAACAACCAGAGTTTTATATCCCTACACCAGATTTACAGGGCGATGAAGCAGAAAGCAAGAACACTCTGGCCCCGGCCCAGAGACACAGCCAGGAATCCCTCGCCTGCCCCCTTCATCTTTTACCCACTATGTTCATTCTTGAGACTTTCTTAGCAATGTCTCAAGCTCCTCTCTCTGGGAACAGGGGGAAAAGAGATAAACTGCAAGGGCGGGGAAGAACTCGTGCCACAAAAAAGCCACTTCGGACAAACTCTTCTTTTGTATACTCTATCCCCTCCCCCTCTGATGCAACCAAGGGGAGGGGGCGGGCCCTCGCCACCCTAGCTCCCGCGACGACTGCCACGTTCTCGCCACCCCGGCAGGCGATCCCCACGCGGGGAACCCTGGGCCCCAGGGCAACTGTGCCCGCGCCCCGCAGCCGAGCCCCGCCCCTGAACCCGCGCGCCCGATTTCGCTTTCGCTTTGCCTCGCCCGTCCCGCGTGGCTCCCGCCCGGGTGGCCCCGCGGGCACCTGCACCACCCCCGAGAGCGGACGGACCGGGCCGCAGCCTCACCCCAGCCTCTCCTGGCTTTCGTTCGGAGTGAGCTGATCGAAGGTCTTGGAGTCCTCCTTGCCCAGGAAGGCCTCATGGTCATACTGAAAGCTCTGGTTGTCCTCCGGCGGGCGCTCGCCCAGCTCCGTGTCGGGCCGCACCACGCGCTCCTTGCGCACCGTGGGCTTGGCTCGCAGCGCCCGGGGCGCCAGCGCCAGCGCCAGCAGCAGCCCCAGAGCGAGCTCCAGGCGGCGACCGCGGCCGCCGCGCGCCATCGTCCAGAGAAGAGGGCGGCCTGGAGGGAAGCGCGGGGCGAGCAGCGACAGCGGAGGCTCCGAAATGGGGGCTCAGAGAGCGGCTCCGGCGGCGGCGGGGCTGCGGCCGGCGCGGGGGAGAGGATGGTCCAGCCCCTCGGCCAGGGCCCGCCCCGTGCCCAAGCGGAGGGGCGCGCCCCGGGCCCGGGCTGGAACGCTTCAGGCGGCCCCCTCTCACGCGCCCATTGGCCCGCCCGGCTGCGGGGGGAGGCCCGGGCCGCACAGCCACGTCGCCAGCCGGGGTGGTGGGCGCGGGACTCGGGTTTCGACTCGGGCCCCTCCCCGCGATCTCTCTGCGAGGGGCGGGCCCAGGCGAACTGGGCTGGTGACTGGAGGGCTCAAGGGAAGACGAAGTTCTTTCTCATGCAACAGATGTTCATGATAAAATTCCCTCTGTCTTCTTCCAGTTCCGGCGAACAGAACTGAAAGGAAGGCGGTGGTGCCCCGCCTCAATTTCCAAGTGACAGTCCGAATCTCATACCCCACCCCCCGACCCCACCCGAAAAGGTGCTCCTAAACCAAATTCAACCCGCTTACCAAAACTTGGAGTCTGGTTACCAACAAGAGAGACTGGAAGGAGACTAGAGTGGTCGAGGTCCCCTAGAAACGGAGGTCGCAAACTCAAATGTCGAGAAAGGTCAGGCGGGTATCTTCAAAATGACAGACAATAGGAAACTTAAGGGCAGCGGCCCACCCCAGAGGGTACATCTAAAGGGACCAGCCTTTGCGCTATCCAGCCAAGACTTGTCAAGAGGAATGCGGCCCCCAGCCGGCAGATAGTACCATTTCCCAAAAGAAATCAGAATTCCAGATTTTTGTTTTGGCTTCTAAATACTGGCAACTGATTTTACAAAAGCAGTTTGTGAATCAAGCAAATCTTGTTTATACCTTGAATCTGGAGTAATGCTACCATTATAGAAAAGCTCTGTCTTATAGAACTTTCAGCGGTGATGGAAATGTTCTACAGCTGCACTGTCCAATAGAGTAACCACTAGCCACAGGTGGCTATTGAGTGCTTGACATATCTTGCTGTTGTTAGGTGCTGTGGTATTGGTCCCGACTCATGGCAACCCTGTGTACAACAGAATGAAACACTGCCTGGTCTTGCACCGTCCTCACAGTTGCTACATTTGAGCCCATTGTTGCCACTGCTGTGTGCCAGTTCATCTCATTGAGGGTCTTCCTGACTCTCCACTCTACCAAGCATGATATCCTTTGGCTATTTCTTATTTTTAGTCGTGCCTCATCAGCAAATGAAGGCCCTGAAAGCTTTACTTCATCCACTTCATTAAGGTCAACTCTGCTTTGAGGAAGCAGATCTTCCCCAGTTGTCTTGTGAGTGCCTTCCAAACTTAGGGGCTCATCTTCTGCCACTATATCAGACACTGTTCCACGGCTATTCATAAGATTTTCACTGGCCCATTTTTTCAGAAATAGACTGCCAGGTCCTTCTTCCTGGTCTTTCTTAGTCTGGAAGCTCTGACGAAACCTGTCCACTATGGGCGACTCTCCTGGCACTTGAAACACCAGTGGCATAGCTTCCAGCATCACAGCAACGCGAAAGCTAACACGGTACCACAAACTGACAGATGCGTGGTGGACCCGATGTATGGCTAGTGTAACTGAGGCCCTGGAAATTTCATTTTGTTTAATTTAAATTTAAAATTAAATAGCCACCTGTGGCTAGTGTCTACCTACCGTAGTGGACAGTGCAAGCCTAGAACAATGATTTTTTGAGAGTCAGTGCCTTTTGTAACTCATCGAAAGCCATGGACCTTCTTCTGCAAAAATGCACATTATACTTACTGGCGTGGATGTTTGATTAAAGTGTCAGCGGATTCATTCATCTCCTGAAACCCTGCCTGTGAGCCCCAGGTTAAGAATTCCTAGAGAATGAAAACTGTGGCTGAGGAGAGGAGCCAACCCCAACTGCTCTGGACAGCTGTAGTCCCAGAACTTATCCTCCATCTTGCTCTACCCCGTATCTCCCATGGTCTAGTAAAGGTCACTAGGCTATGTTTCTTGCCCTTGCTATAAGGATGGCAGGACACCGTGAACACTAGCATTGATACAAGTACATTTCTTATGAACACCTCTTTTGGTTAATTAACAAATGATTATTATGTGGCCGCCATAGCCTAATTGGGCTGGATGCTAAGGGTACAATGGGAAATAAGACAGTGATGATCTCTGCAGTGCTGTAGTGAATGTGAACAGATTCTTCATTCATCATTCAATAAACCAAGCCTCTATTAAATATCAGGGCTGTGCTGGGTGTTGGTTTACCAGGTATCCACAAGTTACAAATCAGTGTGCCAAGTGCTCAGGGAGGAAGGTTTTCAGTACTACAGGGACACATCAGGGGGACAAGCTCTAGATTTGGGGATCAGGGAGCTCTTCCTGGAGGAAGGGACATCTAAACTGAGACTGAAGGTGAATAGGATAAACTAAACAGTAAGGGATGTGGCTGTGTGACAGCAGGCAGAGAACTCACTCTGAAAATCCCAGTATCCTGAGCTAAGTGACTTTGTATTATCTGTGCTCATCAGGTGAGCAGCATGTGAATTGCTGAGTGAAGGGGCAGAAGAGGGAGTAAGAGGGAGCGTGGGAAGAAAGAGCTGGGCGGTAAAAAAGGAGGGGGATTAGAAAGGGAAGGGATATGTGCATGGTGACTGAAGAGTGTCTTTGCTAACTTCGCACTTTTCTCATGGGCAGGTCTGGGTCCCTGAGATTGATCCAGAGTCTCAGGAATGAGAACAGCACATTCTTTGACCCTGTCCTAGTTGACTTCCTGCCAGACAGTTAGATTGTTCCAGAGGCAGCCTTGGCTCCTGTGGAAATTAACAGTGAATTCCGGCACTGCTATGAATCCGGAAGAGTTTACCTAATTTCTCCTGGGCTTGCCTACACTCTCTTCCTTCATATTTTCAGTCTCTACTCCTCCCCCATTCCTCAGAGTTAAGTCTTTAACCACTTTTGTATCATGGTGATGATGCAAAGTAATTAAGATATTTCACTGTGTAAACGTTTTCTTTTTTTTTATTTTTCCCTATGTGCATGCATGGGGAGACTGGCTAAGTACACTGTCATCTCTTAGGTCAATCTCCGTTCTTGATGAAGCAAAGCAACAGAGGCAAAAGGAGTAAAATTTCCCAGAGGATTGAACCAATAGAAAAAAAAGGAAATGCAAATTTCAAATAGGTGTGTTTATCAAGAAACATCTGACTGCAGGTAACATCAACAACCACAGGAAAAAAACCCAACTAAAAAAAAAAAAAAAAGATGTTACTTAAACAGTAAGAAAATGTTATCATCTTACATATCAAGAAGCCTAAAGTTAGATCAGTTTCATGTTGGTTAATTCAGTGGCTTGATGACATCATCAAGGAACCAGGATTTTTTGGTTTCTCCTCCCCCACCATCAGCCAGGAAAGAATGGAGTGTACCCTCCCTTTATCAGATTGTAAAACTTTCCCAGTAGACTTCCTTTCACATCTTATTGGCCAGAACAATGTCACATGTCTATGCCTGATCCAGTAGCAGCCAATGGAAATAAACGGGATTTCCACAGTTGGTTCAGACCAATCAATATTCAGTCCCTGGGACTTCCTCTGAAACACATGGCTAACTGAAACCTGAATGTGATTAGAATTCCTTTGGCAAGGAAGAACAAGTGGGATGGCTGTTACTGCCATGGGGAATATGATTAAGCACTTTAAGCATCTCTACCTCCTCCTTCTCCACCATTCAAAATTATACTTATTCTTCAAGGCACAATTCAAATGTCACCTTCTCCATGAAGTCTTCCCTTATACCTCCAATCAGAATTAACTGCTGCTTCAATAAACCCAAAGCCTTCATATCTCATACATAGCACTTTTCACAGTCTGCTCTAGATTAACAAATTTGCCTTAGTTTCTCCTAATTCTGAATTCCTTTAGAAAAAGGATCACATCCGATTCATGTTCAACTTCATAAATCCCGGGAACCAGCACATTCATTGCCTGGCTCTTAGTAGTTGCTCACCATAAGGTAGAAGTGTTGTGAGGCCAGGACCACATCTGTTTGGTTCACTGCTGATAGCCAGCACCTAACACAATGCCTGGTTCCTAGCAGATGCTCAATAAATATTTTAAGTGAATAATAAAATAGCAATAGCTACCAACTTCTACTTATGGTTAAAATTAAGTTACAGGGATCAGATTTACCCTCCCATTTGGAACAAACAAACAAAGGAAAAAAAAAAAAAACAGACACAATACATGAAACAACAGTTTCCAAGACACCGGAAGTCAAGTAATTAAGGAAATTGATCCCTGAGAGATGGGAAATAAGCAAGGTAAGTGCTACAATTGCCCTAGTTTATTGCCTTGAGAGAATTTCTAGGCCCTGATGCAGGGAGGTGAATTAAGATGGAGCCTGGAAGAATCCCTGAATTGAAAAGATGGAGTTGAGTGTCCAGAAAGATCAAGTTAGCCAGCGATCGTAGAATAGAGTACCAGAAGGGAGAGAGCTGCACAGGTGAGAACTCCGGACATCAGCAGAGGGTCCCCCTTGAGTATCCAAGAGAGTACTGATCAGTGCCTGCATGTGAGGCTGAAGAAAGAACCATCTGAAAGGATTAGAAGGAACAATGAGGGCCAGGAACAGTGCTTGTTCCCATCAATCAGACTGCTAAATCTCATAATTCATGGGGCACTGAGTAGAGTAGTCCGTAAGGCCTTGCCTCAGTGACGGGGAATAATTAGCACTTACCTGAGCACTGTCCTGGAACTGCCTAACAAAACATAAAAGCAAGACCCAAAAAGATTAGACTGCTCCCAAGTAACTTAAATTGCATCCCACAAGCTCAAGAAAACTTATATGTTGTTATAATCTGCAGAGTCAAATGCCTTAGCACAGTCAATAGAGCAAAAGCAAACATCTTTCTGGTATTCTCTGCTTTCAGCCAGGATCCATCTGACATCAGCAAAGACATCCCTGGTTCCACGTTGTTAGGTTCTATTGAGCCGGTTCCAGCTCATAGTGACCCTATGCACAACAGAACAAAGCACTGCCTGGTCCTGTGCCATCCTCACAACCGTTGCTATGCTTGAGCCCATCGTTGCAGCTACTGTCAATCCATCTCGCTGAAGATCTTCCTCTTTTTCACTGACCCTCTACTTTAAAGAAAAAAAAAAATTTTTTTTTTTTTTTCTACTTTACCCAGTATGATGTCCTTCTTCAGGGACTAATATCTCCTGATAACATGTCCAAAGTATGTGAGACATAGTCTCGCCATCCTTGCTGCTAAGGAACATTCTGGTTGTACTTCCTCCAAGACAGATTCATTTCTTCTTTTGCCAGTCCACGGTATATTCAATATTCTTCGCCAACACCAAAATTCAAAGATGTCAATTCTTCGGTCTTCCTTATTCATTGTCCAGCTTTCGCATGCGTATGAGGTGATTGAAAGCACCATGGCTTGGGTCAGGCGCACCTTAGTACTCAAGGTGATATCATTGCCTTTCAACATTTTAAAGAGATCTCTTCCAGTCGATTTGCCCAATTTAATGTGTTTTTTGATTTCTTGGCTGCTGCTTCCATGGCTGTCGATTGTGGATACAAGCAAAATGAAATCCTTGACAACCTCAATCTTTTCTCTGTTTATCTTGATGTTGCTCATTGGTCCAGTTGTGAGAATCTTTGTTTTCTTTATGTTGAGGTGTAACCCACACTGAAGGCTGTGGTCTTTGATCTTCATCAGTAAGTGCTTCAAATCCTCTTTACTTTCAGCAAGCAAGGTTGTATCACCTGTATAACACAGGTTGTTAATGAGTCTCTCTCTAATCCCGGTGCCCCATTCTTCTTCATATAGTCATCTTCTGGGATTATTTGCTCAGCATACAGATTGAATAAGTATGGTGAAAACATACAACCCTGACATAGACCTTTCCTGACTTTAAACCATGAGGTATCCCCTTGTTCTATTCGAACAACTGCATCTTGATCCATGTACAGATTCCTCATGAGCACAATTAAATGTTCTGAAATTTCCATTTGTCACAATGTCATCCATAATTTGCTATAATCCACAGAGTTAAATGCCTTAGCATAGTCAATAGAACAAAGGCAAACATCTTTCTGGTATTCTCTGCTTTCAGCTAGGATCCATCTGACTTTAGCAAAGATATCCCTGGTTCCACGTCCTTTTCTAAATTCAGCTTGAATTTCTGGCAGTCCTCTGTTGATATACTGCAGCCACTTTTGAATGATCTTCAGCAAAATTTTGCTTGCATGTGATATTAATGATACAAAAAAAGAAAACAAACCAAACCCATTGCCATTGAGTCAATTCCAACTCATAGTGACCCTATAGGACAGAATAAAACTGCCCCATGCAGTTTCCAAGGAGCTCCTGGTGGATTTGAACTGCCCACATTTTGGTTAGCAGCAGTAGCTCTTAACCACTGCGCCATCAGGGCTCCTGATATTAACGATGGTGTTTGATAATTTCTGCATTCGGTTAGATCACCTTTCTTGGGAATAGGCATAAATATGGACCTCTTCCAGTCGGTTGGCCAGGTAGCTGTCTTCCCAAATTTCTTGGCATAGACGAGTGGTCACTTCCAATGCTGCATCTGTTTTTTCAAACATCTCGATTGGTATTCTGTCAATTCCTGGAGACTTGTTTTTCACTAATGCCGTCAGTGCAGGTTGGACTTCTTCCTTCAGTACCATCAGTTCCTGATCATATGCTGCTCCTGAAATGGTTGAACGTTGACCAGTTCGTTTTGGTATAGTGGCTCTGTGTATTCCTTCCATCTTCTTTTGATGCTTCCTGTGCCCTTTAGTATTTTCTCCGTAGAATCCTTCAGTATTGCAACTTGAGGCTTGAATTTTTTCTTCAGTTCTCTTGGCTTGAGAAATGGTGAGTGTGTTCTTCCCTTTTGTTTTTCTTTCTCCAGCTCTTTGCACATGTCATTATAATACTTTACTTTGTCTTCTCAAGTTGCCCTTTGAAATTTTCTGTTTAGCTCTTTTACTTCATCATTTTTCCTTTTGCTTAAGCTACTTGACGTTCAAGAGCAAGTTTCAGAGTCTCTTCTGTCATCTGTTTAGGTTTTTTCTTTCTCTCCTGTCTGTTTAATTATCTCTTGCTTTCTGCATGTATGATGTCCTTGATGTCATTCCACAACTCATCTGATCTTTGGTCATTAGTGTTCAGTGTGTCAAATCTAATCTTGAAATGGTCTCTAAATTCAGTGGGATATACTCAAGATTGTACTTTGACTATCATGGACTTGTTCTAATTTTCTTCAGTTTTAACTTGAACTTGCATATAAGTAATTGATGGTCTATTCCACAGTCAGCCCCTGGCCTTATTCTAGCTGATGATATTGAGCTTTTCCACTGTCTCTTTCCACATATGTGGTCGATTTGATTCCTGTGTATTCATCTGGCAAGGTTCATGTGTATAGTCACCATTTATGTTGGTGGAAAAAGGTATTTGCAGTGAAGAAGTCGTGGGTCTTGCAAAACTCAATCATGCTATCTCCGGCACTGTTTCAGTCATCATGGCCATATTTTCTAACTACAGATCCTTCTTCTTTGTTTCCAGCTTTCACATTTCAATCACCAGTAATTATCAGTGTATCCTGATTGTGTGTTTCATCAATTTCAGACTGCAGATGTTGGTAAAAATCCTCAGTTTCTTCACCTTTGGCCTTAGTGGTTGGTGTGTAAATTTGAAAAATAGTTGTATTAACTGGTCTTCCTTGGAGATGTATGGATATTATCCTATCAATGGCAGTGTTGTGCTTCAGGATAGGTCTTGAAATGTTCTTCTTGACAATGAATGCAACGCCAAACCTCTTCAAGTTATCATTCCTGGCATAGAAAACCATATGATCATCTGATTCAAAATGACCAGTACCAGTCCATTTGAGCTCCCTAATACATAGGATATCTATCTGTATGTGTTCCATCTCATTTTTGACAATTTCCAATTTTCCTAGATTCATACTTCATACATTCCACATTCTGATCATTAATGTATGTTTGCAACTGTTTCTTCTCATTTTGAATTGTGCCATATCAGCAAATGAAGATCCCAAAAGCTGGACTCCATCCACATCATTAAGGCCAACTCTATTTAGAGAGGCAGCTCTCCCCCAGTTGTATTTTGAGTGCCTTCCAACCTGAGGGGCTCATCTTCTGGCACTGTATCAGACAATATCCCACTGCTATTCATAGGGTTTTCACTGGCTAATTCTCTTCAGAAGTAGACCACCAGGTCCTTCTTCCTAGTCTGTCTTAGTCTGGAAGCTCAGCTGAAACCTGTCTGCCATGGGTGACCCTGCTGGTATTTGAAATACCAGTGGCATAGCTTCCAGCATCATGGCAACACACAAGCCTCCACAGTATGACAAGGTGACAGATGCATGGGGGAAGAAAACTTACAGGGAAACAAAAATATCCACCACCTGACAGAGTAAAACTCACAATTTCTAACATCCAATCATAAATACAAAAAGGAAATAAAACCTGGCTCCTAATGAGGAGGATAATCAAACTGACCCAGAACTGACACAGATGTTAGAACATTGAAACAGTTATTATAATTGCATTTCATATGTTTAAAAACTTAAGCAGAGACACAAATCAGATATACAGAGATAAAAATGATGATATCTAGGATGAAGAAAATACACTGTATGGGATTAACAGCAGATTAAACAGAAGAAAAGATTAATGGACTTGAAGGCATAGCAATAGAAATTATCTAAAATGAAAAACACAGAGAAAACTGAATATAAAAGTATAAAAAGAGCATCACTGAGCTGTAGGACAATTTCCAGTGCCCTTTTTTTTTTTTAATATAAAGGTAACTGGAGTCCTTAAAGCAGAGGCTGAGAGAACAGAAAAAAATATTTGAAGAAATAATGGACATTTTCAAAACTTGATGAAATCTGTAAATCTATAAATCCCAAAACTCAACAAATCCCAAGCACAAGAAAACAATCAGTGAGCTTGAAGTTATGTTGATAGAAACTTCCCAAACTGAAAAATAAGGTGAAAAAAAGAAACAGTAAAGAGAATGAAAAAATAAGCCATAGACTGGGAGAAAAATTTTGACAGAGCATATAACTGTTAAAGAACTTGAATCCAGAATATATATAAAGAACTCTCAAAATTCAATGATAAGAAGCAAACAACTCAAACAACGGACAAAAGATCTGAATGATGTTTCACCAAAGAAGGTATATGAATTCTGTCTTAGTTATCTAGTGCTGCTGCAACAGAAATACCACAAATGGGTGGCTTTAAAGAACAGAAATTTATTGTCTCACGATTCTAGAGGCTAAAAGACCAAATCAAGACTCAGCCATGATAATTTATTCTGTACGCCTCTCCCAGTTTCTGGTATCTCCTGGACATCCTTGGCATTTCTTTGCTTGTTGATGGATCCTCACATGGCATCTCTTTCCCCCCGTGTGTGTATGTCTCTTTATCTATCCTGCTGTTTTTATAACTCAGTGACTAGATAGTAGGCAGGGGTCAGCTTTGGTGAAGGGAAGGACACCATGCAATACAAGAGAAGTCAGCACAACCGGACCAAAGCAAAAGCAGTGAAGTTTCCTAGACACATCCAAACACTTTGAGGGACAGAGTAGCTGGAACTGATACCTGGGGACTATAGTTTGGGGGAACATCTAGGTCATTTGGCATAACATAGTTTATAAAGAAAATGTTCTATATCCCACTTTGGTGAGTAGTGTCTGGAACCTTAAAAGCTTGCGAGTCACCATCTAAGATACATCTCTTGGTCTCATCCCACTTGGAGTAAAGAAGAATGAAGAAAACCAAAAACACAAGAAAAATACCAGCCCAAAGGACTAAAAGACCACATGAACCAGACACTCCACCAGCCTGAGACTAGAAGAACTAGGTGTTGCCCAGCTACCACCAATGACTGCCCTGATGGGAAACACGACAGAGCCCTGGACAGAGCAGGAGAAAAATGTAGAACAGAATTCAAATTTGTGTGAAAAGACCAGACTTAATGGTCTGACAGAGACTGGAGGAACCCCCAAAATTACGGCTTCTGGATGCTCTGTTAACCCAGAACTAAAACCATTCCCTAAGCCCACTGTTCAGACAAAGATTAATGAGGACTATAAAATAAAAAATAATACATGTGATGAATGTTCTACTTAGTTCATTACAATATACATGATCAAATGGGCAGCTCCTGTCCAAAAGCAGAATGAGAAGGCAGGAAGGGACAAGAACTGGCAGAATGGACACAGGAAACTCTGGGTGGAAAAGGGGAGTGTGCTCTCACATTGTGGGGATTGCAATCAATGTCACAACACAATATATGTATAAATTTTTGCATGAGAAATTAACTTGGGGTGTAAACTTTTACCTAAAGCACAGTTAAAAAAAAAAAAGTGATTAGGTTCAGGACCCACCCTACTCTATGTGACCTTATTAGCATAACAAAAGAAAACCCTATTTGCAAACAGAATCACATCCACAGATACAGGGGCCCAGACCTCAATACATATTTTGTGGGGGACACAATTCAACCCATAACAGATGCAAATAAGCACATGAAAAGATGCTCAACAAATTAAAATCACATTGAGGTACTATGAAGCACTTATTAAACCAAACCAAAGCTGTTGCCGTTGAGTCAATTCCGATTCACAGCGACCCCTAGGACAGAGTAGAGCTGCCCCATAGGGTTTCTAAGGATCAGCTGGTGGATTTGAACTGCTGACCTCTATGGTTAACAGCCGAGCTCTTAGCCACTGCACTACCAGGGCCCCAAACACCTATTAGAATGACTAAAATTAAAAAGACTGGCCACACCAAGTGTTTGTGAGGATATAGAGGAACTGCAACATTCAGACCCTGCTGTTGAAAATATAAAATGGTAATACCATCCTGGAAAACAGTTTGGCAGCTGGGAGCAGAGCGAGTCCTTTGGACCTGGGGTTCCTAGGAAGAGAAGCTCCTATCCAGGGAAATGCTCTTAATTGCATTCTTGGTGTTATGAGTTCCTCCTGTCTCTCTGCTCACTTCCCTCTTTTATATCTCAGAAGAGATTGGCTCAAGACACAATGCAATCTTGTAGATTGGGTCTTGCCTCATTAACGTAACTGCCACCTATCCCACCTCATTAACATCATAGGGGCAGGATTTACAACACACAGTAAAACCACATCAGATGACAAAATAGTGCACAATCACATAATACTAAGAATCATGGCCTAGCCAAACTGATATACATGTTTTTGGAGGACACAATTCACTCCATGACAGCATGGTAGGAAATCCTAAGGAAAATGGTAGAACACTCTTCTAAGAAATGATTCATTTTCAAGGATCTTGATAGTAGATAGGACACTGGTGTGGAAAATCATGGACATCCATGACTCTTGGCCAAAAATGGACTCCAAAGACTCATATTCTAAATGTAAAGTTTTAGGAATATTTATTCAAGTCACTTTACCCATATTTTCCGTTATATGGTTTCACAAGAGCGATATGACAAAATGCCATTCTAAAGGTCTAAAAGAACCTCTCTACCAACAATCAGAAAATTAAAACTCTGAAAAATTTTGTGTCACTGCAACCGCAGCAAGCAGCCTGCCTCAGTATTTCAATTCCATGGATATTAAATGAACACTTACTAGATACAAAGTCCAGTGCTTGGCATTCTGGAGAATTTGACTTTAAATGAGACAATTCATCATTTCCTAGGGGAGACCAACCTAGAAATACACAGTTATAGGAGAAGCTGGAATGAAATAAATGTGCTAATATAAATGATCAACAATGTCTTCATGGTTTATAAAGTGTTCTTCACTTACATGAACTCTTAAGCTTCGTAATAATCACTTGGGATATTACCATCTTTTTCCTTAATACAGATGGGAAAAGCGAGACCCAGAGAGTTTAGGTGACTTGCATTATCCAGGTATAAGTGGGAAGTTGAGCCTTGAACTAAGATCCCCTGGTTTTGGGTTCTGGGCTGCTTCTTCAGTCCAATACTTGGGCAGATAGGGAGGTATAAGTAAGTTTTCCCAAAGGGTAGGAGAGTCAGGGAAGGCATCACAGGAGAAAAAACATGGAAAGGTGAATAGAATTTCATCTGTAATGAAGGAAAAGAAAAGGAATTCCAGGCTGAGTTAGGAGTAAGAGCAGAAGCCTGGAGGCTGAGTATGTATGACATGCCCGTGAAATGACCAGCAGCTTTGAATGAGTTCAGGGCTGTCATAAAAGGTAAGTTTGTAAAGGTTGGAATACTATTATACAAAGCCTTCCATCCTGTAGTAGATGGGGAGTAACTGAATTTTTTGAGGGATAGACACATGATCCAATTCAGCCCGGTAACACACAGGCCAATATGACACAGGGTAGAGCTTCTGGCAGACAATTTACCACGTGATGGGGCTCTCACTAGAGGAAAACCTGTGCTCAGTAATCCCAGGGGAAAGCAGTGCGCCTGGGGGGATAGGAAAAAACCAGGTTCTCAGATTGTTTTTGAGCTCCTGGATCAAGCTGCACTTGAAATAAACAAGTAACAATCCAACTTACGTGTTATTTGGGGGCCTAATAAATGATACCCCTATTCCATAACTGAGCTGTAAACCATTTGAGAAGAAGACAAATCAATTAGACATACTGGGTGGGGTGGGGGTTGTACCATACTACCAATAAAGCTGCTTTTGGAGGAGAATATGGCTTTTATCTGTGGACCCTAACTTAACCTCTGTGCCAAGGGAAATACGTTGATTTAGGACTAAGAGCTTTGGAGGGAGAAGAAAGGCAGCATGTGGTGGTTAACAGGAACAAGGGGGATGGCAGGGAGACATTTTGAGGTAGAGGAGAGGGCAGGTGATGGAGTTCATGTGTGGTGAATGAATGCTTCCATGGGGTGTGAGGAGCTTGGGGGGAGGGGTACTGGGGAGGAGAAGGGTTGAGAAATATAGCATCTACTCAAATTAGGGAAAAAGATGAAGAAATAAGTAAGAATGAATAAAAGAAATCCAGTGTCCTGGGGATAGCCAGGTGGGGTCAGATTACATGACTGCGGTAGAACCCATCAGCCCAATGTACAGTTTTCACCAGCTTTATGAGGAATTTGAGCAACAGCAGCAGTTGTTAGTTGCTGTCAAGTCAGCCCCCAACTCACGGCGACCCCATACACAGCGAACAGAAAGAAATGTTGCCTGGTCCTGCGCCATCCATTATGAGCAGTTGTGGATTGGACCATTGTAATCCATAGGATTTTCCTCAGCAGATTTTCAGAAGCAGCTCGAGAGGCCTTTTTTCCTAGCGTGTCTTAGTCTGAAAGCTGAGCTGAAACCTGTTCGGCATCATAGCAACATGCAAGTCCCCACTGGCAGATGGGTGGTGGCTACACGTGAGGTGCATTGGCCAGGAATCAAATCCGGGTCTCCTGCATGGAAGACAAGTATCCTACCACTGAACCACCATTGCCCACCTAACAGCAGCAGTACTGGCAGTACAAAAAAAAAAAGGACATGGGACATGGGATTTACCTCAAGTTAATTTACTGTAAATGAAAGCATAACTACAAATGTTGGATAAGAAAAAGAAGGGAGGGAGGGAAGGACAGAGAAAGGAAGGGAAGAAAGAATGAACAAAGGAAGGGAGGAAGGGAGGAAAGAGACAGGCCTTTTAGCCTTTGGAAGGATTAGGGTATTAGGTATTAGTGGCCTGCCTTGGGGCATTGAATTTCTTATTCTGAGTGTATGAAATTTGATACCCTGTTAGTAGGAATTTAGAAGAAGTTTCCTTTTGTTTGTCCAGGGTTTAAAACTAAGCTCTATAGACAGCAAGTTACTGGAGCGCTCTACCATGCTCCCATTAGGGTGGGAAGCCACAGAGATTTTTCCCAATACTAGTCTCCCTGAGATTTCGCTCTAAGGCATCCCTGGCTCTAATGGTGGGCTGAGAAGACAGGGTTCTTCTCAACCCTGGGGCTGCTGTGAAGCCACCCCCACCCATAGAGTTTGTGTTTCTCTGAGCTTCTCTTCTGAGGTTTGCAGGTGGGATTACACAGTGTGCTCTGCTACCTGCACTCCTTAGAGAATCTTGGCAGAGGCAATGTTACTGAGTTTCCTGCACAGGATGCCACAAGAATAAATAGTCAATGATGAGCTTTATCAGCAAAAAGTCCTTGAAAAACTTCCAGGATTTTTACTGATAAGTCAGAGGCTAACTAAACAAAATGTATGCCATGGGAAAGATTTTTTTTTTTCCACTTTAAGAGTTTTTAAAGTGACACATGTTTTATAAAACACAGATAAACAAAAAATGGAAATCACCCCAAGTCCTACCAGCCAGAGATAACTACAATTAGTTTTTTGTTGTATATCAGAGCCTGACATTTCCATATACAAATGTATAAATATGTATTTTGTGAAAATGGTGTCACCATTACACACACTATTTTTTTTAAAATAGTATTTATTGTGTTTTAAATGAAAGTTTACAAATCAAGTCAGTCTGTCACATATAAGCTTATATACACCTTACTCCATACTCCCATTTACTCTCCCCCTAATGAGTCAGCCCGCTCCCTCCTTCCAGTCTCTCCTTTCGTGACCATTTTGCCAGTTTCTAACCCTCTCTACCCTCCTATCCTATCTCCCCTCCACACAGGAGATGCCATCACAGTCTCAAGTGTCCACCTGATACAAGTAGCTCACTCCTCATCAGCATCTCTCTCTAACCCATTGTCCAGTCCCTTCCATGTCTGATGAGTTGACTTCGGGAATGGTTCCTGTCCTGGGCCAACAGAAGGTTTGGGGACCATGACCGCCGGGATTCCTCTAGTCTCAGTCAGACCATTAAGTCTGGTCTTTTTATGAGAATTTGGGGTCTGCATTACACACACTATTTTGCAAACTGCTTCCGTCTTCCCTGACTGTAATTTATCAGTCTGTTGTGAACATTTCAAGTCACTATATATCTGCATTGTACAATATGGAATACACCATAATTTATTTAAGGAATTCTTCATTGTTGGACATTTAAACTACAATTGCATCAGATACCTATTGATGCAAAAATGCTATCTAATGAGCAACCACAAAATCTTAGTGGCCTAAAAGAATAAACACATGTTTAGCTTAAAAGTTTGCTGGGTGGAGCGGTTGAGGGTAAGGGGTGAGGAGGTCAGCTGGTCTAGGCTCGGCTTGGTCAATCTGCACTGGGTTTGCTCATGCATTTGTAGTTAGCTGTCAGTTAACTGGGAAGTTCTCCTGATCCTGGCTGGGCTTGCTGGAATGTCTGCGGGTGGCTGGCACTTGGCTCTTGTAGGATGGTCTCAGCTGGGACAACTAGGGCAATTAAGCTCTGTTCCATGTGAGTTATCCTCCAGCAGGATAGCCCAGGCATGTTCTCATGGCTATTTAGACCAAAAAGGGCTCAGCAGAAACATGCAAGCACTCTCTCAAGCCTCTACGTGGGTCACATTTGCTCACAACTCTTGGCCAAGGCTAGCCAGGTGGCCAAGTGCAGAGTCAGAGTGGAAGGACTCAGCACAATTATGGGACAAACGGTGTGAATACAAGGAGGGATAAGGAATTGGGGACTTTTTTTTTTTTTTTGGCAATAAATCTTTGTACAGATATCTCCGGGTATTTTCTGATTATTTCACGGAATAAATTTCTAGAAGTAGAATTGCTAGGTCAAAGCTATATCCTTTTCTAAAAACTGAAGATCCACTGCCAACCAAATTTCCCTCCAGAAAAGTATACTAATTTACATTCCCACTAACAGTACGTGAAACTGCTGATTTCCTATGCCTATGTAGTACAGGGTAAAATATCATGCAACCCACGGGGACTGTCCTTAAGTTGCATGATGTATCTCACAACTTCACAGGCATAAACCAGGAAAAATAAGATTATCTTGGCAATCTCAAGAGAAGTATCCTGGTGTGGTCCTTTGGAAATACATGCCCTATTCTCTCCTTGGAGCCCTGGTGGCACAGTGGTTAAGAGCTCCACTGCTAACCAAAAGATCAGCAGTTTGAATCCATCAGCTGCTCCCTGGAAACCCTATGGGGCTGTTCTACTCTGTCCTACAGGGTCACTATGAATTGGAATCAACTTGGTGACAATGGGTTTGGCAACAGGTTTGGCAATGGGTTTGTTCCCTCCTTAAGAAGAATTGGAAAGACCTTGGATAACCATATATCCTGGATTGCATGGAAAGCCTTGGCTTACCCTGTTGTCCTGGCTTAATTATTAAAAGTGCATTCTCAACAACAACAAAATAAGTGAAGTTATATATATTTATATATAAATAAATCATAAGACATGTATAACTTTGCAACAACACCAATAACAACAAAAAATGTGCATGGTTATATACGTATGTATGTATACATATATGTGTAAGGGTATGTGTGTGTACATATGTATACACATATAGATGAATCTATATGTATATGTATATACAGTTGTATGTGTACATGCATATATATTCATATATATAATAAATCACATCGTGGGCACAGGTATAGATACTTCTTAGACATAACCAAACACCTCATGAATTTGGTTTTCTGGGTTTGAAGGCTTAGGACCATAGTCTCATGGGACAACTCAGTCAATTGGCATAATATAGTTTATAAATTTCACGTTCTACCTCCGAGTATGGTGAATAGCATCTCCAGTAGTAAAAGCTGGATAGCGGCCATCTAAGATATAATTACTGATCTCTATTCAAAAGAGAAAGAAGGAAACAAAAGACTCAGAGAAGAAACTAGTCTACAGGACTAATAGTCTACACGAACCATGGCTTCATCTACCCTGAGACCAGAAGAACTAGATGGTGCCCAGCTACCACTATTGACCATTCCAATCAGGGCCATAATAGACAGACCTTGATAGAACAGGAGAAAAATGTGGAACAGAGCCCAGATTCTTTAGAAGTCCAGACTTACTGGACCAGTTGAGACTGGAGGACTCCCCAAGACTATTGCCCTGAGACACTGTTTAAACTTTGAACTAAAACTATCTCGTGAGGTTACCCTTTAGCTAAATAACAGAGTGGCTTATAAAATAAAGAATATAACCCATGAGTACTGCACTCCTTTAAAAAATCATCTATATGAGACCAAATGGTCAATAATTACACTAAAGCAAAGATGAGAAGGTAAAGGAGCAGGGAAACTAGATGACTAGAAATGGAACAACTATAACAGAATTAATGAGAACGTTGACACACTGTGAAAAATGTAACCAGTGTCACTGAATAACTGTGTAGAAATTGTTAAAACGGAACCCAATATGCTGTGTAAACTCTCACCAAAAGCCATTAAATGTTATTTAAAAAAAAGTCGCCCTTTGATTCTCAAAAGTTTCCCATTTTTGGACTATAGGTTATATGACCCCCAGGTAACTAAGATCATCCCCTTCGATCTCAAACTCCTTCAGTCATGCAACTCATTTTTTCATTGTTGTTGTGATTGTTTATTATGTGCCAGATAGTGTGTTAGGCACTGGGAATACAGCAGTGAGGAAAATCAGACATGGTCTCTGCCCTTATTGTGCTTTCAGTCTCATTGAGAAGAGACGTTAATGGAATAATAACACAAATCAATTTAAAACCACAGCTATATTGAGCGCTACCAGAGAGAGGACCATGGCGCTAAGAGCATTTATCTAGTAGGGAGAGTTGATCTTGTTACAGAGGGCAGAGACGAATCCATGAGGAAGTGATGCTTGAACTGATATCGGAAGGATGATTTGGATTTACAGAGGCAAAAGCATTCCAAGGACAAGGAAGAGCATGTGCAAAGACTTTGTGATAGAGGGAAGCATGGTGCAGACAAGGAAGTTAAAGAAGACTCATGTAGCTACAGTACAGACCTTCAGGGAGACTTGGAGTAAGATCAATCTGGAGGTACTAAATAGGTGATAGTGGGCGGGCCTACAGATTCCCAACAGAATCGCCACTGTGTTTAGGACTCCATCCCTCCTCTAACACGGCCTTCTGGCTCAGGGGACAACAACTCCACTCCCAGTTAAAAGAGTATAATCCCTTCCCTGGTGATTGGTTTAGTTACATGCTTGTTCTCTCATTCTGGCAAATGAGAAACAAGGGAAATTTCATGGGGGACTTCCTAGAAACATTTCCTTACTTTTAAGAGCAAGTCCCAAGAAAAGTTGCCTTCTTTTGTTCCTCTGAGTGTTGTCAAATTTGGATGTGAAGTCAGAAACTGCTGCGGCCATCTTCTACTCCCCCGAGGATGAAGCTGGACCCAAGAATGACAAAGCAGAGACGTGAAAAAAGCTTTATCTTTGGTGATACTGTTAAGTCAACTGTCCCTACAAGTTACCCTATATCAGGACTTCCTATTATATGGGATACAAAACTCCTTATTATTCAAATCAGATTGAGTTCAAGTTTCTGTTATCTGTAGTCAAAATGCTGTAATCGTAAGGAAGAAAATAGATCATGTCCCCTATTTATGCGGTAAATTATGTTGAGTTTTTTGTTTTGTTTTTGTGTTTTTGCCTTTATCCTAAGGTCAATGGAATATTACTGGAGAATTTTAAACAGTGAATATGATCCACATCTGTATTTTGCAAAAGACCACTTTCACTGCTGATTCTAGACAGGCAAGAGGGAAAGCAAGACCTTTCCTTCAGGTAGGGTAAATGGAGTGTCTGCCCTGAGCCCATGCTTGAGGTGGGAGGCTGTAGGGTGCTGCACCTTACTCCTCTTTTTTGATGTCATTAAAATTCAGTTTTGAAATTTCTGTCTTTAACCATATGTCAAAGGGCCAATACAGAGTGGCCTCCTTTCAGAGGTCAGTATTTTGGATGAACTCTGCACTGCCTTGAGTTGTCCTGGGTCCCACCCTCTTCTAGGAATAGTCCTGGAGCATGGCAGGTGAGAGATAGTAGCCTGAACAGAGGGTGGTGATGATAGAGGTGGGGAAGAATGGGGAGAAATATTTTGGGAATAATGTTTTGGTGACAGGATAAACAGACTCAATAAAGGAGAGGAAGGTTTTGAGGATGATTCTGGGGTTTCTGTGCAATGGGAGGAAATAATGTTGTCATTAGATGCCGTGGGAAATTCTAGAAGAAGAACCAAATTGGGGGCAGAAGTTCTGAGTTCAGTTTGGACATGCTAAGTTAAATGTACCTTTAGGATATTCAAGGGGACATTTCAAGAAGGTGGGTTATGGAGTTCAAAGAGCATATTTGGGCCGGAGTTATTAATTTTTTAGTCACTTGCATCTTAGGGACTAATTAAAATTGTGGTCTTGGATTAAATGGCTTTGGGAGACAAGAGACCTAAGAGAGAAGACCAGGCCTAAAGGATGGGGCAGAGGAAGATGAGGCCTGGAAAGACCACTGAAAAGCTTTTGTGAGAGAAGTAGAAAGAGAACAGAAAAGAGGTATGTCGTGGGAGCAAGAAAACAGAACACTTCAAAAAGTAGACAACAGAAAGCGGGAGGACTCACTCTACCTGATTTCAGAACCTATTATACAGCCACAGTAGTCAAAACAGCCTGGTACTGGTACAACAACAGGCACATAGACCAATGGAACAGAATGGAGAACCCAGATATAAATCCATCCACATATAAGCAGCTGATAATTGCAAAGGCCCAGTGTCAGTTAATTGGGGAAAAGATAGTCTTTTTAACAAATGGTGCTGGCATAACTGGATATCCATTTGCAAAAAAATGAAACAGGACCCATACCTCACACCAAGCACAAAAACTAACTCCAAGTGGATCAAAGACCTAAACATAAAGAATAAAGTGATAAAGATCATGGAAGAAAAAATAGGGACAACGTTAGGAGCCCTAATACAAGGCATAAACCGAATACAAAACATTACCAAAAAGGACGAAGAGAAACCCGATAACTGGGAGCTCCTAAAAATCAAACACCTATGCTCATCTAAAGACTTCACCAAAAGAGTAAAAAGACCACCTACAGACTGGGAAACAATTATCAGCTATGACATCTCCGACCAGCGCCTGATCTCTAAAATCTGTATGATTCTGTCAAAACTCAACCACAAAAAGACAAACAACCCAATCAAGAAGTGGGCAAAAGATATGAACACACACTTCACTAAAGAAGATATTCAGGCAGCTAACAGATACATGAGAAAATGCTCTCGATCATTAGCCATTAGAGAAATGCAAATTAAAACTACGATGAGATTCCATCTCACTCCAACAAGGCTGGCATTAATCCAAAAAACACAAAATAATAAATGTTGGAGAGGCTGCGGAGAGATTCGAACTCTTATACACTGCTGGTGGGAATGTAAAATGGTACAACCACTTTGGAAATCTATTTGGCGTTATCTTAAACAGTTAGAAATAGAACTACCATACAACCCAGAAACCCTACTCCTCGGAATATACCCTAGAGAAATAAGAGCCTTCACACAAACAGATACATGCACACCCATGTTTATTGCAGCTCTGTTTACAATAGCAAAAAGCTGGAAGCAACCAAGGTGTCCATCAACGGATGAATGGGTAAATAAATTGTGGTATATTCACACAATGGAATACTACGCATCGATAAAGAACAGTGGCGAATCTGTGAAACATTTCATAACATGGAGGAACCTGGAAGGCATAATGCTGAGCGAAATTAGTCAGAGGCAAAAGGACAAATATTGTATAAGACCACTATTATAAGATCTTGAGAAATAGTATAAACTGAGAAGAACACATACTTTTGTGGTTACGAGGGGGGAGGGAGGAAGGGTGGGAGAGGGTTTTTTACTGATTAGTTAGTAGATAAGAACTACTTTAGGTGAAGGGAAGGACAATACTCAATACATGGAAGGTCAGCTCAACTGGACTGGACCAAAAGCCAAGAAGTTTCTGGGATAAACTGAATGCTTCAAAGGTCAGCGGAGCAAGGGCAGGGGTTTGGGGACCATGGTTTAAGGGGACTTCTAAGTCAACTGGCAAAATAATTCTACTATGAAAACATTCTGCATCCCACTTTGAAATGTGGCATCTGGGGTCTTAAATGCTAACAAGCGGCCATCTAAGATGCATCAATTGGTCTCAACCCACCTGGATCAAAGGAGAATGAAGAACACCAAGGTCACACGATAACTAAGAGCCCAAGAGACAGAAAGGGCCACAGGAACCAGAGACCTACATCATCCTGAGACCAGAAGAACTAGTTGGTGCCCGGCCACAACCGATGACTGCCCTGACAGGGAGCACAACAGAGAACCCCTGAGGGAGCAGGAGATTAGTGGGATAAAAAAAAAAAAATTTTTTTTTGAATGCAGACCCCAAATTCTCACAAAAAGACCATACTTAATAGTCTGACTGAGACTAGAGGAATCCCGGCGGTCATGGTCCCCAAACCTTCTGTTGGCCCAGGACAGGAACCATTCCCAAAGACAACTCATCAGACATGAAAGGGACTGGACAGTGGGTAGGAGAGAGATGCTGATGAGGAGTGAGCTATTTGTATCAGGTGGACACTTGAGACTGTGTTGGCATCTCCTGTCTGGAGGGGGGATGGGAGGATAGAGAGAGTTGGAAGCTGGCAAAATTGTCACGAGAGACTGGAAGGGCTGACTCATTAGGGGGAGAGCAAGTGGGAGTACGGAGTAATGTGTATATAAACTTATATGCGACAGTTTGACTTGATTTGTAAACCTTCACTTGAAGCTCAATAAAAGTTAATAAAAAAAAAAAAAAGAGAGAGAAGCTAGCAGAGAGACAAGGGGACCTCGTTACCACCAAGAAAGAAGTGCCAGGAGCAGTGCATCCTTTGGACCCAGGGTTCCTGTACTGAGAAGTTCCTAGATCAGGGGAAGATTGATGACAAGGACTTTCTCCTAGAGCCGACAGAGAAAGCCTTCCCCTGGAGCTGGCACCCTGAATTTGGACTTCTAGTCTCTTAGACTGTGAGAGAATAAAATTCTCTTTGCTAAAGCCAAAAAAAAAAAAAAGTAGACAACATGATGAATGTAATTAGTGTACACATAAAAAATGTTGAAATGGCAAATGTTTAGTTACATATTTATTTACTACAATAAAAAAGTAGATAATTCCCCAAAGCACTGAGTATTGTTGAAAAGTTAAAGAGGTATATGGTAGTCTACAAAGATGGCCCCCAATGAGCTATGCCTCCAAAAATTCACTCTTGTGTAGTGCCCTCACACACTGAATTGAGGCTGGCCTTGTTCAACTGATAGACTGCAGCAGAAGGGACACTGTGTGACTTCTGAGGCTAGGTCATGCAAATCATTGAGGCTTCTACCTTGGTTCCTTGAAATACTTGGTCAGCAAGGGAGAATGAAAAAAACCAAAGACACAAGAGAAAGATTAGTTCAAAGGACTAATGAACCACAGGTACCACAGCCTCCACCAGATTGAATCCAGCACAACTAGATGGTCCCAGGCTACCAGCACCAACTGCTCTGACAGGAATCACAATAGAGGGCCCCGGACAGAGCTGGAGAAAAATGTAGAACAAAATTCTAACTCACACACACACAAAAAAGACCAGACTTACTGGTCTGACAGACACTGGAGAAACCCCAAGAGTATGACCCCTGGACACCTTTATAGCTTAGTAATGACGTCACTCCTGAGGTTCACCCTTTAGTCAAAGATTAGACAGGCCTATAAAACAAAACAAGACTAAATGGGCACACCAGCCCAGGTGCAAGGACCGGAAGGCAGGAGGGGACAGGGAAGCTAATAATGGGAAACCCAAGGCTGAGAATGGGAGAGTGCTGACACATCTTGGGGTTGGCAACCAATGTCACAAAACAATGTGTATTAATTGTTTGATGAGAAACTAGTTTGTTCTGTAAACCTGCATCTAAAGTACAATTTAAAAAGTATTAAAAAAAAAAATTGCTCAGAAACATGCCACCTACCATGTAAGAAGTCTGTCCGTACTTAGACCACTATGCCGTGAAGACACCGAAACTAACCAGGTGAAGAGATCAAATGGAAAGAAAGAGATGCATGGCCAACCCCCAATTGTTCCAGAGATTCCAGCATGGGTACCAGACATGTGAGAAAAGAAGCCATCTTTTGTGTCTGATCCAGCGAAGCCTTCAGATGACTCCAGCAACTCCAGAGACCCGAAATGAGAACTGCCTAGCCGATTCCAGCCAGCCCATAGAACCATGAGAAATAAAAATAAATTCTTATTTTAAAATAATAAATTTTATAATGGAACAAGATGGGAATTGAAAAAAACATTTTCTTGGTTTGGTGGTAGGGAGGTCACCAAAGAGCTGTTGAAGGCTGTTTCTGGAGGTGATGGAGCAGAAGGCAAGTCTGAGTGGGTTGAAGAGTGAGTGGAGCTGAAGAAATTAAAGCAGTGGAGACAGCCACTTTCTAGAGAAGTTCGGTTGATGTTGGAGAGGCGATAGAAATGTTGGTAGTTGGAAGAGGTTGTGAGAATGAGGGAGGTTTTTCTAGAAGTGGTCTCTATAACTTTAACATCTTTAAAAGCATTGAACTACCCTTGCTAAAAAAGATCAAACTGGAATCTCATCAAGCCTCTTGAGCTAATTACGGGTTTACCAGAAATTCAAGGTTAGATCCACAAGTCACCAACATCATGGGGATATGATCAGTCAAATCAAGAATGTGGGACAATATATGTAGTAAATGTTGTTGTTGTTTTTAGGGGCCCTAAACTCGATTCTGACTCATAGAGACCCTATGTACAACAGAACGAAACAATGCCAGGTCCTGTGCCACCCTCACAATCATTGCTATGTTTCAGCCATTGTTGCAGCCACTGTGTCAATCCATTTCATTGAAGATCTTTCTCTTTTTTTGCTGACCATCTACTTTACCAAGCATGATGTCTTTCTCCAGGGATTGGCCCATCCTAATAAAATGTCCAAAGTACGTATAACAAAGTCTCGACATCCTCCCTTCTAAGGAGTATTCTGGCTGCACTTCTTCCAAGACAGATTTGTTCATTCTTCTGGCAGTCCATGGCATATCCAATATTCTTTGCCATCACCGTAATTCAAAGGCATCAATTCTTCTCTGGTCTTCCTTATTCATTGCCCAGCTTCTGCATGCATATCAGGCGATTTAAAATACCACAGCTTGGGTCAAGTGCACCTTAGTCCTTAAAGTGACAGCTTTGCTTTTTAACATTTTAAAGAGAGGTCTTTTGCAGTAGATTTGCCCAGTGCAAAACGTCATTTGATTTCTTGACTGTTGCTACCGTGGGTGTTGATTGTGGATTCAAGTAAAGTAAAATCTGTGACAACTTCAGTCTTTTCTCCCTTTATCAAGATGTTGCTTATTGGTTCAGTTGTGAAGATTTGTGTTTTCTTCATGTTGAGGTGTAACCCATACTGAAGGCTGTAGTCTTTGATCTTCATCAGTAAGTGCTTCAAGTCCTCCACTTTCAGCAAACGAGTTTGTGTCATCTGTGTATTACCGGTTGTTAATGAGTCTTCCTCCAGTCCTGATCCGGCTTCTTGGATTATTTGCTCAGCATACAGATTGAGTAAGTATGATGAAAGGATACAACCATTATGTACACTTTTCCTGATTTTAAACCACACAGTATCCCCTTGTTCTGTTTGAATGTCTGCCTCTTGGTCTATGTACAGGTTCCACATGAGCACAATTAAGTGTTCTGGAATCCCCATTCTTTGCAATGTTATCCATACTTTGTTATGAGCCACACAGTCGAATGCATTTGCATAGTCAATAAAACACAGGTAAACATCTTTCTGGTTTTCCCTGTTTTCAGCCAAAATCCATCTGACATTAGCAGTGATATCCCTCATTCCACGTCCTCTTCTGAAACCAGCTTGAATTTCTGGCAATTCCCTGTTGCTGTACTGCTGCAACCAGTTTTGAATGATCTTCAGCAAAATTTTACTTGCATGTGATATTAATGGTATTGTTTGATAATTTCTGCATTCTGTTGTATCACCTTTCTTTGGAATGGACACAAATATGGATCTCTTCCAGTTGTTTGGCCAGGTAGCTGTCTTCCAATTTTCTTGGCATGGATAAGTGAGCGCTTCCAGGGTTGCATCTGTTTGTTGAGACATCTCAACTGGTATTCCATCAATTCCTGGAGCCTTGTTTTTTGGCGGTGCCTTTAGTGCAGTTTGACTTCTTCCTTCAGTACCATTCGGTTTTTGATCAAATGCTATCTCTTGAAATGATTGAGAGTCAACCAATTCTTTTTGGTTCAGTGACTCTGTGTATTCCTTCCATCTTCTTTTGATGTTTCCTGTGTAATTCAATATTTGCCCATAGAATTCTTCACTATTGCAACTCAAGGCTTGAATCTTTTCTTCAGTTCATTCAGCTTGAGAAATACTGAATGTGTTCTTCCCTTTTGATTTTCTAACTCCAGATCTTTGCAAATTTCATTTTAATACTTTGTCTTTTTGAGCTACCCTTTGAAATCTTCTGTTCAGCTCTTTTTTTTCAGTTCACTTTAGCTACTCTACACTCAAGAACAAGTTTCAGAGTCTCTTCTGACATTCATTTTGGTCTTTTCTTTCTTTTCTGTTTTTTTTAAATAACTTTTTGCTTTCTTCATGTATGATGTCCGTGATGTCATTCCACAACTCATCTGGTCTTCAGTCATTAGTGTTTAGTGTGTCAAATCTATTCTTGAGATGGTGTCTAAATTCAGGTGGGATATATGTAAGGTAATAATTTGGGTCTTGTGGACTTGTTTTAATTTTCTTGTTTCCCTTTGGACTTCTATATGAGCAACTGATGGTCTGTTCTGCAGTCAGCCCCTGGCCTTGTTCTGACTGATGATATTGAGCTTCTCCATTGTCTCTTTACATAGACGTAGTTGATACGATTCCTGTGTATTCCGTCTGGTGAGGTCCACATGTATGGTCACCATTTATTTCATTGAAAAAAGATACTTCCAATGAGGAGGAGGTTGGGGTGGGATCCAGAGTCCAGGTGAAGGAAGCATGTATTTGGAGTAAGAAGGAGTTCTCATTTGATAGCCTGTAAGTCCTTGGGGAAATAGGAGGCAAGGTCAAGTGCTGGAAGTTTGGAGGATTGGTAATGAGAAAATTGTAGTCTGAAGAGAATGGTAGAGATTTGACGAAGTTATAGAGGTGGGTAGGGAGTGAGTTTCCTGGGGGAACACATTAGAATTGCAGGGCACAGTAGAATTGCAAGGGGATTCAGAATGTTGTTAGTTGCCATCTAGTTGACTCCAGTTCATGAAAACTTTATTATAACAGAGCAAACTGTTTTTGGTCCTGCACCATCTTCATGATCTTTGATAAGCTTGAATCCATTGTTGTGGCTATTGTGTCAATCCATCTTACTGAGAGTTTCCTTTTTTTCCACTGGCTCTGCATTTACCAAACATGCCCTTTTCTAGCAATTGATGTTTCCTGATGACGTGTCCAAAGTGAGCTAAAGTCTTACCATTCTTGCTTCTAAGGGACATTCTGTTTGTATTCCTTGTATGACTGATTTGTTCATTCTTTTGGAGTGTTGTTGTTGTTGTCAGCTGCCGTCGAGTCGGTTCCGACTCATGTCGACCCTATGCATGACAGAATGAAACACTGCCTGGTCCTGCGCCATCCTTACAATCGTTGTTATGCTTGAGCTCATTGTTGCAGCCACTGTGTCAATCCACCCCGTTGACAGTCTTCCTCTTTTCCGCTGGCCCTGTACTCTGCCAAGCATGATGTCCTTCTCTAGGGACTGATCCCTCCTGACAACATGTCCCAAGTATGTAAGACACAGTCTCGCCATCCTTGCCTCTAAGGAGCATTCTGGCCGTGCTTCTTCCAAGACAGATTTGTTCGTTCTTTTGGCAGTCCATGATATATTCAATATTCTTTGCCAACACCACAGTTCAAAAGCGTCAACTCTTCCTTGGTCTTCCTTATTCATTGTCCAGCTTTCACGTGCATATGATGTGATCGAAAATACCATGGCTTGGGTCAGGCGCACCTTAGTCTTCAGGGTGACATCTTTGCACTTGAACACTTTGAAGAGGTCCTTTGCAGCAGATTTGCCCAATGCAATGCGTCTTTTGATTTCTTGACCGCTGCTTCCATGGCTGTTGATTGTGGATCCAAGTAAAATGAAATCCTTGACAACTTCAATCTTTTCTCCGTTTATCATGATGTTGCTCATTGGTCCAGTTGTGAGGATTTTTGTTTTCTTTATGTTGAGGTGTAATCCATACTGAAGGCTGTGGTCTTTGATCTTCATTAGTAAGTGCTTCAGGTCCTCTTCACTTTCAGCAAGCAAGGTTGTGTCATCTGCATAATGCAGGTTGTTAATAACTCTTTCTCCAATCCCAATGCCCCTTTCTTCTTCATATAGTCCAGCTTCTTGTATTATTTGTTCAGCGTACAGATTAAATCGGTATGGTGAAAGAATACCACCCTGACGCACACCTTTCCTGACTTTAAACCAATCAGTATCCCCTTGTTCTGTCTGAACAACTGCCTCTTGATCTATGTAAAGGTTCCTCATGAGCACAATTAAGTGCTCTGGAATTCCCATTCTTTGCAATCTTATCCATAGTTTGTTATGATCCACACAGTCGAATGCCTTTGCATAGTCAATAAAACACAGGTAAACATCCTTCTGGTATTCTCTGCTTTCAACCAGGATCCATCTGACATCAGCAATGATATCCCTGATTCCACGTCCTGTCCTGAAACCGGCCTGAATTTCTGGCAGTTCCCTGTCGATATACTGCTGCAGCTGCTTTTGAATGATCTTCAGCAAAATTTTGCTTGCGTGTGATATTAATGATATTGTTCTATAATTTCCAAATTTGGTTGGATCACCTTTCTTGGGAATAGGCATAAATATGGATCTCTTCCAGTCAGTTGTCCAGGAAACTGTCTTCCACATTTCTTGGCATAGACGAGTGAGCACCTCCAGCACTGCATCTATTTGTTGAAACATCTCAGTTGATATTCCATCAATTCCTGGAGCCTTGTTTTTCGGCAGTGCCTTTGGAGCAGCTTGGATTTCTTCCTTCAGTACCATCAGTTTCTGATCATATGCCACCGCTTGAAGTGGTTGAATATCGATTAATTCTTTGTTTAATGACTCTGTGTATTCCTTCCATCTTCTTTTGATGCTTCCTGCGTTGTTTACTATGGAATCCTTCACTATTGCAGCTTGAGGTTTGAATTTTTTCTTCAGTTCTTTCAGCTTGAGAAATGCCGAGCGTGTTCTTCCCTTTTGGTTTTCCATCTCCAGCTCTTTGCACATGTCATTGTAATACTTTACTTTGTCTTCTCGAGAGGACTTTGAAATCTTCTGTTCAGTTCTTTTACTTCATCAACTCTTCCTTTTGCTTTAGCTGCTGGATGCTCAAGAGCAAGTTTCAGAGTCTCCTCTGACATCCATCTTGGTCTTTTCTTTCTTTCCTGTCTTTTCAGTGACCTCTTGCTTTCTTCATGGATGATGTCCTTGATGTCATTCCACAACTCGTCTGGTCTTTGGTCAGTAGTGTTCAATGCGTCAAATCTGTTCTTCAGATGGTCTCTAAATTCGGATGTGATATACTCAACGTCATATTTTGGCTCTCGTGGACTTACTCTG
Organism: Loxodonta africana; assembly: GCF_030014295.1. Classification (NCBI taxonomy): domain Eukaryota; kingdom Metazoa; phylum Chordata; class Mammalia; order Proboscidea; family Elephantidae; genus Loxodonta; species Loxodonta africana. The sequence continues at coordinate 51,124,595 of NC_087348.1, forward strand.
ATTTTCTTTGCTTTCAGCTTGAACTTGCATATGAGCAATTGATGGTCTGTTCCACAGTCGGCCCCTGGCCTTGTTCTGACTGATGATACTGAGCTTTTCCATCATCTCTTTCCACAGATGTAGTCAATTTGATTTCTGTGTGTTCCATCTGGCGAGGTCTGTGTGTATAGTCACTGCTTATGTTGGCGAAAGGAGGTATTTGCAATGAAGAAGTCGTTGGTCTTGCAAAATTCTATCATTCAATCTCTGGCATTGTTTCTATCACCAAGGCCATATTTTCCAACTACTGATCCTTCTTCTTTGTTTCCAACTTTCACATTCCAATCACCAGTAATTATCAATGCATCTCGACTGCATGTTCGATCAATTTCAGACTGCAGCAGCTGATAAAAATCTATTTCTTTATCTTTGGCCCTAGTGGTTGGTGGGTAAATTTGAATAATAGTCATATTAACTGATCTTCCTTGTAGGAGTATGGATATTATCCTATCACTGACAGCATTGTACTTCAGGATAGATCTTGAAACATTCTTTTTGATGATGAATGCAACACCATTCCTCTTCGAGTCGTCATTCCCAGCATAGTAGACTACATGATTGTCCGATTCAAAATGGCCAATGCCAGTCCATTTCAGCTCACTAATGCCTAGGATATTGATGTTTATGTGTTCCATTTCATTTTTGAAAATTTCCAATTTTCCTAAATTCATACTTTGTACATTCCAGGTTCCAATTATTAATGGATTTTTGCAGCTGTTTCTTCTCATTTGGAGTCATGCCACATCAGCAAATGAAGGTCCTGAAAGCTTTACTCCATCCACATCATTAAGATCGACTCTACTTTGAGGAGGCAGCTCTTCCCCAGTCATCTTTTGAGTGCCTTCCAACCTGGGGGACTCATCTTCTAGCACTATATCAGGCAATGTTCGACTGCTATTCATAAGGTTTTCACTGGCTAAGGCTTTTCAGAAGTAGACTGCCGGATCTTTCTTCCTAGTCTGTCTTAGTCTTGAAGCTCAGCTGAAACCTGTCCTCCATGGGTGACCCTGCTGGTATCTGAATACCGGTGGCATAGCTTCCAGCATCACAGCAACACAGAAGCCCCCACAGAACGACAAACTGACAGACACGTGGGGGTTTGGAGTGTTAGAAAGAGTACTATAGAAACAGTGGACCAGGGGCCTTAAGCTGCATGAGAGAACAATGGAAGGAAAATACCAAAGGAATGGGAGGAACGAAGGTCTTGCTAGTGCAGCTACCCTGATCATGTTGAAGAAAGGCCCCACACCCAAATATTTGGACTTGGTAAATATAGGATGGGACCAGACATTTGCATGTTTAAAAGAGTCCAGGTGATTCTGATGGTGCTTGGACCACACTTTGAGAAATGCTGCCCTGATGAATGGATGGGGGAGTTGAACCAGCCTAGGGCAGGAGGACTGCAATGCCCTAATAAGAAAGCATGGTGGATAAATAGCAGAATGTAGGTCTGCTTGTTTTTCTAGGTGACTGTAGCTTTCATGGCCTGAGGGATTGCAATCTGAGTATCCAAACAGTCCAGTGATGCACTCTTTCCAGGGTCCTGGATGGAGCTCAAACACAAAGATGTGTGACCCTCAAAGTAACCTGTGTGTGCTTGCCCCAAGAGCTTCCCATTCAGGTTTTATAACTACTGGGGTGGGGGTTGGGGGGGCAGTAATTGTTGCAAGTTTTGCTTTTAGAAATAAAAATAGGCTTTCAAAATCAACAGACCAACCAATCAACACTGTTGAGGTTGGCATATATGGGCTATTTGTTTCCCTTTTCATTTAGACTTATTTCCCAGTGAGTGTGAGGTAGCACTTTCAAGTAACCTTTGGTAATTCCCAGGCATAAAGCAATTGCCTTCATTTCCCAGCGAGACATACTAATGTGGGCTCATTTGCAGAAAGAACTCCAAATAGCAGTTTTTATAGCTTAAGGCCTGGAAGAAAACTGCTTTTTTTTTCTGACAGTCATCATCCACTCATGCTTTAAAAACATGTTTCAAACTCAAAAGGACTCAGAAAGTCTGCGATGTGCTAGAAGGGTGTATTAAGACATATCTCATTAGCCAATTTATCTCCAGTCTAGATAAATTCACCTCTTGTTTTTCCTGTTGTGCAACTCCCTCAACCATAGTCTCTAAGAGTTGCCTGGATGTCAAAAAATTAAGCCTTCCCTGAATTAGCAGAACCTACAGGAGTCTGAAAAAAAAAAAATTTTTTTTTTTCACACACAGGAGTCTAGAGAATAGCTTTCAGTTTTCCTGGTCTCCACTGTGACTCTCTGACTTATATGTGTAGGGGCAGAATGAAGGAAGGAGGGTGGCCCAGGAACCTGAAGAAAGTGTGCAGGTGAGCAGGCAATGTGTCTCATGTCAGGACAACCTGACTGAACAGAGGAGAAGGGGGAAGCAAGGCTGGCTTAAGATGGGGAGCTGGATTAGGGAGCCTGAGCAGAAGGGCTTTGAGTGGTGCCTGGGGGAAATCCTGTACCATTTAAATGAGCCACTTAAATCTGACAGGCAAATTGGTGTTTTAAGAAGATTTACTAGGCAGTGATGTACAGGATGCAGTTGGGGGCTAGGGGTGGGTGGGAGTAATAGAGGTGGGGAGAATGAAGGTTGGAGAATAAAGATTATTCTCTGAGTCAACAAACACTTACTGAGCACCTACAGTGTGCCTTGCCTTGTGCCAAGCCCTATCTCCAAGCATACTCCGTTCTCAGTGAATAGAACCAGCACCTGTCCTTTGTCCAAGCCAGTACCCTAGTATCCCTCTTGAAACCTTCCTCACCTTTTCTCTCAGTCAAGTTGCCCTGTCAATTCCACACCTATTACACCTGCCTACTCTTTCTCATGCCCCCTTCCTTATCTCTCCCTAGATCATGGGTCTTGTTACCTCCAGTGTCACCACTGTGACTCCTCCTCTACCCAGCAGCTGGAGAGGCCTTCCTAAAACATATCTACCTTAGGCTGGGTTCTCTAGAGAAGCAAAACCAGTAAAGTGTATAGAAAGAGAGAGAGAGAGATTTATATCAAGGAAATGGCTCACAAGTTTGTAGAGGCTGAATCGTCCCAAGTCCTTGGGTCAGGATTGAGGCTTCTCATGATCTACATAGCTGCAGGGGCTGGCGAACCCAAGATCAGCAGGTCAGAGAGCAGGGTCTTGCTCATAGACTGCGAAGATCGATGAATCCCAAGATCAGTAGGCAAGACTGCAGGTAAGCTGCTAACTCAAGTCCCAAGAACAAACAGGAGCCAGCTGCAGGATCCAGAGTGAGCAAGTCCCAAGAACAAACAGGAGCCAGCTGCAGGATCCTGAGTCTTGCCAGAACTTCCACTTACATTCAATGCAGGCCACATGCCCAAGGAAACACCCCTTCAACTGATTGGCTACTCATAGCAGATCCTATCATGGAGGTGATCACATATCAAATCTCAACATGGAAGTGACCACGACATTATACAACTGCCGAAACACTGAGAATCACAGCCCAGCCAAGCTGACACACAATCTTAACCATCACAATATTGAATCAGCACCTCCAACAAAAACCCTTCGGGGGCGCCCCGTTGCCCTCAAGGTAAAGTCCAAATAGGAAGCCCTGGGTATCTGGATCCTGCTTAGCTCTCCTTCCTGCCCAGGGCCTTTGCCTCCTCACCTTGAATCTAGTGTTTCAGCAATGCAAAAATGTTTTCAGTACCTCTACCCAAAACCAAACCAAACCTATCGCCATTGAGTGAATTCTGACTCATGGTGATCCTATGTGTTACAGAGTAGAACTGCTCCATAGGGTTTTCTTTTTTAAAAAGATTATTTATTTTTGTTGTTGAGAATATGTACAGCAGAACATGCACCAATTCAAGAATTTCTACATGTACAATTCAGTGACATTGATTACATTCTTCAAGTCGTGCAACCTTTCTCAGTTGTTCCATAGGGTTTTCTTGACTGAAACTTTATGAGAAAGGGACCCTGGTGGCACAATGATTAAGCACTTGGCTGCTAACTAAAAGGTCAGCGGCTTGAACCCACCAGCGGCTCCGAAGGAGAAAAGACTTGGCTATCTGCTCCCATAAAGACTACAGCCTAGGAAACCTTATGGGGCAGTTCTACTCTGTCCTATAGGGTTGCTATAAGTTGGAGTCACCTCAATGACACACAGCAACAACACAACAATCTTTACGGGAGCAGATAGCCAGGCTTACTTTTGCAACACCACTGGGTGAGTCTGAACAGCCAACATTTAGGTTAATAGTTGAATGCAAACCGTTTGTACCACCCAGGGACCTTGAGTACCTCTAAGAGATCGTGTACTCAATTGTCTTCCCTGTGGTGATAATATCCTCCATTCTACCCCTCTACTCCAATTCATCCGTTAGAACACATTTAGAAGTCCCTTCCTTCCAAAAGCTGTCCTTGGCCCACATGTCCCTTCTGGGTGCTTCCAAAGACCTGTCTACATGACTAGCTTATCACACTGTATTGCCACTATCCATCCTCTCCCTGCACAGTGAACTTCCAGAGGCCAGAGGCTGCATCTTCCTCCTCACTATAGCACTGCAGCATACAGCACCCTTCCTGACACATCAAAGTGCTCAGTAAATTCATTAAATATTGTATGATTCCATTTACATGAAATATCTAGAATGGTTAAGTGTATAAAGACCAAGGTTGATTAGAGAACTCATTGCTTAGGGGACACTGAGCTTCTGTTAAAGGTGATGAAAAAACTTGAGAGGGCCAATAATGGTGACCATTGCACAACATGATGAACAGAGTGTCATTGAATTGTACATGTGAAGAATGTTGAGATGGTAAATATTATGTTACTTATATACTTACCACAATAAAAAATTTCCGAATGGATAAATTGAACTTTTACAAGAACTTGTGAATGAGAAGCTGTTAATCCCACACTGTACAGATAAAGAAACTGAAGTTCCAAGGGTGATTTAATAATTCGTCCAAGGCTACGAAGCCCAGAATCTGCTTCAGTGTTGCTGATTTGTTGTCCAGGCCCTTTTTCTCTTCCTTGAGGCCACAGAATGGAGGTCATCAAAGAAAAGAGTCTGTACTCTACCTTCAGTTCTGGCTGGTCATTCACAGACCTTCCAGGGAGTCACTGTGGGTATGAGGCCAACAACAGATGAGGAGGCTTTGATCTAGTAGGAAGGCATTCCAGAAACTGAAGTATTGTTTGGCTTGAAGATTGCAAAGATCTGGGAGTCCAAATGAGCCATTTTCTGACATAATTTGAACATTTATTTCACTGAAGTTACTATTCAAAACACAGACCCTCTCTGTTTCTGAAAGCCAAAGGATCTGGTTGCATGTGTTCATTGCTGGTTTTTTTTTTTTTTTTCTTTTCACTCCAGTAAATGCTTTTCGCCTACCCTTTTTCTGATTGACTGGAAAAGCTGCACTGCAGAATGATAGATATTGTTCATTTAACTCCAGCATTTACTTTTCCTCTAAAGTACTGCTCTGTTCATGATTGATCAGGCTTCTCCCCCATTGAGCACCCATGTAAAGCATTGCAAAAGACTGGGTCTGCAGCTTGGCTAATGTTTTTCGTAGAAACCTCTTCAAGCTGCAGCAGACATACCGAGTGGCACGGAAGCTCTTAATGAAACACTGGCAGATATTAGGGTTTTATGGACTGGAAAACAGTACAAATCAAAGAGCTTTGCTTACTGTTTATCTGTTCAGAGTGTTTTTATTTTCCAAACCTAGCAATGTTCATTTTTTTTTTTTTTAATCCAGCATTTTGGTTTGGTTCTTTACATATAGATTTTCCCCCTCATTGGCATGCCCTGATGAAGCCAGGGCACTCAGGTGTGGTGTCTGGGTGAGTGCCCCAAGGTCCCTCAGTGCAAGGGGTGGGAGAGACCATGGCTCACTGTATTAAAATATCAGTAAACTTCTCTTTTCTTGTATGGTTTTTCCCTTGAGCCAGCAGGATTGGCCTTTCATATTAGCATCTTCCCAACACTTACCTGCACTTCTGACTGCAAAAGTAGCTTCCCTGCCTTAAATTTCATAAGGAGATGCACTAGGCAGGACCACAGCAGGAAACAAAATCCATCCAGATGGTCTGCCCAGGGATCACCAAACTTTCCGAGACGGGCCAGATAGTAAATATTTTTGGCTTTGCAGGCCACATTTCAGCAGGTTTCTGTCACAACTGGAAGCCCTAGTGGTAAGAGCTATAGCTGCTAACCAACAGGTCTGCAGTTCAAATGCACCAGGCGCTCCTCGGAAACCATATGGGGCAGTTCTAACCTGTCCTATAGTGTCACTATGAGTCAGAGTTGACTTGACAGCAACAGGTTTGGTTTGGTTTTCGGTTTCTGTCACAACTACTCAATTCTGTTTTTGTGGGTTAAAAGCCGCCACAGATGATATTTAAACAAATAGGAGTGGCTGGGTTCCAGTAAAATTTTGTTTACAAAAACCAACTGGGTGGAAACAACTTAAGTGTCCATCAACAGATGAACAGATAAATGAAATGTGGTATATTCATATAATGGAATATAATTCAGCCATAAAGAGAAATGAAGTTCTGATGCGTGATATGACATGGATGAACCCTGAAAACATTTATGCCGAGTGAAATAAGTCAGACTTAATAAGTGGTCCCACTTACATGAAATATCTAGAATAAGCAAAGACATAGAGACCAAGGTTTATTAGTGGTCACTAGAGGCAGGTGGGAGGGGGAAGGGGGACCTTTGGCTTCAGGGCCACTGAGTTCTTGTTAAGGGTGATGAAAACAATTGGAAACAGTGTGATGGTTGCATAACATGATGAACGTAACCAATGTCACTGGGGTAAACATGTGGAAATGATTGAAGTGGCAAATGTTTTGTTATATATATATATATATGTATTTTACCACATAAAAATTTATTTAAAAAATCCATATGCATCAAAACAAACAACTAAAAAACACAACTGAGAGTTGGGAAGTGGATTTGGCCTGTGGGCTGAAGTTTGGTGACCCCTAGTTTAAAAGAAAAGATTTTAACGAAAGGACAATGTACACATATATGGACAGGGTCAAGGGAACAAACAAGAGACATTGAGGTACCCAGGACGAGTGGCGGCAGGAAGCTGTGACTCCCGGAAGGCTAAAGGGACAAGTGGAGGACATGGTGTTACTGGAGCCCAAGAGAGTAGGAAAGCAGGGCCCTGCCTGTGCCTCTTGTCGTCTGACCCCATCAGAAGCCAGCCAGTAAAGGTCCTGGGTGGTGCAGTCCTCAGGGTTCAGCATTTCCGAGCACGCAGCAGGTGGAGCTGGGTGGAGAACAGATCAGGTGAAGGTAGTGTGAAGGCACGTGGAGAAACAGCAGTATGGGTGATATCTCTTAGAATCCATACCCTTTGAGAGTAAAAGTAAACTTGGCTCACCACATCCCTTCACCCTGACTGTGCACCCTAACTTTATGCTGGAGAACTAGCCCTCTCCCACTCAGGCAGGCACATCTGTGTGGTGTTTACCATTCCTCCCCGACAAACCAGCTCCAAGTTTGAACTTGCAACTCGGTCCTGACCATTCAGAGCTTTGCTTCCCCTTAACCACAATGATTGGTTCAGGGATAGGCACATGATCTAATTCAGGCCAATGAGATGCAGGCCCAGAACTTTGGTTTGAACTGTTGGGGAAGATGGACTCTCTCTTTTCTGATGGATGTAAGACAAGAAATTCTGGCAGCCAGGTTACCAGTCATGGGGGCTTTACTAAGGGAGATCCCGTGCCCAGTAATCACAGAGTAAAGTAGAGTGCGTGGGCAAGTGGAAAAAAACCAGGTCCTGATACTGTCATTGAGCCCCTGGATCAAGCTGTACCTGAAATAAACCCTCATTTCTTAGTTATGTGAGTCAACACATTCCCTTTTTTACTGAGGCCAGTTTTCTGTTTCTAGCAATTGAAAGAATATTGACTAAGAGAGAGAGAGTCCAGATTTGTCTGTGGAGCCAAGACCTGCCTACCCTGTAGCTGTGTGGACTTCCAATGTGGCATATCTAATCACCAAAGCACACAACAGGCAATGATTCTCATGTGTGAGTGAGTATTTCCATGTGTGCATGCAGCTGCCTTTAAGCGATGCTTTCTATTGTTTGCAGGTACATTTCTCAGACACAAATCTTTCTTTTCTCAATATCTGCACAGCATGGACCTCATGTATCACAAAGACAGCAACTTCCCAGGTAATTACATAGGTATGGTGATAACCATAGCAACCCGGTAGGTTCTGAAACGTAATGTTATGCAGATCGCTGTCGCTTGAGGACACTGATGTTAATATGGTACCTGCCCTGGTCTGCATTGTTTTGCAGTGACTTGTCCTTTGCTTGAGCAGCGGGCTTCCTTTGCAAACAGCACCTCCCATCAGTCAGTGGTTCCCACGGTTTTGAATTGTATGGGGATCCCAGTAAAATGTCCGAAACAAAGAACACACAGAAAGTCGTCAATGTTTTATTTTGCTATGTAAGAACATTTAACAAAAGAGAAAACAAATCATCTACTATTACTGTCTGTATTAGTTTCCTAGGCCTGCCATAACAAAATACAACAAATTGGGTGGCTTATAAGAACAGAAATTTATCATCCAAGAGCTCTGGAGGTTAGAAGTCCGAATCAGGGTGTCAGCCATGTTAATTCCTTCTAAAAGCTCTGAGAGAGAAACCATTCATTGTCTCTTTCCTAGCTACTGGTAGTTCCAGATGTTCTTTGGCTTGTAGCTGCATCTGCCTCCATTGTCACATAACCATCCTCCTTCCTCTGTCTCTCTATCTCTGTGTATCTTCTCTTTTACAAGGATACCAGCCATATAGGATCAGGACTCACTCTACTCCAGTAAGACCTTGTCACCCTAACTGATAACAGCTTCAAAGACCCTGTTTCCAAACAGGGCCACATTCACGGGTACATGGGTTGGAACTTCAACATATCTTTTGGTGGGACACAATTCAATCAATAACACCATCATTTCCTGAAAGAAAAGACATTTTCTCCTCTCTAAAAGTAGAGAATAAAGAGAGGCTCTTGAACAGAGTATATTTCATCTTTAAGAAAAATGTACGACCTTGGGGATATACATGTGGTGGAGTCATTGCGCACAGCCAGGACACCTGGAAGAAGGGCATGTAGGGTCCAACTCCAGTCCTCGCTCACTCTGCTTGTCAAGCCATGCCCCCTGCATGGGTTGTGTCTGCCCAGAAAGGATATCTTTTTCTAATCTGCACAAAGCATTTCTGGAGTCGGCAATGGCCCTGAACTAATTGCCCTACTTTGAATTTTTTCCCAGGGGGCTATACTTAGACTAGAGCCTGGCACGTAGTAGGTTCTCAGTAAATATGTGTTCAATGAATGTTGAATGGCTGCCATGATGCCACACAGGGCCACCCTGGTCTGCAGGCTGACATTTGGGAGCCTGGCAGGAGTTTGCTGCATAGCCACGAAAACCATGTTTCACATTGCTTTCTCATTGCTGTCCAAATGGAAGGGAGTGGTGAGAAAGATCTGAGAAACCCCTCCAGTTTCTCTATTCTTTGAGAGGAACATAAGGAAAGCTTCCTTGATTAAACAGTACATAATTGGCTGCTAACCTAGAGTTGGCAGTTTTGAACCCACCCAGCAGTTCCTTGGACGAAAGGCCTGGTGAATGGTTTCTGTAAAGATTATAGCCAAGAAAACCCTGTAGAGCAGTTCTACTCCATAACATATGGAGTCACCATGAGTCGGAATCAACTTGAAATTTCTGTATCAGTTAAGGAGTCCTTGGGTGGTGGAAACAGTTATGGTGCTCAGCTGCTAACTGAAAGGCTGGACGTTTGAGTCCAACCAGAGGTACCTCAGGAGAAAGGCCTGATGATCTAACAAATCAGTCATTGAACACCCTATGGAGCACAGTGCTACTCTGACACACATGGGGCCACCATGAGTCAAAGTTGACTCGATGGCAACTGTTTTTTTTAGAGGATCTCAGAGCTGAGCTCACCTGCTAAACTGAAAGGTCAGTGGTTCAAATCCACCAGCTGCTCATTAGAAACCCTATGGGGCAGCTCTGCTCTGTCCTATAGGGTCACTATGAGTTGGAATCGACTTGATGGCAAAGGGTTTGGTTGGTTTGATTTCAAGACTGTTGAGCACAGAAGTCAACAGAGGTGCCTTGTGGTCTGTTCACCCTTGGCCAGCTCAGCAACTGTCCTTCATCCGACTGTTCCCTTGCTTTGCCCTGTGTTTGCAAACCACAGAATTGAATGAAAAGATGGGGTATAGTCTGAATGATATAAAGACTCTGGTCTTACAAGAACAGAGAACGGAAGAACAAATTAACACCTAATGTTTACTGAGCATCCACTGTGTGCCAGGCATATTACATATTTATCTCCTTTAACCCCATTTTACATATGAAGGCACTAAGGCCTGGAAGGGGCAAAATTCCTCTTGTGATTTGACTACTTTTGCCTGGCCACTCTGCTCATCTACTTGGAGTGTTCGGGAGAAGAAAAGAGCATGATCAGCTCAGCCTCATCATCCATGCTCCTTGGGATCTGCCTGTCTGCGGAGAACTTATAAGTGCTCATCCTATAGCTCCTTTTGGAGAATCACAATGACCATTACCTGTTAGAGCCTCTGAGAAGCCCTACGGTAAGGAACTTTTTAGCTTTAACCTAGTATTTCTCCAAATGTTTGCTTTTTAATCACAGAACCAGTAAAGGCTCTGCCCCAGTGGGATGAAGCCTGTGGCTTTGCAGTGATGCCTGTTCTAGGGGACTGTGTTGGTCTGGTTCTGGGACCTGCAAGTGATGTGGCCACCTCTAGGTAGAAGCTCTGATAGCATGGGGCTGGCCGTATTAGCTTTTTCCTCTCTGCCAGGATGACTGACAATTTTTGTTTTGAAACTGTAATATAAACATGTATTTTTTACAACAAGGATGGCAGAATGTTAAACAGAGTGATGTAATTGGTGGGACATTGTGGATTGACTTCGCCCTGCCCTGGTTAGCAAGATGGTGAAGACAAGGAGCAGGCCTTCAGTCGGTTCACAGTGGACATGTAACGTGAACGAGAAATAAACCTTTGTTGTTACCAGTTGCTAAGACTCCTGGGTTGTTTGTTACTGAAGCATAACCTAGCTCTCCTGACTGATACAGATGAGCTACCGCAAATCTAAGCTACGTTCTCCAAGAGATCGATTAATAATAGACTTGAAATTAAATCTCCATTTGCCCTGCTGTTTTTTTCCCTTTCTCAAACTCTGATAGAGGTTGTTGTTATTTGGACTCCCTCACATCCCAGTAAGGGCCCAGCCCAAAGGCATAGTGAGGTTAACCAGCACCCAGGGGCAATCTCTAAGTTTGCACTGCCCGCCCAAAGGCTGGCCGTGTTGTTGGGGATGGAGAGCCTTGGACTTGCGCGTGGGGGCAAATACCCCCCTCTAACCTCCTGTCGCTTTGCCTTTGGTCCAGCCTGCAGAACTCCAGGTAGTAATTCATCTTGCCTCTCAGTCTAAAAAAAAAGCAAGGTTGGAAGCATCAATAGAAAATGTATTGGTGAGTTCTGATGCTGTGAAGTGAGTGGAAGGTTATTTAGATAAACGGATTAATTTGATGGAAATGGTACCCAGAAGTAAATGTCAATGAACCAGACGTGGTAATTTCTTGCTCGTGAAGTAGTGTTGGTATGCATGTGATTTGAAGTTTATGTTAAAACACAAGCATAAGATTGCCTCTTGGGCTGCGGATGGTGTAAACAGGGATGGGGGTCACCATAAATGGGAGCTGTTTGTGTCAAATATGGTTAGCTCAAGCAGAATGATGGGCCTGACCCGAGGTTCCTAGACTTTAGTTGTGAATCATAAACAATTAGCCAAAGCCAGAAATATAATATCTTTTGTGTCAAAATTAACATTGAGGTATCTGTAAACATCTGTTAAGCAAATTCCAAGTGGCCTCTCTATGATGAAGGCTTTGTTTCAATGCCTTGGAATAACAAGTGTTGCTTCGGTAGGAACAATTGCCTTCTTAAAATGTGTGTGTGGGGGATCTTAGTAGGGAGAGAGTTACCCAGTCACGTGAGTCTTTCCAAAACTGGGTGACTGTTAATATATGTGCTCAAAAAAGGGTTCTGTGATTAAAAAACAAAGAAAATCAGAGAAATGCCGAGTTACAGTTCAGGAAATTTCTTTACCATAGAATTTCTTAGAGGCTCTAACATGTTAATATTCATTTGAACTCTACAGAAGAGGCTCTAGTCTGTATGTATGCAACATTTGTAATTTCACAAACTTTTTTGACCACAGAACTCCAGATAGATAAGTAAATAGATAGATAGATGATAGATTAGATAGATAGATGGATGGATGGATGGATGGATAGATGATAGACAGACAGATAGATAGATAGATAAAGAGCAAGAAATATATATGGATGGATGGATGGATGGGTGGGTGGGTGGGTGGGTGGGTGGATGTATATGTTTAGTATTTCATGAGACTTGGGAAATAATGAAGGAGAGCATTAGATGAAGCTTTAAGTATAACTTAGACTGAATAAATAGGCCTCCACTGATGTGAACTCTTACAGTGAAAATTAAACTCAACTAATTTTTTTTTTTAATTAAATTAGGATACTTTGAGTGAAACAGACTTCCATATTCAAGGGAATTAAACAATAAGGATATCTGTTATCTCACGTAATAACTCTGGAGGCAGGATGATCTCAGGATTTGTTAGTTCAGCCTCTCTACAATATTGTCATGAATTCAGATGGTTTCTACCATTTCTACCCTGCCTTCCTCAGCACAAACACAAAGTCTCCCTCCCAGTGGCAAGATGCTGCTACAGTTTCCAGTACCAGGCAGGCACCACCTACCACAGAAGTTGGAGGGAGGCATTTCTTCCTGTGTGACCTCTTTTTTAGGAAAGAAACTCTTTCCCAGTGTCCCCCAGAAGATTGTCCTTTAGGCTCACAGGACGAGGTTTGGTTTGCAAGGTAAGTGTCGGCATTTTAAATCTCCATAATGGGGGGGTGGGTTCTACAAGCAGGGGGAAGAAAGGTGTCTCAGGATTAAGGGGCAGGCAAACCCAGAGGTCTATCATAGGACTTCGTGATCGTAGGCAAGTTACCTCTCCCAGCCTCAGTCATCTCATTTGTAAAATGAGATAGCCGATGGGGTTGTTTTAAGAACTAAATACAATATCGTATTTAATGTACTCAGCACAACATCTAGCACAAAATTAGCTCTCAATACAGATTCTTTTAAACTATAAAATTGGATGCACTGTAACAGTAATAACCCCAATTTCATGACCCTTTCTCTCATATTCTGACCCAGGGCCTCAGTCCCCTACAAACTCTCGATCAGCCATGTCAAGGAGTTCCAAGGAATATCACCTGCAGACTCACAAATTAGTCTGTCCTCTGCAGTCACTGCAAGGCTGTGTTTTTTTTCTCCTACTCTGGCCCCTTGCAATGTGAATCACCTGTAAAGCCACTTGAGGGTACCTCATGGCTGCCTCTGCAGCCGCTGTGAGAATGCTGATGTCCGTGCCAAGGTGTGTCTCTACTCATCCCAGGATGGCAGAATTGAGGGCTCCAGAGATGAGTTCAGAGCTGAAATAGAAAAGGGAAAACGCTTTGTACCTCCAGGTTGTATAGAATCTTCCATGAAAACCACTCCAGCTTCTGCTGTAGCACTTTTTTCCATAGCTCATTCATTCATTCAGCAAATATTTATCAAGCATCTGCTATGTTCTAGGCACTGTGCTGGATGGCTGGCCATTGAGCTGCTTCAAAGGTGCTTACTGAGGTTAGCAGTGGGAAGTTGGAGGGTTGGAGGCAGACTCTGCCTCTTCTCCAGACCCAGGATGCCAAGAGGTCACAATGCTTATTTCCTCCTGTTGCCTGGGCAGCTAACAGGGGCAGTGGGCATAAGGATTTTTCAACTACGACCTTCGAGAGTAAGAACAATCACTTCTTAGTGGATGAGCTCTCTGCGCTGAGTCATCTGCAGCTGGCCTCTGGCCAGTGTGTCTGTGTCAGCCCTGTTTCAAAGGGCATTTTAAAACAGAGGTGAACAAATATCACTTCCACAAATAATCTATAAACATTGAGAGCTCAGAGTACCCTAGGTTTGGTTTTGTGTATCCCAAGCTGTATCTTGGTACGTCCAACATCACTGTTTTATTCTTAGCACAGGAACAGATTGCTATGTCGGAGTTTGAACACCAGATGAGGTATTTGGCTTGTGTTTAGGAAGCAAGATGAATGCAAAATAGTTTTTTTTGGTGTTTGTTTTATGCTAGCCAAGTGTGAATAGTTTGCATATATTTTAAAAAGTGTGTGAAGGATGTGACATCGCTGTAGAAGCCATTGTTGATAAATGGGATGCCAGCCATTTGTATGTAACTGAGCGTTTTAAAAATAATTTAAAAACCATTTTTATTATTTTTTAACAACAATTTCATTTTGGAAAATTTCAAACTTAGAGAAGAGTTAAAAGAATAGTGTGATGACTAATGCATACCCGAATATCCTTCACCCACTTTCGTCTGTTGTTAACATTTTGCTGTATTAGTGTTGTCTCTCTTTAGTATATACACACATATGCACACACACAATGTGCACAAGCCATGAGTTTTCAAAAAGCAAGCGTACCCTTGTAACCAGCACTCAGATCAAGAAACAGAACATCATTCCACCTACTGCCTTTGAGTTGATTCCAACTCATAGTGACCTTATAGGACGGAGTAGAACTGCCCCATGGGGTTTCCAAGGCTGTAAATCTTCAGTGAAGCAGACTGCCACATCCTTCTCCCACGGCGTGGCTGTTAGGTTTGAACCACTGACCTTTTGATTAGCAGCTGAGCACTTAACCACTGTACCACTGGGATTCCTTTAGAATACCATCAGCACCCCAGAATTTCCTCTTGGATGCCCTTCCTAACACCCACCTCCTCAATGGTAATCAGTACTCCTTACTTTTAGTGCCAAAAATAGTTTGTCTGTTTTTTAACTTTATGTAAGTTAAATCATATTTTATGTACTCTTTTTTTAGTCTGGCATCTTTTGCTCAGCATTATGTTTGTAAGATTGGTCCAAATTGTGGCGTGCAGCACTCTTTTCTTCTGTTTAGTCCTGACTTTGTGCTCGTTGTTGTTTGGAACACAGACTTTTTGAAGAGTCCAGGCAAGTTGTCTTGTAGAATGCCCCATGTTCTGAACTTGTCTGATTGTTCTCTCTCGATTAGACTCAGCCTGTACACTTTTGGCAAGAATACTACAAAGGTAAAGGCATGTACTTCCCATGCATCACTTGAGAAGGCACATAGTGTCAGATTGTTCCATCGTTGGTCATGCTAACTTTGATCACTTAGTTAAGTGGTTGTCTAATATGTCTCTCCATTGAAAAGATATCTTTCCCTTTGCTATTTACAAAAAATCTTTGGCAGGATACTTTGATATGATGCAGATATCCTATTGGCCAATCAACTTGTCACTCAGTGATTTCGGCATCCATTGATGATCCTTGCTTGAGTCAATTATTTCACTGAAGTTTAAATTCTTAAGAAATTCTTATAAAACTGAACTATCTTATATATATACTTCCTTTATATCCCTTAGCCCCCAAAAGACACCAAGGTGAACATGTGAGTTATTCTCCCTTCGTCTTTGAGTTCCACTTTCTGCCTTATCTGTCCTGCTTTGTACCCGGGGGGGCTGGCCCCATACTGTGCACCACCTGCATCTCCTTGGCATCAGGTTTCTGGCTGGATGTGGCTCATTGGAGGGTGTCACTGTCAAGATAGCAAAGGACAGAAGGAGAGAGAGATTGGGGTGGCCCCCTGCTTTCATCCTCATTTTTAGCAATAGTTGTGTCCCTTTACCACTTCAGTCCCCAAGTGGTGTCTCTGTGATCACAGCTGTCCCTGGCTCCAGCACTACTGCCTTCCCCTCCTTGGCCCTGTGGGCCTATAAATTGTAATACCTGCTATTCCAGTCTCTGAATGCCTCCATATTTCTTGTTTGTCACTTAATTCTGCCCGTACCTCTATAAATAGCCCTATACTAAAAAACACTCAAACAAACAAACCATTTAAACCATCTGAAAATTTTCTGCTGGGACCGTGACTGATGCAGTGATTTTCACCCCAAATCACCAGTTCTGATCTAAATGGTGGGGTTTTCATTTTACTTCTGTCAATGGCATCACTTACACGGCTGCATCAGTCAGGGATCCTTATAGAGGGACTAGTTACAAAGGGGAGGGCAAGGGAGAGTGCAGTACTCCCAGAGCTAGTTGCCACGGGGCACCAATACCACCCCGGACCTGAAGGGGCAGCGAGAGGGAGCAGCCATTGAACCTGGAGACAGAAAGCTCAGTGTGGCCACTTGACAGGGGCTGTGACCTTTGGGTAAGGGACCTAGCCAGTTAATGGTAGCCCTGCAGTGAAGAAACCAGAAGAATGAACACTGGTCTTACCAGCCTCTCTTCCTCTATCTCTTGCCATCGTTCCCAGTTACCAGGTCCAACAGATCCCAGGTACAAAGCAGGGCAGAGAAGGGAAGAATGCATCTGAAGACATCTAATGCAGGAGCTCTCCTTAGTTCTCAGCCCAAAATGTACCATCTCAACCAAACACACCGAATCCAAAATACACTGCCAGATCCAGAAGTCTTAGCTTGGCATTAAGGACCATCTTTGAGAGGTGTTAAGTATTACAGTAAAGAGGACAGTTTTGAATCCCAACTCCATCCTTGGGCAAGTAACATAACCCATCTGAGAGCCCACCTACTGAAGGTGATATTAACAGCACCTACCTCGTAGGTGTGCGTGAGGATTAACTGTGCTAATACCTGTGAAGTGCTTAGCACAGTGATGGATACACAGTGAGAGTTTTATCAATGTTCACTTTTATTAGTATTATAATTACCTTTGCACTTTGCTCTGGAGGCTCTCAAGTTGGGGCAAATTTCTCGAGGTAGAAAGAATACTGACTTTGGAGCCAGAACACTTGGGTTCAAATCCTGCCCCAATGTGTTCACCCTCAAAGTGACCTTAACTTCTCTGAGTCTCAGTTTCCTCTCGGTAAATGGAACACAAAAACCCACTTCACAGACTTGGATGAAGACCAAAACAAATGAGATAAATGTACAAGAAAACGTTTTCTTAAGTTGGAAGCACTCTGCTAATGGAAGGAATTATGATTATTAACTCTGTGAAGAGTGCTCCGTGGCAAGCATTTTTCTGATGACCTTGGTTGCTGTTCTCTTGTTGACTCAGTACATGTCAACAGATGACTCCATTTCAACCTAAATGTCCCTTGTGCAAGCTAATTGCTAATTTAGACTTAAACTGTGCCCAATTCACGATTAGAATTCAAACCTTGGTACTCCATTAGGGATGCATAATGCTACATTTTCCTTCACTGAAATTAATCAGCTGCAAATGATTAAATTACTATATATAGTGTGAAACACAACAAAGCTGTAATTTTTACATAAATTCCAGAATGTTACATGATTTCCATTCGGCACTGACATTGGAATAATCCCTCCACAATCATTGCTTTGTCTTCTGTAAAATAAAATTTAAAATACCCATTGCTCTTCAAGCGTACCAAAGTCTGTGTTCGATATTTAATATGATTAATGTTTACTATATTTGTTGTTGGGCTGTCTGCTAATTGTGGTGTTAAACCGCACCCCCTTCATCATCTTTGGGGGCTGAGGGATGTTGGTTCAGAACCACTGTTTGAGAAAGTATCAATTAAAATTCAGCTCCATTGAACATATGAATCTTTTTTGTTGTTTGTTTGTGGTGCCCGGCATATCTGGTGGCAACACTCTCATTCACTCCCCCTCTCCTTGCTGTAGGAACCAAATGAGATTCTAAGCAGCTCCTCAGTGAGAAAGGATGCAGCCCCTGGTGAAGCCACAGTCTTGCCCAGCAGGCAAGCAGGGGACAGAGGTATCTTGTGTACAGTCTGAGCAGTAGGCTTCTCTGGTGAAGTCCTCCTCCACTGGAATGTAAGGGTTGGTAGTTAAGAGCTGGGGTGGGGCAGGTAAAGTGTACAGGGAACAAAAGTTAAGGAGGCAAGGTCGTGACCCTGCTTTTGCACAACCCTGAGAGTAGATTTGGTGCCCTAAATGCCTTGCTTGCCTAACCCTAGTCTAACCCTGATTGTTGTTGTTAGTTGCTGTCAAGTCGAATCCGACTCATGGTGACCCCATGTGTGCAGAGTAGAACAGCTCCATAGGGTTTTCAAGGCTGTGACTTTTCCAAAGCAGTGGCCAGTCTTCTCTTCTGAGATGCCTCTGGGTGGGTTGGAACTGCCAACCTTTTTGTTAGTAGTCGAGTGCTTAGCCATTTGGGCCACCCAAGGACTCCTCACCCTGATTAAGAGCTCTGAATTGAGGGGAAACCTAGAATGAAGACTCAGGGTATCCTAGCACCACCAAGATTGACCTTGGGTAAATCCCTTAACCTCTCTGGGTCTTTCTTATGTTCAAAACAGGAATGGTACTCTCTGTGCGGAAGATTTAAGAATTAGATATATCAGTTGCTGTCAGGTCAATTCTGACTCATAGTGACCGCACACGTGTCAAAGTAGAACTGCACTCCATAGGTTTTCAATGGCTGAGTTTTTGGAAGCAGATCACCAAGCCTTTCTTCTGAGGTGCCTCTGAGTGGACTCGAACCTCCAATCTTGGTTAGCAGCCAAGCAATGTCAACTGCTTGCACCACTCAGGGACTCCAGCGTGTCCATGTTGTTGTTGTTAGGTGCTGTCAAGTCAATTTTTGACTCATAGTGAGCTCATTTGAAAGAGTAGAACTGCTCCGTAGGGTTTTCTAGGCTGTAATCTTTTTCTTTTTTTTAATCTTTAGGGAAGCAAATTGCCAGGTCTTTCTCTTGGAGCTGCTAGGTGGCTTGGAACCTTTCAGTTAGCAGCCAAGCATGTAACCGTTGTGCCACCAGGGTTCCTTAGCATGTCCAAATAGGTTATTAAAATGCTGAAACACTTTTGTAGCAGTTGGTCAATAAACAAAAACCAAACCCGTTACCTTCAAGTTCGTTCCAACTCATAGCAACCCTATAGGACAAAGTAGAACTGTCCCGTAGGGTTTCCAAGGAGCAGCTGATGGATTCAAACTGCTGACCTTTTGGTTAGCAGCTGAACTCTTACCCACTGCGCCACCAGGACTCCACTGCCAAATGCCGCTCTGTATTCTTACTGCCCAGCCTCTGCCTGGGTCCCCTGGACTTCCCCATGATCCAACCAAAGGGGGCCTGGCACTCCACGGATTCTCTAAGACCCTGCGCCAGTACTAGGGTCAGGCCTCTTTCTGATGGGGCTGGTACTGGCTCCATACTGGTTGTTAATTAGTTTGAAGATCACTCCTTCCCTCCTAGTTCACTAACTACATATATGCTATCCGAAGAGCCACTTCAAAAGGCTGTGGCAAGAAAAGTATTGGAATCTACTTTGAAGCATATTGAATGAAGCTCTTCTAAAAATTATTTCAGTGCCCCAAACTTGTCATCAGAGATAACTGCTCTCAGTGAAATTTCCCTTCGATCAATGTCTTAGTTTCCTAATGCTGCTGTACCAAAAATAATGAAAGTGGGTGGCTTTGCAAACAGACATTCCTTTTCTCACAGTTCAGGAGGCTAGAAGTTTGAATCCAGGGTATGGCTCTAGGGAGAGGCCCTTCTTTGCCTATTTCAGCTTCTGACCAGACCAGACCGATTGCTGTAGAGTTGATCCCAACTCAACCCCATGTATATCAGAGTAGAACTGTGCTCCAAAGGGTTTTCAATGGCTGAATTTTCAGATCGCCAGGCCTTCCTTCAGAAGCACCCCTGGGTGTACTAGAGCCTCCAACTTTTCGGTTAGTAGCCAAGCACATTAACTATTTATGCCGCCCAAGGACTCCATTTTAGCTTCTAGTAGGCGGCAGTCCTTGGAGTTCTTGGGCTCGTAGTTTCATCTGCCTCAGTCTTCATCAGATTGCTTCTGTCTTCCCCTGTGTCTATGTCTAATCGGCTCTTTTTATAACTCAGAGGGGATTAGGTGTAGGACACACCCTACACTGATATAGCCTCATCTACAGGTATGTTGTTGTTAGTTGCTGGTTGGGTCGATTTAGATTCATAGGGATTAGAATTCCAGTACATATATTGGGGGACATAATTGAATGAATAAAAATCAATGAACTCCAGCCTGCCAATCTCAAACTTCCCTTTTATCCTTATGTTTTCAGAAAATGCTAACAGCTGACATGTACTGAGTACTGATTGCTGCCAGGTACTATGCTAAGTGATCTACATGTGGGATGTCATCCACAGGGACGGATTACCCAATAAGCAATGTAAGCGCATGTTTAGAATATCAACAAAACAGGGGCACCAGCTGTCCAAAGCAAAGACCCACAGATACCAACCAGGCACACAAGGAAAAGCGAACAGTGAAAGGGAACTGGCAGGGCACTAATGAGACTGATACAAGTTCCAGTGCATGAGAATGTGTCAGGCAAATATACAGTTCATGAAGATTCACAAGGATACCCATGTGCAAGACTGTTTAAGCTATGAGGCCCATACTACTTCAACACCTTCATTAACATCTGTCTCCTACAGTCCCCTCTCATGTAATTTAAACTTCTTATGTCAGTGGGTCTCTTAGGAGTATACTATTTCTCTCAAATAAACAAGAGGTGGGGATGTGCTCATAGCGACTCACAGTGACCCTATAAGACAGAGTAGAACTGCCCCATAGGGTTTCCAAGGAGCGGCTGATGGATTCGAACCGTCGACCTTTTGGTTTGCAGCTATAGCTATTAACCACTGTGCCACCAGGGCTCGGAATTGACCCGGATGCAATAGTTTTGATTTGGGGGGTGGGGATGGGCTGTTGAGTCTAACTCTTGCTACATTCACCCAATATGCAACTGAATCCAACATGATTGGTTACTGGACAACTATTAATATAATAGTAACAGGTCTCTGATCCATTTTGAAAGAACCATCTTGTACATCCATGTCTGCTGATCCAGCAACTCTAGCCAGGAGGGCAAGCAATGCTCTTTGCCATGATACAAACACAAGGGTATGCTCTTGCACACGTCCTGGTAAACAACCAATGGGAACTCTAGTCCCAGACCAAAAACCAAACCAAACCCAGTGCCGTCGAGTCGATTCCGACTCACAGCGACCCTATGGGACAGAGGAGAACTGCCGCATAGAGCTTCCAAGGAGTGCCTGGCGGATTCGAACTGCCATCCCTTTGATTAGCAGCAGTAGCACTTAACCACTACACCACCAGGGTTTCCTCTAGTCCCAGATGAGGGGCAAAATCCAGGGGACTTGAATAAGTCGACCACTGCAATGAATTCATTCAAGTTACTTTTTAACTATACAGCATTTACGTAGAGCGTTATGTCCTTAGTTTTGTAAACAATATTTATAACTTTAACTTTAATATATGTTGGGGATATACCTGATGCAATCTAGCGTACATTTAATATATAATAACATGGGTAATAATTTAATATAATATTCACATAGTAAGCTTCCAAAAAATACTGGAAATATTAATATTTCTCTAACACAAAAATTTTAATTTATGTACCAAGTAAGTTTCATTTTGTATTGTCTGTTGCACAGGACACACTCCTTGATATTACTCTGTATATGTTAATGAATGAGGCTTTAGGCACATTAAGAGAATGCAAAATTCAATATTTATTTATTGTGCAAAATGTCTCTGTTTTGCAACAATGAGTGTGTTTCTAAATTCGTCTTCCAAGAAAGTGACAAATGGCATTTATCAGAACATTACATTTATATTTTATCAGAATATTTATGTATCTCCATGTAAGGAAATTGAACAATTTCTTGAGGAAATAAATGAATATTTAGATAATAAAAATTGTACAAATATATTTTATTTTCTATTTTCCTTAAGACTGACTTTCTTTTAAGGAATTGATTGATATTGTTATGACTGGCAAAACAAACTTCCTCATCGAGAAGTGGCACTGTTGTTACATCAGTTATGTACATATCTACAAATATGGGATTTGAGCAATTCCACAAAGAATGAAAATGTACATTTTATAAATTTTGTATACTATAACCATTAAGGAGCCCTGGTGGCTCAGTGGTTAAGACCTTGGCTGTTAACAAAAGGTCAGCAGTTCGAATCCACCAGCCACTGCTTGGAAATCCTATGGGGCAGCTCTACTCTTTCTTATAGGGCCACTATGAGAATTGACTTGACGGCAATGGGTTTTGTTTTGTTTTTGGTTTGTAACAATTATATTTTCCGTTTCATTTTGGACCAATCAGGTATAGTCTCACATTCAGTTCTTTCTCATCGACCATATAAGAACTCACCAGTGGCACTGTAATCATGTGACTCGTGACGTATCTGGTCCTGTCCTGCTCAAAGCAAAGCAAAGCAAAATCCATCCTCAGACTAAGCATACCCTTGTATTTGTATCATATTCTTTTCGATCGCTCTGAGCCCTATCAGGTATCACTAGTAGTCCAATGAACTGTGAAGACACAATATCAAAGGATAGTAAGTAGGTGCAAAAGTTAAATATGATTTCAAGATGAAAAACATTCCTGGAGGTCTACAAAGGGCCCACCAACAAACATTGTACAACAGACCAACGAAATGATTTCTGACTGCCTTGTACTATTTCTTTTGACTATCTCAGACCTGAAGAACAAAATCACATGTTCCAAGTCATTTTTTTACTTTCTAATTTTCAAATTTAAATTTTTGTGTTAATGTACAAATTTGAATGTAAATATTATTTTATAAATATTACTTGTTTTATAAATTTTATTTATTTTCAATTATACAAATTTATTTGCTACAGTAGGACCAAACTTTAAAAATGATGTAATTTTATAAAAAAAATTTTATAGCCAGGTAAAATTAAATGCCAACAATTAAGTGGAGTGCAAAAACAAAAGCTCCCAGAATATAAAAACAAAAGGATTTGTGAACCTCTAAAGATTTGACCCATTGAACACTAATGATCGAAGACCAGGTAAGTCATGGGATGACATCAGGACATCATATGTGAAAAAATCAAAAGGTTATTAAAAAGACAGGAAAGAAAGAAAAGACCACAATGGACGTCAGGAGAGACTCTGAAACGTAGATCAGCTAAAGGGAACGGAAGAAATGATGAAGTAAAAGAGCTGAACAGAAAATTTCAAAGGGTGGCCCAAGAAGGCAAAGTATGATAATGAAATGTGCAAAGACCTGAAGTTAGAAAACCAGAAGGGAAGAATGTGCTTGACATTTCTCAAGCTGAAAGAACTGAAGAAAACGTTCAAGTGTAGAGTTGACATATTGAAGGATTCTATGACTAAGGTGTGCCTGACCCAAGCCATGGTGTTTTCAATCGCCTCATATGCATATTTGAAAGCTGGACAATGAATAAGACCAAAGAAGAATTGATGCCTTTGAATTATGGTGATGACAAAGAATATTGAATATACCATGGACTGCCAAAAGAACAAACAAGTCTGGCTTGGAAGACGTACAGCCATAATGATCCTTAGAAGCAAGGATGGTGAGACTTCATCTCATATATTTTTGACATGTTATCAGGAGGACTCAGTCCCTGGGGAAGGACATCATGCTTGGTAAAATAGAGGATCAGCGAAAAAGAGGAAGACCCTCAACAATACGAATTGACACAGTGGCTGTAACAATGGGCTCAAGCATAATAATGATCATGAGGATAGCACAGGACTGGCGCAGTTTCATTCCGTTGTACATAGGCTCACTGTGAGTCAGAACGAACTCAAGGGTACCTAACAACATGGGCAAAATATTGACCAACGCAGGAAGCATTAAAAGAACATGGAAGGAATACACAGAAACACTGTACCAAAAAGAATTGGTTGATGGTCAATCCTTTCAGTAGATAGCATATAATCAAGAACCAATGGTATTGAAGGTAGAGGTCCAAGCTGCACTGAAGACATTGGTGAAAAACAAGACTCCAGAAATTGACAGAAAACAAATTGAAATGTTTCAACAAACAGATACAATGCTGGAGGTACTCACTCGTCTATGCCAAGAAATTTGGAAGACAGTTACCTGGCCAACTGGCTGGAAGAGATCCATATTCATGCCCATTCAAAGAAAGGTGATCCAACAGAATGTGGAAATTATCAAACAGTATCATTACTGTCACACATAAGTAAAATTTTCTGAAGATCATTCAAAGGAGGTTGTAGCAGTACATTGACATGCAACTGCCAGAAACTCAAGCTAGATTCAGAAAAGGACATGGAACAGGAGGCATCATTGCTGATGTCAGATGGATCTTGGTTGAAAGCAGAGAATACCAAAAAGATGTTTACCTGTTTTTTTTTATTAACTATGAAAAGGCATTTGACTGTGTGGATCATAACAAATTATGTATAACGTTTTGAAGAATAGGAATTTCAGAACACTTAGTAGTACTCATGAGGAACCTGTACATAGACAAAGAGGCAGTCATTGGAACAGAACAAGGGGGTACTTCACGTTTTAAAATCAGGAACTGTGTGCATCAGGGTTGTACCCTTTCACCATATTTATTCATCTGTTTACTGAGCAAATAATCTGAGAAGCTGGACTATATAAAGAAGAGCTTGGCATTCAGGATTGGAGGAAGACTCATCAACAACCTGCAATATGCAGATGACACAGCCTTGCTTACTGAAGTGAAAAGGACTTGAAGCATTTACTGATGAAGATCAAAGACCACAGCCTTCAGTATGGATTACACCTCAACATAAAGAAAACAAAAATTCTCACAACTGGACCAATAAGCAACATCATGATAAACGGAGAAAAGATTGAAGTTGTGAAGGATTTCATTTTACTTAGATCCACAATCAACACCTATGGATGTAGCAGTCAAGAAATCAAAGGATGCATTGCATTGGGCAAATCTGCTGCAAAAGACTTCTTTAAAGTATTAAAAAGCAAAGACATCACTTTGAGGACTAAGTTGTGCCTGACCCAGGCCATGGTATTTTCAACAGCCTCATATGCATGCGAAAGCTGGACAACAAATGAGGAAAAACAAGGAATAATTGGTGCCTTTGAATTATGGTGTTAGTTGAAGAATATTGAATATACCATGGACTGCCCGAAGAATGAACAAATCTATCTTGGAAGAAGTACAGCCAGAATACTCCTTGTTGGCGAGGATGGCGAGGCTTCATCTCACATTCTTTGGACGTGTTATCAGAAAGGACCAGTCCTTGGAAAAGGACATCATACTTGGTAAAGTATAGGGGTAGTGAAAAAGAGGAAGACCCTCGACTAGATGGATTGGCCCAGTGGCTGCAACATGGGCTCAAAGATAGCAACGATTTTAAGTATAGCACAGGACTGGCAGTATTTCATCCTGTTGTACATACGAGTCAGGACTGACTCGAAGGCACCTAACAACAACAACAGAGACAATTCCAAAATTAACTTCCTTTTTAAAATGTAGTGAATCAAAAGAGACTTCATCCATTGAATGCTAGAGTTTAATGGGTAGAAATCATTGAAAGAGTACCGATAGTGCTAAAATTACTAATAGCAATAGGAACGTAACAGCGTTTGTTCCAAATTCTCCACCCATTCCTTGCTGTTATAAAAAAATTAATAATGGTGTAGAAAGTGAAACTATTTTAGAATCTGAGATTGTCACGTCTGCAGACCCCATATATAGCAGAAATCAGATTCTGCTTTGTGGAATAATTTTTCTTCTAATGATATAAATTATTAGATCGAAAGAGGGTCAAGTGATTGTCAACATCACAGTGGGCCATTTGAAAATTTGTGTCAAAAATTCTGGATAGTAAATAAACAAAGTTCTGTAGCCAGAATATATTTCTAGGGTGCAAAGGTAATGGTGAAAATTATAGGGAGTGGCTATTGTCTTCTCCATCGGTTGGCTCTGTCTATTGTTCTATTTGCAAACTATTCAGTCCTAAATCGTTTAATTCTTCGTTTGCTACAGATGGATTTCATGATTGGTGCATCTCAAATATGATTGATAAACATGAAAGCAGTTCAATTCATGGAGATCGTATGTTGTCATATTTAAACCAAAGACATGATGTTGGCTTAACTCATGAACTGAAAACAAATTAAAGAAGATCAGTATTGGAAAGCCATTTTACAACGCAGTGTTATTGTCATAATAAAAATTGCTGAACGTGGGCTATCTTTTCAAGGAAGAAAAGAAGCGTTTGGGTTCCCACAAAGTGGAAATTTGGGGGGTTTACTTGAACTTGTTGCTCAGTCTGATCCATTTTTAGCAGTCACCTCTCAAAATATGGTAACAGGAAAGAGCAACCCATTGTATATGTCTAAAACAACATGTGAATAATAAACAAACTTAGTAAGTGATAACGTTTGATCAACAATTTTCAGTGAAATAAGTATAGCTCAATATTTCAGCTTTTCGGTAGATCCCACTCCTGATCTTCCATAGAACAGCTAAGTATTGTTCTACGATACGTATCTCTAACACATTAAAAACCTATCCAATGATTTTTCACATTTACCAGCTTAAACAGTCATGCCAAGGAAGAAATTGCAAATCAAGTACTTCACTATTTATGTGAAATTTGCAAAATCAATTTTTCTAAGTGCAGAGGCCAGTCCTATGACAATGTTGCCTGTATGTCAGGGCATTATAAAGGAATGCAATAGAATATTTTAGGATGAAATAAATATGCCATTTTCATACCATGTGCCCCGCATTTGCTTAATCTTGTAGGATGGAGTGCAGTAGATTGTTGTATGGAAGCAGTTGATTTTTTTCTACTGTTCAGTTACTCTACACATTTTTTGTCACCTCTGCTCACTGATGGGCAGTTCTTAAAACATATTTAGGCAATGATTGAGTATTAAAATATGTTTGTAATACCCATTGGGAACTGCCTGCTGTAGCAACGAATGCAATCCTGAAATCTCATTCTCAGATTCTAGATGCTCTGGAAAATATTGCTGAAGACCAGACACAAAAAGGAGATACCAAAAGAAAAACTGAAAATATCACCAACAAAATCCAAACTAGAGTATGTATTTATGTAGGTTATGTAGAAAATAGGGAGCTGGGTGGCACAGTGGTTAAAGTGCTTGGCTGCTAACAGAAAGGTTGGAGGTTCGAACTTACCAGCCGCCCCACTGGAGAAAGATGTGACAGTCTGCTTCCGAGAAGCTTTGCAGTCTTGGAAACCCTATGGGGCAATTCTACTCCATCCTACGGGGCTACTAACAGTCAGAATCGACTCGACAGCAGTGTGTTTGGTTTATTTTTGGTTTTATGTGTGGAATAATATATTGCAGCATTTTCATCAGATGAGTCAAGCTCTCCAAGATGCAGAAGTAAATTTAAAGACACGGGCACATCTCTCCCAGCCATTAACAGGGTATTTACATAATTTAAGGGAAGATTTTTAAAATTCCAAAAGACAACAAAACAAATACTGCTGAATACTGATTATCAAGCAGTTCGCTGTCAAAGAAGCATTAGAAAGAAACAAGTAAAGGATGCAAGTGCTCCAGAAGTATTGAATGTCAGCGATCAATTTTGCACAACCACATACTACACCGTCATTGACACACTTGAATCTTAAGTGAAAAGAAGGGTGAAAGTATATGAAGTTCTTTCAGATAGATTTTCCTTCCAAAACAATGTGATACACCTGATGAAAAATGCCTCAAGGTATCCAAGAAATTACTGCAGGCTTATCCCAATAACTTAAATACAAATGTTTACAGAGAAGTGCAACAATTTCGTCCTTACATGAGAACTAAGTTTACAGATTCAGGGAAAACAAATTTTACTCAAGTAATCATGTACGATTCCATAACAGAAGATAAAATATAAGGTTGAAATTGCTTTATGCATATTCCTATTCCTAACTTTAATGATCACAAACTGCACAACAGAACACTCATTTGCATCAGTAAAGAGACTCAAAAACCCTCAGCTTACAATAATGATTCAAGAAAGACTCGATTCATTATCCTTACTATGCATGGAAGTGGATATTGTTCATCAGCTTAACTGTGATGAAATCACTGAAGAATTTGAAAGAGCAGAGACTAGAAAGAAATGTTTTTAATTATAACATGTTAGAGATGAAAGATCTGTCTAGAAATAATTTGTTGTAATATTTATTTTCTGATCATTAAATTTTCTTTTATGACATCTTTTCATTTGTTCATTTATAATTATAATATTTATCATGAAACAAGCACCAAAATTGAAGTATGAACCATTTAAAACAAAAATTGATGAAAGTCAATTTTTCGTTGTTGGAGATCAGCAGAATTTTACATTGATTGTTGAAACAACTAAGTTCACTGACTCATTTTCTTTGTTGCAGAATATGTGGAATATTCTTTCTGTAGAAAATGTGGTATATAGTAAAAATCTTAGTACCCCGCATCCACTAAAAATTTTATGGTTCAGGTCATCTCATTCCGCTAAAATGGCATTCACCACTTTTGCTATCAATTACTAATATTATAGTCACATTTAAAAAGAAGCTACACCATGGATAGTTAAGGCACACACACATATACATAAACTCACACATCCCATTCAAATATGTGAGTAAACAAAGGACGGGGAGCCACAGATTATCAGTATTTAGGACCCTCACGTGCCTTAATCCAGCCCTTCTTATCCACCCCTCTCTGTAGCACTGTGACTCGTAGGTATTATTATTACCATGTAACAGATGTGAGGACTAAGATTCAGAGAGTTCAGGTGATTTGTTCAAGGTATCACACCAGAAAGAGGCAGAGGTGGATTCAAACCCAGGTTGTGTGACTCTAAAGCTTTAAGTGAAACTGTTTGGCACATAGTCTCATATGTTAGTTATTTTGTTGTTGTTGTTGTCATTGCTCTTATTATTGTTGTTGTTATGCGATCTTCACTCTTCTAGCGCCTCCTGGGAATGCACAGCACGTCTGTGTGTGTGTGACGGGAGAGGAATGGACATCTGTAGGGTGAAGGGAGAGGCACACGTAGCCACTGTCAGGTCCTTGTTTCCCTGTGATCTTACATGTTATTTTGTTTCTGATCTCCTGGATTGCCTGAGATTGGAAGCTACTGTATGTTCAAGGGCTTTGAGTCACTTTACTAAGAACCCAGATAAGCGTCGCATACAAGCCAGTAGTCCTCAGTTAAGGCATCTGGATCGCAATGGGGGTGAGGAGTAATAAGAATCAGTGAGTGGAAACTGCTGGAGCCTGGCAGGAGGGGGTTGCTGACTTCTCTCTGCCTAGTGGAGCTGCAATGGACCCTCCCTCCCAGAGGCCTAACTAAGGTATGGCAGGTAGGGCACATGCCTGGGCATGCTTCAGGAGGGGAGCTAATGAGCAGTTTCTGTTGGCCACCGAAGTTTACATTGCCAGTTGTGAGAGATCATTCAGCAATTTAAAACTAATTACTATAGGCGCTATTTTCTGTAGATAGGGCCTTGCTCCCTCCCTTCTTTCCTTCTTCCTTTCCTTCCTTCCTCCTTTACACTCTCCCTCCCTCCCTCTTCCCCACCCCCTTCCCGTGTATCTTCAATGTCAACAGATGATGCTGGTCGCTGATGGAAGAGCTGCCAGAACTTTCCCTATCTCCAGACAGCTTGTGTGTTTGTGGGTCTGGGTGGAATGTGGACCATTTTTGGTGGACTGTGGTAGCTTTGGAAACCCTGGTGGCGTAGTGGTTAAGTGCTACGGCTGCTAACCAAAGGGTCGGCAGTTCAAATCTGCCAGGCGCTCCTTGGAAACTCTATGCGGCAGTTCTACTCTGTCCTATAGGGTCGCTATGAGTCGGAATTGACTCAACAGCACTGGGTTCTGGGTTTGTAGTTGCTTTATTTTTCTCTTGAATTCCTTTAAGGATGGTTTCCTTGGGAGTAGACATTTT
Organism: Loxodonta africana; assembly: GCF_030014295.1. Classification (NCBI taxonomy): domain Eukaryota; kingdom Metazoa; phylum Chordata; class Mammalia; order Proboscidea; family Elephantidae; genus Loxodonta; species Loxodonta africana. The sequence goes on from NC_087348.1 coordinate 51,154,594, forward strand.
GAGATTTAAAACAAAAATAGAAAAGATGAAGCAGGACTGGTTCCTTTGAAGACTCCTTCCCTTCCTGACCTGGTCGAGGCTGTTGCCCAGCCTGTGACCAGTTCATTCCCATGGGGGTGTTGAGGCCTAGAGAAGCTTTGTGCCATTGACTCCCTGGTGGCCAGGGTTAGCTAGGCTGCCAGGCTCCCTGCCCTCCCCACCCTTGCAGCTGACAGTGAGACGGAATGAATATTGTCTTTGTGCACAAGATTTGTTGTTCATTAAAATTCCTCTGGCCAGAGAAAATATAAATAAGAGAATTCCCTGCTTTTTCTTTTACTTTTGAGCTCAAAATCTCACTCTCATTAGGAATTGGATGAGCTGCAAATCCACTCCAGTTTAATGCAGAAATGACCACCAAAGGGGCTAATTCCAATTTTGCTCCAGGCCAAATTGTAGGGAAGGGAAATGAGGGAGTAAAACAAGGGCATCTCTTTTGCCTGCATCACAGCTTTTCTCTGCATTGTCTCCTTGGTGTGGGAAACGTTCAACCGTGGGTAAGCAACATGGGTGTAGGAAGCACCTTGGCCTGGGTGGTTTCCTCCAAGTCCCCCCTCTCCAACAGTAAACATGCCCTCTGCTCCATGGACAGTCGAGGCCAGAACCTAGCTCTGGACTTCAGGACAGCAAAGCATCCCGAGATTGTTCTGTTAATTGTGGAGTGAAACGCTGCCAAGAAGGCTGACATTGCCATTGCGCCACCTGCTGGGGGGAAAAAAAACCTGACACTCGCGGTTTGGCAGTAGCTGGTAGCTTCACGGTCATAATGACGATTTTTAATAATTCTCATTTTGTCTTATTACTCCAGCTGCACAGATTTATTGAAGACCATTTATAAAGTTCGTATAGATAAAACGAAACATAAAAATCGCCCATAATCCTGTCATTCAGAGATAACTATTGTTCACGGTTTGTTGACTTTCCTTCCAGTCTTTTTTTCTGCTTGGATATGTGCAAATTCTTAAACACTATTAGTCTTAGGCAGTACATACTATTTCGTAGCCTGATTTTTAAACCTAACAATATGTCTTAAACATCTTTAACCAATTTAACCAGTTGCCGTCAAGTTGATGTCGACTCACAGGACCGCATGTGTGTCAGGGTAGAGCTGCTCTTCATAGGGTTTTCAGTGGCTGACTTTTTGGAAGTGAATTACCAGGTTTTTCTTCCGAGGTGCCTCTGCATGGACTCGAGCTACCATTTTGGCTAGCAGCTGAGCACTTAACCATTTGCACCACCCAGGGAATGCCTAAATACCTTCATATAGCATTAATTATCATCTGCAACACGGCTTTTGTTTAGCAGTTTCTTATTTCCCTAAGATTTCTTCCTAAACATTAACTACAATGTTATCTATGCTTTGAATTTTTACTAAATCTCATTTTCTCCTTGTTTCTTTCTCCTTCCCTCGCTCCTGCTTTTTCCCTTTTTCTCTTGTTTCATTATGTCCTTTCAGCAGAAGAGTTCTGGAGCTGCATTGTTTTAGGAGCGGTTCCTTACAGCACCTCTTGGCTGCCTCTCCCCCTCATATAAGGAGCTCCAGAAGCTTTCCACTGAGCTCTGGGTCACTCTTCCATGTGGGCTATGCTGCCCTTGCCTTGGAAGACAAGACACTCTGCATTCTGAATTGAGATGGGCAGGAAAGATGGGACCCCAATCTGGTGCCTCCTCCAAGGTGTAGTGAAAAGCTAAAGCTAACAGTTACTGATCACTTACTCTGTGCCAGCCTGGCTCCATTCTAAGGACCTTACATGAATTTTTCACACATAAGCATCACAAAACTCTTGCAAGGTATAGTGCTATCCACTGCACAGCTAAGGGAACCAACTTTAGAAAAGCGAGTTAACTTGCTCAAGGTCACACAGCTAGTAGTGTCCCAAATCTTAGGACGTGGAGATTCCTGAGAGGTGAGGCTCAAAGATTCTACTCTGGATAAGTTACTGAGACTGGAGAAGTTAAGTCAAGCTTGAAACTGTAAGATATAACCAGAAAAACAAACTTCTTGCCGGTGAGTTGATTCTGACTCATAGCAACACTATAGGACAGAGTAGAACTGCCTAATAAGGCTTCCAAGGAGCGGCTGGTGGGTTTGAACTGCCAACCTTGTGGTTAGTGGCCGAGTTCTTAACCACTGCACCACCAAGGCTCCGTGAGATATAGTCAGACCTATTTTTTCAGCTGCTGTGCCCCAGGTGCTACCCTGCCCTTTTAGAATCAGTCACTGTTGTCATGAATAATTCTGAAGGACATGGAAAAAAGGTCAGGACCTTGGCAGGGGTTGTGGCTGACACATAATCCTACTCTTCCCAGGGGTACCCCCATCTCTTGGTACTAGAACCCTATTTTCTCTTAGAGAATCACACTCCCCCCTTTTCAGTGCATGTGGGCATATGGAGCTTCAGAGTTGGGCATATGACCTAGGCCTGACCAGTCAGAGTCATGGTGATGGGGCCAGGAGTAGCCATGTATCCAAGCAAGATCAGGAGAGTTATCTTGAGATTTCTACTGGGGAAGAGGCATTCTCCTTATACTGGAGTTGCTAAGCACATACAATGTGGGCCTTAGAGTGCTTCTGGCCATTTTTACTATAAGAGCAGACCCTGATAGTGATGAAAACAATGGAGAAAACTAGGGCCAAGAAAATGAGAGAAACAGAGTCCCACTGACCAGATTTGAGCCATGCACCTAACACATGCCTGAAACCAATCTACTCCTGAAATTTTCAATAATTTTTCATTTTTGTTTAAAACCGTAGTGTGTTTCTCTCCCTTTGAACTGAAAGAGTCCTGATAGACATCTGGTCGTTTCCCCAAGATTCACTCTCTCTTCTCCTTCCATCACTATAGCTGGGCGCAGCTCACAGCACTGGTACTGGGAGTAGAGGAAAATTCCACCAACCCGAAAAAGGCCTAACACCGTTATGGATACCATCCTGCTCAGCACTGCCCACCACCACCCTTACCCCATATACCATTCTCAGACTGCCCTTTGTGGCCTCTTTTATTTGATATTTATTTTAATTTGATTTTGCCTGGATATGACTGTGCTTGTGCGCGTGCGCACGTGCACAGTGCTGGTTCTCAAACGAGTAGTATGCATCAGAAGCACCCGGAGGGCTTGGGTGATGTTGGACCCCACTCTCAGGTTTTCTGATTGAGCAGGTCCAAGTAGGACCTAAGCATTTGTATTTCTAACAACACCTCAGTGATGCTGATGCTGCTGGTCCAGGGGTGATACTTTGTGAACTACTAAACCGGAACCAAACAAACCCACTGCCATCGAGTCTATTTGGACTCATAGTGACCGCATAGAGTTTCCAAGGCTGTAAATTCCTATGGAAGCACACTGCCACATCTTTTTCCCACAGAGCGGCTGGTGGTTTCAAATTGCCAACTTTTCAGTTAGCAGTGGACTACTGGCACCTACCATTTCTAGAATATTTTACAGTTTGTAAAGACCTTTGACACAATATATCTTAATGAACCCTCATGGTCATTATGTAAGATAGAGAAGACAAGAATTATTGACATATCCAGTATTCTGATGAGAAAACTGAGATTCAGAGAAGTAATTTACCAAGTTCACATAATTAGTACTTGTGGGAGCTGAAACCAAAATCAGATCTCATTATTGCAGTATTTTTTCCATTGCAAGTATGCCATCTTATTTGAAAGCCGAATGCAATCTAAAGGAAGGGAGGTAAGGGGTAGGGGAGGGAGAGAGAAGGGGATAAAGGACACATGGGGAGGGGGAGAGAAGAGCTTGAGATTTCTCTAGCCTCAGCAGCATCTGGCATATGGAGTACTATCATAGGTTTGGCATTAGCCATAACTGAGTCCTGCTTCATTTCTGCCACTTTCTGGTTCTTAAAGCTTAAGAATATTTCTTAATCTTTTGAACTCCAGTTATAAAATGGAGATAATAAAGCCTACCTTGAAAGGCTATTGTGATTAACAAAATAATAATATGTGTTTCGCACAGAACCTGGACATAATAAGTTCCACGTAAGTGTTAACCATTTGGATTTCATTTAATCCCATATCCTTTCTGAGATAGATGCCATATCAGTGAAGGTAGATTGTGTCACTGTAACAAATTAACTCTGTAAGTGGCTTACCAATTAAGAAGTACATTTCTCACGTGATAATTTGAATTGAGTGTTCCAGGTTGTTGGGTGACTCTGTTCCATACAATCATTCCGTGATTCAGGCTGATTGGCAGTTCTACCTTCTTCAGTACTTGGCTTCCAAGAACTCTCTGGTCATTCCCATTCCAACCATCCAGTCAATAGGAAAGGGAAAGATGGAGTAGATGAGGCATGGCCTGGTCGTGAGGTGTCATCCCAGAAGGTACACATCTGTTCCATCTCATTCTATTGCAGAACTAAGTCACATAACCACATCTAATCTCAAAAGAGCCGTTGAGAGAGACAGTATTCCATGGACCTCTTGCACTCCAACCTATCTTCTTGGGTGCATAAAGACCGTAAGGCTCTCACTGGTCTTTAACGAAGGCCACTTCTCAGGGTCGTTTCTGCAGATGGTAACCTGTGTGCCTCAGGGTTGTATCCTTTCATCATGCTTATTCAATTGGTATGCTGAGCAAATAATCTGAGAAGCTGATTACATGAAGAAGAACACAGCATCAGGATTGGAGGAGGACTCATTAACAACCTGTGATACTCAGATGACACAACCTTGCTTGCTGAAAGTGAAGAGGACTTGAAACACTTACTGATGAAGATCAAAGGCCACAGCCTTCAGTATGGGTTGCACCTCAACATAAAACAAAAAATCCTTACAACTAGACCAATAAGCAACATCATCATAACATGATAAACAGAGAAAATATTGATGTCTTCAAGGATTTCATTTTACTTGGAAACTCAATCAATGTCCATGGAAGGAGCAGTCAAGAAATCAAATGATGTATTGCATTGGGCAAATTTGCTGCAAAAGACCTCTTTAAAGTGTTAAAAAGCAAAGATGTCACTTTGAGGACTAAGGTGCACCTGGCCCAAGCCATGGTATTTTCAATTGCCTCTTTTTTTCATATACATGCGAAAGCTGGGCGATGAATAAGAAAGATCAAAAAAGAATTGATGCCTTCTAATTATTATTTTTTTTAATTATAGTGTTGGAGACGAAGAATACTGAATATACCATGAACTGCCAGAAGAACAAACAGGTCTGTCTTGGAAGAACAACAGCCAGAATGCTCCTTAGAAGCAAGGATGGCGAGACCTCATCTTATGTACTTTGGGCATGTTATCAGGAGGGACCAGTCACTAGAAAAGGACATCATGCTTGGTAAAGTACAGGATCAGTGAAAAAGAGGAAGACCGTCAACAAGATGGATTGACACAGTGGCTGCCACAGTGGTGTCTTTCTTTCTCTGTCGGCTCTGGAGGAAGGCCCTTCTCATCAATCTTCCCCTGGACTAGGAGCTACTCCGTGCAGAAACTCCGGGTCCAAAGGATGCGCTCTGCTCTTGGCGCTGCTTTCTTGGTGGCATGAGATGCCCCCATGTCTCTGCTCACTTCTCTCTTTTATATCTCAAAAGAGATTGGCTCAAGACACAATCCAATCTTGTAGATAGAGTCCTGCCTCATTAACATAACTGCTGCCTATCCCACCTCATTAACATCATAGAGGTAGGATTTACAACACATAGAAAAATCACACCAAATGACAAAATGATGGACAACCACACAATACTGGGAATCATGGCCTAGCCAAATTGATACACATATTTTTGGGGGACACAACTCAATCCATGATATTCCAACCTTTGGCTCCCCAAAATTCATGTCCTTGCCACATGTAAAACATATTCACCCCATCATATTATAGCAAAAGTCTTACATCAACTCCAAGTCCAAAATTAAAAAATTCCTCTTCATCTATGAAATCTAGAATACAAGTTATCTGCTTCCAAAGGTACAATGGCAGAACAGGCACAAGCTAGACATTTCCATTACAAATGGGAGAAACTGGAGGGAAAGAAGGGCTAACAGGCACCAAGCAAGTCAGCAGAACACATTACATTAGGCTTCAAGGGTCTGAAAATAATCCTCTGTTCTCTGAGACAATTTACACAGTGGCCCTGCCCTCCACGCTCTCTGGATTCTGAGTGGAGGCCCCTCAGCCCTGGGCTTCAGCTGTGCCATCCAGGTGCACCGGAAAGGCAACTGTGCCCCCTCGGCTTTAGGCACATCATTCTTCTAGTCTATCTGAGTGGCGACTCCACCTTTAAACATACCAGAGGCCACGGCTCCACCCTTTGAAAGCCCAGAGGTTTTGGCCGTACACTTTGAGACTGAGGCATCTTGGCTTCCTGCGTTCCTTGTCTCTTGAGCTTCTGCTTCCTGGTTTCTTGGCCTCTTGGCCTGCGTCTGCCCTGCCCGAGCAAGCGTTCCAAAATTCTGTAGCTCTGCCGATAAATGCCTAGAGGCACCCCATATTGCCAGTAAACCTTAGCCAGAAGGCACTCAACTCTCTTGCTTTGTGGGTTGACAAGCTTAGCAACACCAATAAGTGCCTGGAGGTACCCCACTCAGCCAGGAAGCCTCCTGCGCACAGGCACTCAACCCTCTCCCTCCATGGGTGTGCTCCAGTGCTGTCTGGCACTGGTCTTCTTGTTCTGCTGCTTCTGGTTCTCTGTTGCTTCCAGTTCTCTGCTGGTTCTTCTCACTATCTGCTCCATCTCCAGTGTTAACAGTTTTCCTCACTTCCTTCTGAGTCCTCTGTCCATTCAGTTTCAAAACCGCTTCCACAATTTAGCTATCTGTTAGAGCAGCATCCCACTTTCTCAGTACCAAATTCTGTCTTGGTTATCTAGTGCTGCTCTAACAGAAATACCACAAGTGAATGGCTTTAACAAAGAGAAATTTATTTTCTCACAGTTTACTAGCCTAGAAATCTAAATTCAGGGCATCAGCTCTAGGGGAAGCCTTTCTCTATCTGCTGGCTCTGGAGGAAGGTCCTTCTCATCAATCTCCCCTAGACTAGGAGCTTCTCAGTGCAGGAACTCCAGGTCCAGAGGACGTGCTCTACTTTCTTAGTGGTATGAGGTCCCCCTGTCTCTCTGTTCTCTTCTCTCTTTTTTATCTCAAAAGAGATTGGCTCAAGACACAATCCAATCTTGTAAATTGAGTTCTGCTTCATTAACATAACTGCCACTTATCCAAATTTCATTACTATCATAGAGGTAGGATTTAAACATATAGGAAAATAAACATCAGATGACAAAGTGGTGGACAATCACATAATACTGGGAATCATGGCCTAGCCAAATTGATACACACATTTTTGAGGAACATAATTCAATCCATGACAAATGGGCTCAAACATAGCAACAATTGTGAGGATGGTGCAGGACTGGGCAGTGTTTTGTTCTGTTGTATATGGAGTCGCTATGAGTCAAAACCGACTCAATGGCGCCTAACAACAACAATAACATTAAGAAATGAAATAACATCTATTCACCCCTCCCCACACTAGGGCAAAGAGCAAGCTTGCTCGTTGCTTGCTATAAAAGTAGTGGATTCCCCAAACTCAGCGTTCCTCAGCTGCAACAAAACACTCTGTGATGTATCATCCATCTGGGCCCATCACATCATCCTCATGAGACCTGAGGAAAAGGGGAAACCAACCCAAATATGCTGATGCTCATGCTGTTTGTTGTGATAAAATTCTTTGCCTCTGACCCAGGAGTCTTGTGTCTTTTGTCAGTATCTATGAAATAGCAACAGGATAACATATTAGCTTGTAAGTCAGGTAAGATCTAACCTCAGACACGACAGAAAGTTGGGAAATGTGGTCCCCAGCTGGGCAACAATGTTCTAGCTATAATTTCAGAACTATAGGTGAAAAACAAAGGAGATTTTGGTGATCAACTAGCAGAGTTTCTTCCATAGATACTTTTATCCCCAATAGGAAATGAAAACTCAGAAAGCTGAAGCAACTCACCCAAGGTCCGGCAAGAGGCAGAGCTGGGATTTGAACACAGGTCTGATGGATGCCTTTTACTAAAAATGACAAGACACATCACAGGGATCTATTGCTGCAGCTATCCAAACACATGTGTGGAGGCCAGTTACTCTGAAGCTAATCCTTCCAAGGCCCTGGGAGGGAGCCTAGAAAGGCCAAATGAGTTCACATGGTACTGGATTTTGGAGCTTGGGTTTTATCCTATAGGCAATAGGAAGCCATTTGAAACCCTCATGCAAAGGTATAACATTTTAACTACAATGTGGGAGATGAATTGGATGGAGGGAGACACTGGAGGCAAGGACACTGGTTAGGATGATGTCGTGCTCAATAACGTTTGTTGAATGATTGGCTTTGGAGAAAAATGATAATGGCCTGAACCAGGATGCATGGCGGGTGGGTGGGTAAATAATAAATTCATGCCACATTCCGTGCTTGGGAATGATACACATTAAATTCAGGATGGCACTTACCTGTAGTGGCAGGGATGGGCTTGCAACTGGGGAAGGGGTCAAATGGCCCTAGGCTACAATGGTACAGGTAGAGGCTAAATTATATTTTTAATTTTTAACTTTTTATTATGGAAATTATTTACACCTTTTATAAGTCTGAAATATTCCATAATACAATGTGTAGAAGACACTTCAGAGGCAGAATAGAAAGGGCTATGTTCTGGAACTATCTAGGTATGCAACTCCTCCCAGCAATCTTTGCATTTCAACAGAGAACACTTCATTAAGGAAAGGAGAGAATGTCTAATGGAGGACTGTCTAGTCCCAGCAACCAACAGGTGGGAAAGGTATTTACAAGGCAAAGAAAAGCCTTTGAGGTGCGCCTGCAGGCACTTATCCTTAAGACTGCTCCTAACTGTGTACTCAACTGCACACAGATCTGGATTTGGGGGGGACTGGCTGGAGGACAAACTATACCTACCCTTCGCCTGGCAATCCAGCTAGTGTGCGCTCTAAGGACCCCCACAGAGTATGTCAGGAACGTGTCAGCAGCAGCCACAACAGACAGTCACAGCCCTCACCCCAAAATGCCCCTCTGAATTTCCTCAGTGAATTTTATTTATTAATTTTTTTTTAAGCCAAGATGAACGTGATCATCTTTCTCCTCTTTTGGCTTCACATCAAGCCCTGGTGTTTCTTGCACAGCCTTGCATTATTCATGAAGGTTTTCATTAATCAGATGCTTCAAAGTTTCATAAAGTTTCTATTTTGGAGCACACGTTCTTTGTAGGGTAGGCACTTAGTGGACAATGGGATCATATTTTGGAAATTTTCCAGCATTTCTAATTCCCATCTGCTTTGTTTGCTGCAGCTGCTTTATTTCATCCCCAGAGACCATATCTTGGAATTCTGCAGTATGTAGATTGTTCTCAAATAAACGAGAGCACCAGGAAATGCTTTCTGGGTCGAGTGGATACACAAATGCTGAAATAGCTACACGTGGTTTGTCTTCCCTGGCTTCTGGCTCTCGTGATGTCTACGTGTATGATTTTTGTGGTAGGGGCTGCTACTTGCCCTCTGGTATCCATTTTCTCTTTCTTCCTTAAACATTGAACTCCCAATTTTTAGCTGATACACACTTAGAATGAAGACTACATTTCCCAGGCTCTTGATAACAGTGGCCATGTGACCAGTTCTGGCCAATGGGGTGTAACTGAAGTGTTGCCTGTGACTTTAAGAGACAGGGCAACCCCCATTTCTCTTCTGCTTTTCTGCTGGATGGAATGTGGTGAGATGGCTGGAGCTTGGGCCATGAGAAGGAGGTGACGTGCTGAGGGAGGTAAAGCAGCAAGGTAGAAGTTGCTGAAATTTCTAACCCTCAGAATGCTGTACCAGCCCTGAATCAATCTACCTCTTCTTGACTTTTCAAAAGTGGGAAAACTATTATTTTGTTTAAGACACTGTTTTCTTTTTGGGGGGTGGGGGAAGGTAGAGATGAGGGATTAGGAGAAGGTTGTGACACACAAGCCAAGCATATCCTTACTAAGTGACTCTTTAAAAATGTAATGTCTTCTGAGGTTTTGTAAGAGACATGTAAGCATGTCAATTAGAGAGTATTTTACTGGTATAATATTGAAGGTCATTAGTGGGAAGGGCTGATCCTGAAGTGCTAGGTCCTGGACTTGTAAAAAATTTCCTGTATAACATCAGGCTGACTCGTTCCACATCTTCTTTGGGAGATATCTGGAGCACTGGCATTAGTGCACTGAATAACCCAAGGACGTTTCCTACTGTACTAGAAGAAAAGAGGAGGACAGAGCTATGTTGATAGAGCTAAAGAAGAATACCAATGCCTCCAACACCACTGTGTCGCAATGGGTATTATTGGCCTTATAAATAACACTGGGATAAACATCCTTGTAGATAAATATTTGCACACATCCTGGTTTTTTTTTTAATTGAATTCCTAGAACTGGAATTCAAGATGATTTCGCCACGGTTGCTACCACTCCTATTTTAGACTCATTTTGATGTCACTGATATTTCATTGTCTCATCTGGTTGGGCAAAATTCTAAATCAGGTTTCCTGAATGATTACCCATTGTTCTGACTTACATTAAACAATGAGGAAATTTGAACATTTCCTGTCCAGAAATATTCGTAGGGTTTTGTTTTCAACTCTACCATTGCAAGCAGTTAAAAACACAGCCTGGAGAAATGGCATTTTTTTTGCAAAAAGTGAATTGGTAATTTATTCGAATGAGGCTGGGTAGTTGTTTTAAATTATTACCTTATGCAAGCCACTAATGAAATGAAGTCAGTTTACATCTTTAAATAACCTTTAATATTTGTACAAGTAAATATCTCCACTTGACGATAATGGAAATTGTCAGAAATTTTCATTTGCTCACAGTTTAGCTCACTCACAATGGCTGTCAGACAGCCAGATGATAGGACATGGAGCAGTGTTAATCATTTTCGTGGAAGACAGTATTTCAAAGGTAAGGGAAAGGAGGTGCAGACACTAATGAAGTTTTATTATCAGAACATAGAATTAGGATTGTGACAAGAGACAATGCTGGCAGTGACATGTAGTTAGAATGTTAAAGCTGTGAAGCCTTTAGCTAAATCTCAGGGATAGAAATGGTGAGAAGGGTAGACTGATGAATAGCCCTAAATGGAAACAGACCACATCTCAGCTCATCTGGCTGGAAGAAAAGCCCAACCAAAACAAAACAAGCAACCCAGGAAGGGAAAAAAAGAGATGCAAGCCAATCTATAATGTGTAAAAGAAGCAAGGTGCACAGTTGTATAAACAACCCTGATATATCTGAATGACAGAATTGACATGCCTCACCACCTTGATTCTCATGGAAAACAAGGTGGCTTATCGCTAAGGCTGTCTTGTGAGTAACTTGTAATTGTTTTTGTGGAGGATAGGGAAGGGAAGTGAGGAAGTGGGGAGTAGGAAAAGGAAGAAGAGTAAAGTACATCTTGATCCAAAATGGAGCCCATGAGTGTTCATCTAGGTGAGATGGCCACCTCAGAAGATCCCTTGTCATTTATCTTTCATTCATTCATTTGATAGATATTTATTATCTACTACTGTCACTGCTCTGCTAAACACAGGGAATACCCCACCCCAGTGCCCACCAGGGTTTCCACAGGGAATACGGTGGTAACTAAGACCTCCCTTCTCACAATTTGCATTCATTTTTTGTGGGAGAAGAGTGGAGAGATAATAAACAAATAAGAAGATACCAGGTAGCACTATATGCTATGCAAAGAATTAAAGTGAGGTGACACAGCGCTTGGGAAGTTATTTTATATGGAGTGTGTGGTGGCTTTAAAACAAGTCTAAAAACTCTTTGATACTCTTCTCATCAAGAGGTGGAGTTCTGTCCCCTCCCCTTGCACCCGGGTGGCCTCTGTGACTGTTTTGATGAACAGAATGCAGAGCAAGTTTAAAACACATGCAGCTTCTACGGGGTTCTCTTGGAACACTCACTGTGGGAGTCTTGTGCTGCATGTAAGAAGTCCAGCTACCATGAGGCCACCATGTGGAGAGACTACACAGAGAGAGAGAGAGATGCTTGAGCAGCCACTTCTCCCAGCTCCCAGGTATTTGGGTCTTCTCGGCTTGCACCAGATATACGGTGAAGAAGCCTTCAAGATGACCGTCTGAGTGTAGTCACGAGAGAGAACTGAAGTGAGAACTGCCTGAGCTGTGTAGCCAACCCTACCCCGTCAGATTCCTAAGCCAAATGACTGTCTTAAGCCGCTGTTTTGGGGTAGATTGTTATACAGAACCAGGGAACTGCAGTAAAGTGGTCCAGGAAAGCTCCTTTAAGGGAATGATGTTTGAGAGAAAGACCTCAATGCCATGAAGGAGCCAGGGAGGAAGACAAACATTCCAGGCAAAAAGAACAATGCAGAGTCCAAGGTGGAAAAGGGCTTAGCATGTTCAAGAGAAGAAATAAGTCCAGTGCTGCTGAAGCACAGCATGGTGAGAGTGGTACTGGATGAACGCTGGCACATAGTAGAAGCTTAAAAAATGTTAGCCATTAAGTGTTATTGAGTGCTATTAATGCCAGATTCTCCCCTTGGAATGCAGCTATTGGAACGGTTTTTCACCTTAAAAGAACTTCAGTTTTGGGGGATGTGCAGACTTACCCAAATAATACACTAGAGTGATACTAAGTGTGGCCATAGTTACCTTCCAAAACTAATATTGGAACACTGGTATAGTTTGAATCAGTTTTCTATGTTGCCCAGTGTCGTAATTGGTGGTAAAGAAACTTTTCCAAGTCTCAGAGTAGTACTGAGTTCCAGGGGAAAAGGATGGTGGGGGTCAAGGCCCTGCAATTTCCCTCATTAACACCTTCTTATTAAAACAAACAAACAAAAACAACTCCTTGGCTGAAGAGTTATACACAGTGTAGGCACAAATAATTCAAAACAACATAAACAACACAACATAGACATAAGTTTCAAGGGCTGCGAACATGCCCATGAATACTTTTGAAAATGTCAAATCACCTGGTGTTCAAAAGCCATTTTGCCTTGTCTGCCCTCTTTGAACTGATAACCTACGTTGTTGTTAATGTGTAATATAGAAAATGCAAATATGAAATGACATTATCAGAAAGTGAAGGGAAGCAGTCTGAATCTGCATTTTGTGAGAGTTACAAATGCTCTCCAACTTGTAAATGGAGGACTTTGGTTGAGGGGCACTGCCCATGAATGACGCATGGAAGAGCTGCTCTCAACACAGCCCGGCACAGGTCACTTCTGAGGAACTAAGCAGAGAAGAGATGGAAAATGGTTAAGTCTACTAGATGTTTTATTCAAGCGCCCAGAGAAAGCGAAGACACAGGAATCCATTGCTGTTGAGTCGATTCCGACTCATAGTGACCCTACGGGACAGAGTAGAACTGCCCCATACAGTTTCCAAGTGGATTCGAACTGCAGACCTCTTGGTTAGCAGCTGTAGCTCTTAACCACTACGCCGCCAGGGTTTCCAACACAGGAATAAGGAGCTATATATACCCTTGTTACGCTTTTCAAGCAAACTTCGCACTAGAAAATAATGATGGAGCGGAGTGTGCATAGCATGCCTTTAAAGCTTGCAAGTCCTTTTCTGATGCGATCTGCTGACTCCTCATGCCATCCCTGAATATGAGGGATTTTGGGATATAAGTGACACAAACTCAAATTAGCTTAAGTAAAGCAGAGGAATTCATCAGTTCATGGGCTCAAACTGCAGTAAGAGTAGGGTGGATCTGGGCTCAGGGAAGATTGGATCCAGGACCTCCACCATAAGGAGGACACTCTCTTCCTTTCTTTTCTACTTATCTCTGCAAATTAACCAAGTTAGTGTAAGTGAAACATCTTCTAGACCAGATTCTCCAAATGGCAGGAGACACGGCCTTGGGCCACTCCAGGCTTACATCCTTACAGCTTGCTACCAAAGAAGGAAAAGATTTCCTCACCCCCACCCCAGTTTATGTTTGGGAAAATCCCCAAGGATATGCTTTGATTGGCTTTGAGTCACTTAGCTGTCTTCTTCAGTCAGTCACTGTGACCAGAGAGTGAGGAACTGTGACTGATGTACCAGGAGCCAGATCCATTACTAGAAGAGGTTAGGCAGGTGAGAGGTGTTGGGCAGGGAAAATAGTAGCCTCTTTTTCCTAAAGGAAAAGAATTAGGTGTGGTCTGAGTTTGTAGCTCAGAAACTGGGAGGAGCAGGCCCTTAAATCTGTGAGACTCCCCTTCACTTCTCTCCACTGCGCTAGACATAACGCTTAGAACCTACCTGGTGGTGAAATAGGAAAGGCAAGGTTTCCATAGTTTTATCTCATTCAGGGTATGGATTTCCCCTTGTAAATCACTTACACCTTCAAGAATATAGATTTCATAAAATCACTGGCTTCTCAGATGGAAGAGGCTTCTTAGTCCAATGCCATTATTTTATACGTGATAGGATTAAAGACATTCATGTATAAGAATTCATGGATTCGTGGGGAGGCCACAAGGAGAGAGACAGGGAGCAGCTGTCATGCTGAGCTGGTTTTGCTGAGAAAGATGAGTGGAGAGAATCATTAGGACACTAGGTGGAGGTGATGCTATGTCACTCTCTCCTTTAGTGGCTCTTCAGGAGCCTTAAGAAAAATGTATGTTACTTTTTCAATACATTGTCAGAGTTCGATTTGTGTGTGGATGCATCACAATGTTGACAGTGACCTGAAGTAGCCTAACTATAGGGTCATCTATCTTTTCCCTCACTTGCCATCCTCCCTCCATCCCCTGCCACCCCAGCAGCAATTCTTCCTTCCTCTCCCCTCGTCCCCACACACACACTCACTTATGTATTCTTGAGCACCTACTGGTCTGAGCTTTGTGCTTTGTTGGTGGAGATGAAGGAGAGTAGGAAGAAAAAATGGAAAATCCAGAAAGGCTAGCAAAATTTAAATTGGGGAAGTCAGGGAACTACAGGTCAGAGGAAAATAAGATAAGGGAGAAGGATGAAGGAGAAGAACGAGCCTATCTGAGCTGAGGTTTGTTTTGTTTTGTTTTTCATTGCTGGTGAGTTGATTCTGACCCATAGTGACCCTGCAGGACAGAGTAGGGTTTCTAAGGCTGTAATCTTTACGCAAGCAGACTGCCACATCTTTCTCCCAGAGCACACCTGATGGATTCAAACCGCTGACCTTTCAATTAACGGACGAGCACCTAACGACTGTGCCATCCGGGCTCCTGGAGCTGAGTTTTAGGCTAAGTCTTTTTGGGAACTTAGAATGAGGAAAGGGAAGATCTTTGGGGGCCCTGCCCTATATGTCGGAGGTAGAAAGAGAGAGAGTTACAGACAGAGAACTTTGAAATATTTTGTTTAGTTTTTTTAAGGCAACCCTGTCACGCCCACTCTCTTCTCAAGCACCTGCAGGAAATATTTAAATTGCCTTTTTTTTCTTTATGTCAGATTTATATTTTTTTGCAGACACTGAGCCATATGGTGACTTGGACTACTATGGGTTACACACATGAGGTAGCTATAATCCAGAGAAATAATGTGACTTCTCTCAGAGCACACAGCCAATTGATGTACCTTTCACTCTGCGTCAGTGTGCCTCAGTAAATAACAGCTCAGGCTTCAGAACCATTTGTGGACATGTTTTGCTCTGTGAGGAAGTCATTTTGCAGCTGGATTGGACCTGGTTGCATTTTCTAATTTCTGCTTCCTCCAAATAGCTCAATGCTTACTTTTTGCTCTGGTTATAAAAATCTACACCCATAGGTTAAATAGGCATTTGCAAAAGACTAGTTATTGGCCCATATGTATGTGTGTGTGTTCATGTGTTCACGTACATAAGAAGCTGATAATGAGTGCAAGTCTGGGGAAGTTAAGTCCTGCCAACACTTAGCCATTCTCTTGAGGAAGATTTCAATTATTTATTAACCTTTTATTTGGATTTCTAATTTGGCCGCTGGCTTGGCCCTACTGCCCATTTCTCCCTTACTTTAAATTGGTGTCAAGTCCGTGAGAAAAAGGTGAAGCACATGCCTCAGGATGCAGTGCAGTGGTTAAAATAGAGGCTCTGAAGAGAGACAGACATGGGTTCAAATCCGACCACTGTCCCTTGTTACCTAGGGAAAGTTGCTTAACCTTTGTGAGCCTCAACTTACTTATCTATGAATAAGGAATACAATTATCTACTTTTCAGGCTTTTATTTTGTAAGAATTAACCAAGTTAGTGTAAGTGAAACATCTACTAATGACCAAATTCTATTCCTAATAATTTTGTAGTCAGATTGGACCTGGTTGTATTTTCTAGTCTGTGCTTCCTCAAACTATCTGAATGCTTAGTTTTCGTCCTGGTTGGAAAAATCTACATTCACAGATTAAACAGCCAGTTGAAAAAGACTAGTAACTGGCCCAAAGGATGTGTGTGTATGTGTGTGTGTACACTACTAAGAGAACTCAAAATATTTTCATTCAAAAACTTGTACACAAATGTTTATAGCAGCATTATTCACAGTAGCGAAAAGTGGAAACAACCCAGGTGTCCAGCAATTAATGGATAAATAAATAAAATGTGTTGTATTCATACAACGGAACATTATTTGGCCATAAAAAGGTATGAAGAACTTACACATGCTACAACATGGATGAACCTGGAAGCCAGACACAAAAGGCCACATACTATATGATTCCATCTATATAAAGTGTCCAGAATAGGCAAATCCATAGAGACAGTAAGTAGATTAGTGGTTGCCAGGGGCTGGGGGACGTGGGGAATGGAGAGTGGTTGCTAATGGGTGTGAGGTTTTTTTTGTGGGGGTGAGGAAAATGTTTTGGAATTAGTGGTAATGATTGCACAACTCTGTGAATATACTAAAAGCCATTGAATTGTGCACCTTAAATGGGTGAATTGTATGGTAGGTTAATTATAATCTCAATAAAGCTGTTACAACAAACAAACAAAAAACAACCAACCAGGCTGACATGCAGGGGGATAAAAAGGAATTGGTCCAAGGATCAGTCAGTGTAGCTGTCTAACTTTAGCGAGTTTGAGTGAACTTCCTTCTAAATTACAGGATCAGGCACAGAAATGACCTGTGTGTACGAAGCTTGGTTTGTGGCTTGCTATGGTTGTGGTTGCTGCTATAAGATGTGGTGACCCAAACTTGGATGTCAATGAAAAGAAAAACCACCAGCATACACACTGAGGAATTTTTTCCCTCTTGCCTCTTTGCATATCACACATTTCATTCTGGAAGATGTTTCATAACAACCAGTCATTTTATAAAATGTAGGGTAATGTTTATCCAAACCCACCTGATTTCTGGTGATGGTGGTGATGGAGGGGAGGGGGTTCGAATCATTCCCTCTGCCCAGATTCAAAGCAAGTCATCTAGGGTTCTTTTGGATTCCATCCATAACAGACCCAGATTTTTAGACCAAAATATGAGGCTGCCACGTAAAGCAATCACAGTAAGAATGAAATTAATTCTGTCACTGTTGTGCATTGGATGTATTAAAAAAAATGTAGCTGTCTCCTTCCAAATTAAAATCTGGAATGTGTATTGGTCATTGTTACCCTCCTCCACCATCTTTCTGATTAAATGATATTAATAGTCAGTGGATTGGCTAATAGGGTTCAAATGAGAGCTTTAGTTGTATTAACTACCAAAAAGAGATTATTTACTATTTTATTTTAAAATAAAAGAACTTCTTTAACTAAAAGATTTGTACTCCTGCCAGTATTTCAGAGGAAAAGTGTTCATGTTAAGCTCTAAACTGAAACATAACAATATGAAAGCCTACAGTTGTATTGATTTTGTGCTGTTGAGTCAATTCTGACTCCTAGTGACACTACAGGAAAGAGTAGGGTTTCCTAGGTTGTAATCTTTTCGCAAGCAGACTGCCACAACTTTCTCCCAAGGAGAAGCTGGTAGGTTTGAACCACTGACTTTTCAGTTAGCAGCCAAGTGATTAAACCACTATGACACCAGGGCTCCTACAGTTGTATGGGTATGTATGATAGCAATAATCTCTTGCTTAAAAGAGTCCAGAATCACCAGCAAATGGGAGAGGTACTGACTGGGAGAGAATGTAGACCTGACTCAGCTGCATAAATGCAGTGTAGGCCTCAGCAGGTTACTTAGCCTTTCCGAGGTTTAGTTTCCTTAGCTCTCAGATAAAGATCTTAATTCTTCATCTGCTGTCCTGGATATGTCTATTTTTGCCTGCCCTGCCCAAAGCCCCCGCTGGTCAATGACCCATGGTTGATGATTTTCCAAGGAGAGAAGCAGATTACCTGAGACAACCAGAATACCTCTCCCAGGAATTTCAACTAATAGAAAAAGATGCTGGTGGTTGGTCGTACTCAGTGGAACTGAGGAGATAAAACAGCTGCCTTGTGAACCATGTGTGAAATAAGTGAGGAGAACTGGTCAAGAAAGAGGGAAGGAGGGGAACTGGTGCCAAAACAGAGCAAAGTCTGAGAAGAAACCTAGAGAGAAGCAGAGATGAGGGAGAACATGTCCTTGCATTCCTTGAGGTCTCTCAATGTTTATGCTGAGCTTTGCTTTTGCTGCTTTGATCACGTTTGAGTGTGTTTCCGTTTCTTACTAAAAACGAAGAGGAGGCGGTACAGCCTTAATTAAAACATCTTCCTTCCTACCTCCCAGAATTGTATTAAGAATCAAATGACTTTCCCGACTAAATGTGGGCAAGAGCCATGTCTTTTTGATGTTTGTGTTACTAAAATATTTGCTTAATTGAACTGAAATTGGCGAAGTGTGTGAAGATGCTTTGAAAATTGCAAAGCACAATGTTTATGGAGAAAGTAGGGGATTATTAATAATCTGAATAAGATTGTATGAAATCCCCATCAGTCATTTTTGTGTATCTGCCACAATGAATAAAGCCGAAAGCAACAGCAAAAATATACAGAAATTGGGTGACTTTTCATTTCTTCTTTTGAGCAATTTTAACTTTAACCATATTCTGAATCAAAAGTGTAACTTTTTCCTCAACCAGTAACCAAGGCAGTTTCTGTCTGGAATCAACATTCAGGTCGCTATAGGCAGAAAGAAGGCCTGGTTGCCCAGTGGTTAAGTGATATAACTGCTAACCAAAAGGCCGGCAGTTTGAATCCACCAGCCGCTCCTTAAAAACCCTGTGGGGCAGTTCTACTCTGTCCTACAGGGTTGCTATGGATCAGAACTGGCTCAATGGCAATGAGTTTGGTTTGGCAGGCAGAAAGCTCATTTGTTCATTTTTATAAACATTTAAGCATAGAGGTATCAGGATCCAGGAAAAGACCAGGTATTCCACCCCACCTAAATTTCTGGCTCCTCATCGGGAGCTAGTATTACAAAATAAAGAGCTGATTGAAGTGAAGTCCACTTAGTGCACATGGGAATTGAGGCAGTAACTAAAACCAAAAAATCCCCTGCTGATTAAGAAATGCTTTTGTAGATATAAGGTCCCTGGGTGGCCCAAAGTGTTTGAGCTCAGCTACCAACAGAAAGGTTAGCTATTCGAACCCACCCAGCAGTGCCATGGAAGAAAGGCCTAGTGTTCTGCTTTCATAAAGATTAAAAGATTAAGAACCAAGAAAATCCTATGGAGCAGTTCTACTCTGTAACACATGGGGCAGCCATGAGTTGGAATCAACTCAGCAGCAGTGGGTTTGCATTTTGTAGATGTAAGTGTCTGGGTTATCTATGTTGGCCAACCTCACTGGTCTATCCACTTTATCTGTGTAACCTCCAGTCTATGCATAAAAATGTGAAGAAAAAGAGAAGCCAAAACCATTCAAGGATTAAAGAAAAGCATAGGATTAAAGAAAATGTGGGTTACTCTCTTCATTGTATGACTATCTACCATGTCCACACTGGTAGTGGTTCTATGTTCTGTGCCAGAAGAAATCCTAGATGCAAGGATAGTTCAAAGAGCACGTCTGCAATTCCAATTGGTGTCTAGTGGCTGACTAACAGGAAGTGCAGACTTTTATTCCTTCAAAACTCATGCTGCTCCATGATGGCCTTCGCATCATCCAGTTCTTCTTCCCTGCCCATCCTACAGCCACCATATTTCATGATGCAAATACAACGCGTCCACTGGCATGGAAGGGAGGGGCCACCTTTAAGATGTCTGCAAACAATCTCTCCCCTTCTTTGATACAACCTTCTGGGTTTTAATTACTCCCTGAAAGTCGAAGACATCCCAGGATCCTTCAGTGACATTTTCCAGCTTCCTGTCGCCTCCACTTAGGAGAAACAAATGGGCTGGCTGGCCTCCCTCTAGATTGAGTTTTTCATGAAGTCATTACTTCTGTCACGGGGAGTATTTTCAAATTGAAAAATCTGAAACAATAAATGATGGTGAAGCAGTTAATAACTGTTAAGAAATCACATTTGGAAAATTGCGTTTAAGCAATAACCTTTCTCCCTGTAATTAAATGACAGAAAGG
Source organism: Loxodonta africana (assembly GCF_030014295.1). Classification (NCBI taxonomy): domain Eukaryota; kingdom Metazoa; phylum Chordata; class Mammalia; order Proboscidea; family Elephantidae; genus Loxodonta; species Loxodonta africana. The sequence continues at coordinate 51,175,057 of NC_087348.1, forward strand.
TCCTGGTTTTAATTAAGTCAGCAATTTATAGTTATGAAGCTATACTTCACTATGCAGATTAGCAAATGATAGGTCACAGAACATCCTGAGTGCATTTTGAGTGGGCCTGATATGGTAATTACTCCACTGTTCAGTGGTGACCACATTGAACCGTATCTCTAGATGAAACAATTTTCTTTTCCTTGCTCCATGATGTATAACTAGGATGAGTAAATGTACCACGAGCACTGCCTTGCGCATCTTTAAATTAAAATGGATTTTAAATGAGGGGGCATGAGCAGAGGGAGCGTGTTTGAAGAACAGCACCCACCGGGAGTGAATGGGCCACTAGTCAACGCCTGCAAGGAGAGAATATATCATTGTTTTACAGGGCTTTCTATCTTGCGCCTTAGTGTTGGCTGCAGATTTATAAGGAAGTAAAATGCTAATGTTAGTGTATTTATAAACATATGATGGAGATTTCATCTATAATTTATTGGCTGGCCCTACTCTCGGCCTCTTTGGAAAGGAAAATGAAATGCCATGTTGGACAGCCAAAAGGGTCATTAATATGACTTTCACATTTTATTTAACCCCCAGCTCATATTACACATTGATGATCACATTGTGAGATGTTTTCTGAAACGCTTATTGTGTCTTGTCTGCTCTCTGCCTCAGCCTCAGCTAGTGCAGAATTCTAGCAGTCATCACTGGGCTTCAAATAGCCAAGTAGGAATCTACTGGCAGGGGATGGTGTGTGTGTGTGGTGGGGGGTCCTGGAGGGAAAGGAAAGGCCAGCTCTTGAAAATCACCTCTCTTTGAATTTCACTCTTCAAGTTTCATGAGGATCTGAACTCTAAAAGATGACTTGTTTTCAGGTGTTTGATTTCTTTTTCAAACCCCATATTTCCCTGCCCCTCCTCATGAAAACATATTTCCACCCAGGCACGTGGTGGAAGTAGGCTAAGGGGAAGAAATTAGAGCTTGGCTAGAATAAGCCTCAGAAGCCAAGCACATCCCATGTGGCAAAGGGGTTGAGGATGGCAAGGCAGGAACTTGTGTTGTTCGATTTACCAACTTTGGTTTTATAACTTCTGTTCCCCCGTTGCACACACAAAGAGATGAAATGAATCAGTTTTGATGTAAGCTGCCCAGTAAATCACTGTATCACAACTAATAGTGAATCCTTAACGCAAGTCATCAGAAGCAACCCCCAGGTTCTCCTAAGTGGGGAGTTTCTCATTTAAAAATATTGATTTTTCTTTTAAGAAAAAAATGATGGAAATTCATGTCCTACCCACACTCTCTTGGGGCTTTTGGAGTCATAGGAGTCAAAATTATTGTATTCCCAGAAAAAATATATTCTGTTAAAAGAAAAAAAAATTACCACAGCATTTTTAAGAATCATGTCCTGTGTGTGTAATTCAAATGTCAGCTACGTGATATTCCCAAGTTGCCCAGCCTGCTGGGGACACGCCGGCCTTGGACATTTTTTGGTCTTGAACCCTCATCAGTGTCTTTCTCAATATCTTGGGGGTGGTTCTTGGGGTGACTGATGTTTTCCACAATCACCTCTCATCCGAATTCCTGTTTTTGTTGAATTTTACATCTCCGCTCTGTTTTACCTTCCATATAAAAAAATATATATATACTTGCCCATTTTCTGTTCTGGATCACCACATTGAGCAACACCCCAATTTCTTTCTTCCCCAAGAGCTCCTGACCGAAGGCTGTGTGGGCAGCAAGTGTCTTCTGAAGGCTTGAAGCAATGAAGGGAATGACATCACAGCTCAGCAAAATCTTAAAATGCAATTTTAGACATTGTTCTTAAAAGCACTTTGGTTGTTCCCACTTCTGGGAAGTTCTTGGAGAACTTCTATTGCTGTGTTGATTTCAACCTCTTTTTCCTTATCTGGCTTGCTCTTCTCTCTCCTAAATTCCTGTTTATTTATTAAATGTTGGTTCTCTCTCTATCCTCCCTTCCAACCCAGTCCTGCTGTGCCCAGAGGGCCTCATCCTCAAGACCTAACTACCGCTCTCATCCTGAGAGGAATTCTACTCTCATCTTTTAAAGTAACATCTCCTGTTTCCTACCAGCCATGTAAAACAATAAAGCAGTGAAGGAGACAGCACCTCTGCAAAGAAACCTACTGGGCAACGTGGGGAAATGCAGTGAAGGCTGAGACACTGGCCAGCTCCCTTGGTTTGAACTTCTAAGGCTCTTAGGGCCATTATCCTAGGTGTTCTTTGGAAGACAGTTTGTTCTCCAGTGGTTGTATTTCCTGTGTCTCAGATCCAAGAAGCCAGTTGGCCTCTGAGTTCAGAAGTCTCCTTGAAGCTTCAGCCTGACACACACCTCAGAATTATGGCTGGCTCCTGGTATCAGCTTAGAGTGCAACCTGGAAAGAGGCCCCGATCAAAACAGGAAGAAAATGGTGACCAGAATTTCCTTTGGATTCGTCCATGTGAATGGGGGGCCCACTACAGACTAGACCACAGGCCTGGGCTGGATGGAGAGTAGTGGGAGGCAGTAAAGGTAGATGAAAGGAGTCATCCTCATTTGTGTAAAGACTTGGACACATGACTTCAGAAATGGGTCCCTTTTATTTAAAAAATAAAACTGCACATATCAAACCTGACTTGAGATGCATTTTTTTTTGGGGGGGGGGAGAGGGGAGTTTAGGAAAAATATTTAGAAAAATGTTTCTTTTTTGACTTCTCTTTGCCATCTTTGCTTGAAAAATATCCCACAACTGGGTCAACTGACATATGGGAGGATGTCTGTGGCTGGATTTCTAAGAAAAGATACACACTAGGGATTCCTCCTCCTCCCTGAAGATGTGATAGCTCTTCAACTAGAACTAAAATATAGATTTAGTACAAATCAGTGTTGGTGAGTCCCAGGAGATAGAGATTCCATTTGTCTTTTTCATGGATTCATGCATATAGATACAATTCATTGGTTGAGCACCTGGCATTCTCTAGAAGCTGTGCTGAGCAATGAGGATACAAGAATAAGTAAAAAAAACAGCCCACCGTACAGGGGTCCCCCCCCATCTGAAGTGAAGATCAGGGAAGAAGTAGAAGGGCAGCAAACACAGAAACATAATTATAACATTATATCAGAGAACTTAAGACCCAGGCTTAGAGTCAGACCACCTGAGCTCAGACTCTAGTTCCAGTATTAGCTGTGTGACCTTGGGCAAGTCACTTAACCATGCTTTGCCTCCCTTCAAACGGGGATAATGATAGTAGCTACCTCATAGACTCATTAGGAAGACCGAATGAAATAATATATCTAAAATTAATGGCGTATAGTAAGTAGTCAAATGTTAGATGGTATCGATAGCATGTGTGCCCTATGATAATAGGGAGATGTGCAAGATATTATATGAGATGTCAGAGGAGAGGTGGATATTTAACTCATCTTGGAGCAATCAAGGAACTCTATTTAGAGGCCATCATCTAACTTTTAGCTGTTCAAGTAATGCATTCAGTTAAGGAGTGGTGGGCTAAGCATTCATAGGAAAATTGGGCCAACTTGAATTTGACCTTAGAATTCTAATCCCGAGTGAGCAACAGATTTCAGCTCATTCATTCCTTATTGGCAATAATTGGACTTAAGGTTAACATCCAGGAATTCTTTGTGTTGGTTGCTGGCAAGAAACCATTATCATGCTCCTTTCCTTCTTTTCCCCAACCAATGCTGAATTCCAATGGTTCCACCACTTGGATGAATTCTGAACCTTCAAGGCCACAAAGGATTTCACTTGCTCATGAAAAGACAGTGAGAGTCTAATTCTTGGCCTGTGCGTTGCTGTAGGAACTCTCCCAAAAGGGTTGCCAAGACAAAGAAAAGTTTAACTTCACTATCTTCTTGAATACTCCAGTGAATTATTATCAAGTAGAAATGCATGTAATTAAGGTGGGTGGAAGGTGGTAATTAAATTACGATAAAACTCATACCTGCTGATGTGTTTGATGACAGAGGAGAAAATCATAAAAGGAAAGATGATGAATTTCTGTCTTTTCTCTGGGAATAACTGACTTAGAATCAAGGTAATGAAAAATTGTCAAGTGAACATGGAATGGCACAGAGGAAGGATAAGTTTCTGATGGAACTATATTAGCTCACAGCAGAACCACACTTTCAGTTTTGATCTCTTGGGGAGGGGAGACACCAAAAATATACTATTTTGAGAACAACTATGACCATGTTACTTTTCTGCTGGAAAGTTCTCAGCAACTTTGCCTCATTTCCTCCAGAATACTGAGCATGACATTCAAGGACTGTCATAACTGGCCCTAATTTCCCTCACTAACCTTTCCTCCTAATCAACCTAATGTACACATATTACACAAACACACACACTCACCATCCTTTCTTAAACATGCTGTATGGAAGAATGTTGACTCATGCCAAAATGCCCTCCCACCAATCTCCAATTGTAAGATTCTAACCCCTTCTAAGGTCCAGTTCAGATACCCCTTCTTCCATCACACATTTCCCAAAGCTAGAAGTAATCTCCATCCCCTCACTGCTCCTGTGTATTTTCTCTATATGGTAAATAACAATACTTATATTTCTTTAATATATGACACTGGGTTTTTATATTACTTAATAGCGTATTATATTATTATTATTGATATGTGAATTTTTTACTATCTTGTAAACTCTCTGAGGCCAGCAGCCATATCTTATTCATTTTTGTAAATTTTACAATGCCTGGTATAGCGCTTTGCATGATATTTGCTTTAGAAATGAATTCCCCTTTTTACTTTGGCTGTTAGGAAGCTCAGAACTAAGTTTTTACATTAAATTACTGTAGCTTTTTACTTGGGTTTTCTGGTACGATGATTCTCTGCCTTCCTTACTTTACTTTTGTTTTTGTAATTTTGTTTTATTCTATTGTGGTGGAGTCAGAATAGACTTGATGGTAATGGGTTCAGGTATTGGGATGGACCGTTTATAATAAGCTACTCCAATTCCATTTTGAAACTAGGCAGGTAAAAATAATAGCTATAAAGTTTGAACTGAATTGAATGATAAAGTTAAATGTAGACTTAAATTATCAAATATTAGCATCGTCCAATGGGCAGACTAGGGAGATAGAAATGAAAAGCAGTCTGCAATAGTAACATCTATTTCAGCTTTGGAGCCCTGGTGGCACAGCGGTTAAGAGCTACCAAAAGGTTGGCAGTTATAATCCACCAGCTGCTCCTTGGAAACTCCATAGGGCAGTTTCTACCCTGTCCTATAGGGCTGCTATAAGTCGGAATCAACTCGACAGCAAAGTTTTTTTTTTAATTTAGCTTTGTAGTACTTAAGAATAATTTATATTTGATCTTCCCAGAAATTCCACAAGGAATGTGTGGAATATGAGTCTTTTTTAACTTTGATTCTAGCAATAAACACATTAAGGTTCAGCAAACTTAAATGTCTTGTTCAAGGTCACACAGTTAGAAGCAGAGCGCTTTACAGATCTTCCTTTTTCAAGTCTCTTACTATGAATACCAATCTACAAAGGGTGACCTTTGATCAATGCAGATCCATAGAGGGGGGCTGGCAGGCTTGGAGTGGGAAAAGCTGGTCACTGCTGACATAACCTTGCTTTCTTGCTTCTTCATTTTTTTTCCCCATCCAACTTTCAGCCTATGTTGGAGCAAAGAGCTCCCCTTGGCTGTGGCTCAGAGAGCAACCATCATTGAGAGATCAGTTGGGATACTTTCAGCTGTTACAACAGAAAGTCCAGCTCAAACTGGTTAGAACAATAAGGCTTTTGATTGATCCTCATAACTAGGCGTCCAGGCATCAGATGGGCTTCAGGGTGGATTTCATCCAGTGCCTTCTTTTGTTGTTGCTGTTGTTAGGTGCCGTCGAGACAGTTCCGACTCATAGTGACCCTATGTACAACAGAATGAAACACTGCCCAGTCCTGGACCATGCCCACAATTGTTGTTATGCTTGAGCCTATTATTGCAGCCACTGTATCAATCCATCTCATCAAGTTTCTTCCTCTTTTGGTTGACCCTGTACTTTATCAAGAATGATGTCCTTTTCCAGGGACTGATCTCTCCTGACAACATGTCCAAAGTATGTAAGACATAGTCTCACCATCCTTGCTTCTAAGGAGCATTCTGGTTGTACTTCTTCCAAGGCAGATTTGTTAGTTCTTTTGTCAGTCCATATTCTTTGTCAGTCCATATTCTTCTCCAACACCACAATTCAAAGGTGTGTCAATTCTTCTTCTGTCTTCCTTATTCATTGTCCAGCTTCTGCATGCATATGACGCTATTGAAAATACCATGGCTCGGGTGAGGCACACTTTAGTCTTCAAGGTGACCTCTTTGCCTTTCAACACTTTAAAGAGGTCCTTTGCAGCAGATTTACCCAATGCAATGCCTCTTTTGATTTCTTGACTGCTGCTTCCATGGGTGTTGATGTGGATCCAAGTAAAATGAAATCCTCGACAACTTCAATCTTTTCTCTGTTTATCATGATGTTGCTTATTGGTCCCGTTGTGAGGATTTTTGTTTTCTTTATGTTGAGGTGCAATCCACACTGAAGGCTGTGGTTTTTGATCTTCATCTGTAAGTGTTTCAAGTCCTCTTTACTTTCAGCAAGCAAGATTGTGCCATCTAGATAACACAGGTTGTTAATGAGTCTTCCACCAATCTTGATGCCCTGTACTTCTTCATATAGTGTCTTCTATCTCCTGTGATCATCTTGACTTCACTCTTCTCCAAGTGTTGGCCTCATCTATGGCCTCAGGCCCTGTAGCAGGAAGGTAGCAGGCTTTCTAGACCTCAAAATAAGAAAAAAAAAGTCACTCCTGGGGGCTGTCCCAGAACAGTAAGAAAGTTTCCAAAAACCCCTGACAAAACTTCCTTGCATTCCACTGACCAAAACTAGATCACATAACTATTCCTGAACCAATCAATTATTTGCAAGAAGAGTCAGGGAGACTTAGGCAGTCAGGTCCACCTAGGAGTGGACCAATTGGGGCCAACTTCTCCAGAGTCACAGGGGCTGCTGAGAGATGGTGAGGTGCTGGAAGTAGTGAATGGGAAAAAGTATTACCTGATCAAATGGGAGTACTGAGGTTCTGTTAGTGCTCTCCTAAATAAACACACCCTCGCCTTCCTGTTCTTTCATTGGGCTATTCCTAAGACAGTTTCTCTAGCTACATAGCTCTTCTTGTTGTTGTTACATGCCATCAAGTCGATTTTCAACTCATAGTGACCCGACGTGACAGAGTAGAACTGTTTCATAGGGTTTTCTAGGCCCACCAGTTGCTCCACAGGAGAAAGGTGTGGCACTCTGCTTTTGTAAAGATCACAGCCTTGTAAACCCAATGGGACAGTTCTACTCTGTCCCACAGGGTTGCTATAAGTCGGAATTGACTTGATGGCACACAACAACAACAATCTTTATGGAAGCAGATCACCAGCTCTTCCTCCTGAGGAGTGACTGCACGGGTTCAAACTGCCAAATTTCAGTTAACAGGCCAGAGCTTCTTTGCACATCCAGGGCTCCTGTAGCTCTTCTTAGTCAGTGTTTCTTCTTCTCTCCCTTCCTCTCTTCCTTTATTTCTCTCCTTCCCTCCCTTCCTCTCTTCCTTTATTTCTCTCCTTCCCTCCCTTCCTCTCTCCTATCCCTCTGTCCTCTCTTCCTTTCAATTATTCTTCAAATATCCCTTGCACTAGGCCCTGTGCTAGACACTGGGGTTACCTAGATGGTCCGGATACCTTTGTCCTTCAGGTGAGGCACTCCATTTCCAGTGTCCCTGCAGATTCAGTGAGAAGTCCCCTCAGGTGTCCCATAGAGATTATCAGCTGATGGGAGGGCACCCAGCAGTCCTGAGAGTTATGGCGCTAATCAGGAAGTTTGTTTCATTTAAAGAAGAGAGCAGTGAGGCAAGGAAGACTGATTTTTGTCCACCCCAAACTGAAATACCACATTAAAATGCCTCCTAGCACCAAGAGGTTTGTCCATTAAATTTAATTACGCTCTCTTTGGAATCACATGTCTTGGGAGATGTATTGCACCCAGGGGACAAATCATTTGCTTTTGCCAGCCTTTGCCTTGCTCTTTGCATCATTCTTTCTGACGAGAAAACCCTCCTGCCTCTGTTGTTTAGCAGGGGGTTCATATTTAGTGGCCAAATACAGGCATGTGAATTCTGGAAATCCTTCCTGCAGGATCTTCCTGCAGCTTCTGGCTTCAACAGCCTCTTCTAGAGGCCTTTGAGGGTCAGGAGCTTTGTTTCCTCTCTTAAAATGGAGCACCTTTGATGTGGATTTGCATTGTTTCATGACAGCTTCTCTGTGCCTCTGAGAATCTTGTACCTCTCAAACAGCTCAAACATTCTGGAAGCCGTGATTCCTCCAAAGGGACCAGCTGGGAAAGGCATGTGCCCAAGCCAGCCTCAGAGTGGGTGTGAATTCCTCAGTTCCAAAAAGGAGCAATTCTGTCTGATGAGCTGTCCATGCCAAAGCTTACCCTGGCAACTTTCTTGGTAGTGAAACCCTGGCAGGCTCTGGGGGAAATATTTCCCCATGTTTTCTAGCCCTGGGGACCTGCTCCCATCCTCCTCCTCTTGGTAGAATATGCCTCTCAGCGCTGCCACTTTAATGCTGCTTCTGAAACCAGTCACTGACAGCTCAAGTGACAGCTTAACACATGCATGTGCACACACATCCTCTCTCAGGCCCAAAATCACAATACCGAAAGTTGAAGGAGGTGAGCGCTCCGGGTTACCACTACCGTTGTCCCAAGGGTTTCTCTCAGAATGTTAACAGGTCTTGTGGGGAGATTGGGACAAGGCTGCCTGGTCAAATATGCCTAAGAGATATTGGATTAAACAAAGATGAACAGGCTTATTACACGACTTCTCAGAGCCTTTAATTAGCTAATGTATATTCTAAAGGGCTAGTGGGTATGGGAGGTTTATTTATGTTTTCCAAAGTAATTTGACCATAGAGCCTTTTTTTCTTGGCATATGGCCTGAGACTGGTATTCAAGGGAACATCCTTTTTCAACATACAAACCTCCTTGATTCCTGTTTATTCTTCTTTCTTCTATGAAGGTACTCTATTTTAGATATTTCTCCTTGCTTTTGTAGCAGGGTTCTAGGCATGTATGGTGAACTGGTGGGATGGGCTCTCCCAGAGACATCTTTGCAAGAGAAATGAGTGGCTTCTTAGGGAAAAAGGAATGAAGCAGATAAGCTCATCCCAGTGATAAAGGCTTAGCCATCAGAAGAAAGAGGCAATTAAAATATAGAGTGTGCCAGTATTCCTCAACTGGCTTTGTCTTCTGGACCCCATTGAATACATGCTGTAGAATCAAAAACAGCAGGACTAAAAGTAAACACTATTGTGTGCCCTGGAGCACAAGCAACACTGTTGTATGGACCCCTGATAGAATTTAACACATAAATTTGATTTGGACCTTAGTTCCCTCATCCGTGGAGTTGTATAATTGATGATGGTCTTCTTTCTGGAGAGGAGGTCCCTGTTGAGTCCTTTTGTGACAGAATTGTGGTAAAGTTGAGGGAATGGTTGTGGTCTATATTGGTTGGGATGTTATAGCTTTGTGATAAGAAAATGTGTTGGCTCACGTAACATCCAACAGTAGGGTAGGCTCCGGTGTGGATTTAGACAGGTGATTCAAACTCCATTTTTCTGATATTCTCCTGTCTCTGTCCTCTTCTACAGACTAGTGTCATCCTGAAAGTAATACTGAGGTGGCTGCAGTCATTCCAGGCCTTCCATTCCGGACAGAACAATGTCCAGAGACAGAAAGACTGGCTGTACCTGTGGTGTGGTTCTCTCTTAAGAGTAAGGAAGCATTTTCCAGAAGCCAACTTATCCTCACATCTCATTGGCCCAAATCAGATCACGTGTTTATTCCTGAAACAGTTCCTGTGGCCAGGGGAATGCCATGTGCTAATTGGTTAAATCTAAGTTCCTAAACCAGCCTCTGGTGAGGAGAAAGGTTCCTCTGGTTAGCCTGGACTGTTTAGAGTTCACCCCTGGAGCTGGACTCAAATTCCCAAACTCCCAGGTCCTACACAGTGGGAGAGGTGAGCAAAGGAAGTTGATGAGAACACCAAAGTGCTTACTGCATGATCCTTTGATGTCACTTTATTAAAAAGATTCAAGAATTTAACCCAGAAAACAATTTTTGCATGAGTTGACTTTCTATAAGCACCATCATTAAAAACTCCATTTCCAGGATTTATAAATTATTCCTTATTGCCAAGAGAATATTTCATCATAATGACATTCTAGTGAAGCACCAAAATGGATATTACAAATGTCTTTACGCTCATCTATTGGTTGACAAGGGAAAATATGAATTTAGAGAAATATATATATATATTTTTTTTTCTAATTCAAGTTTTGGCAGTGTAGTGAGGTCCTTCCCGACTCATGTGGACTTATGGTGTTGGCTACTTAGTCATAGTGTCCCTAGGAATGAAATAGATTCAAAATTTACTAAATATTTACCTGATCTGTACAAGCAGAAGAATTCTAGGTCAAGTGAAAGGCAGTCTAACTTGAATCACAGGAACAGAATCATGGCCCCTCAATCAAATCCCAGACTTGAGCCAATTTTACAACCCTCAACCCCTTGAATGAAGGGCAGGCCAGATCCCCTTAAGGAAGGACTTCACCACACTGCCAAAAATGCATATGTGCAAAGATACACACATATATGCGTATCTTTGACAAGTTATAGTGTATTCCTTGCCAACAGATTTTTCCCCCTGAGGTGAACTCATTGTGAAAGAATTTTGCTGCCTTGATTAAAAACTATCCAAGGTTTGTAATATCTAAATGTCAGAGAACAATGGGATGCATGCACGTATCTTGATTGCTACAGTAATTTGTAGAAACTGGCGGCGGCGGGCGGAGAATTACTAAGAGGCCAGATACTTCAGGTAAATAAGTAAGTCTCTGGGTACATGGCAGACTTTCAAAGTGATTTAGCTTTCCACAGTCTTTAAGTAGATAGGACTTAAATCACTGTATCAAATAGCCTAAAAATTGGAAAATGGAGGCAGGCAGGCATAGAATAAGGTACAAGTTTTACCATTTTCCAGCTCGTGACTTTAGGCAAGTTCTTGGTTCTCAGTTTCTCCATCTGTAACATGGGAATAAGAATCTTTACCTTTGAGGGATTCATGAAGATAAGAGGTGATATACATAGCTTAGCATTTGGAAGATAATCAATGTTTCATAAATAACAGCTCTTATTAAATTGTTAGTAGCATTCCAGAGGCTACTAGATGCTCCAGGACATGGACTTTGAGATGACTCTGGGCTTGTCTGAATCAGTTAGCTTTGGTGGACTTCATCAAACCATAGACTGAGTTAGTGGTCTGTCTGCTGCCACCTATGGTGACCACATATTAGAAGTGTTTTTGAGCCTGAGTTTCTCTTATAGATTCATGAGATGGTTGGGCAACCAAGGACTAAAGTTTTATATTAAGCAAAGCAGCATTCGATCTGACAATGAGAGCTAAGGTTAAGATTATCTGGTCTGATACGGTTGTTTCTATTCAGGCTTCTTCACGGTTTCTCAGTTCCTGGAATAGAAGACAGCACGTAAAATTTTCTTTTTATTTTGTTCCTTTTTAATTCAACTAACTCTTTTTTTTTTTCTGTTAGTACATAATACATTGTAAAAAAATATCGAGCAATGCACAGAAAGTGAAAATCTCTCCATAATCCACCCATTACTCATTGCCGTCAAGTTGATTCTGACTCATAGTGACCCTATAGGACAGAGTAGAACTGCCCCATAGAGTTTCCAAGGAGTGCCTGGTGAATTCAAACTGCTGACCTTTTGGTTAGCAGCCGCAGCACTTGACCACTACACCACCAGGGTTTCCTCCATAATCCAAGCCTCCCCCAAAACTGGTTCATTCCTATCATTCTCACAGAATGTATAAGCATGTATGAATATATGAAACCATACATATCTTAATATAAATGAGAAACTCTTCTGTGTATTAGGTTGGAAAGAGAGAGAGAGAGAAAGGACGGATGGATGGATGGATGGATGGATGGATGGATGGATGGATGGATGGATGGATGGATGGATGGATGTGTGGATGCATGGATGCATAGATGGATGTATGTATGGATGCATGGATGGATGCATGGATGGATGGACAGAGAGATAGACAGACAGACGCTATACTGTGAAGTACTTGTTTTTCCACTAGCTGAACACCTCTCAATATTAATACCTAAAGGCCTATCTTTTTTTTTTTTAACAGCATCAGAATATTTAGTCAATCTCTTAGATTTTAGTTGTTTCCAACCTTTTATTATTAAGAAAAAAATCAAAGGAATGACCATCTCTGTGCATATGACTCTGTATACTTCTCCACTGTCCTTGATTCTAACTAGGTATCAAACTTTTAAAAATGCAAAGCAGATCTTTAGCCCAACATAGCAAATGTGTCTGAAAGACTGGACAAATTACCAAATCTTATATGAGAAAAGCAAATCAAACTACTCAAGTTTAGCTGAAATCTCACCAGCCTTTGGGCCTTATGTTACTCAAGAAGCTACCTTTGGGTGCAAAGGGCCCAAAGTACTGAGGTTCCCACAGGTCTGGAAATGATTGTCACCTGGGTCATTTCCAGAGCTACCCAGTCAGTTCTTCTCCACTTGGCTCAGTCCAGCAGCTGCATCAAAGTGGACTTGAACAGACAAGACTTCTGTCTCCTGGAGGTTTCATGCAATTACAAATTACAAGGCTGCTGGGGGCAGGGGAGAGGGAGAAACTCTGTCCTCATTTTTGCCAAATTGAGTTTTGGTGCAGTTTATTCTTGTTGATACCAACAGGAATTAATTTTTTTTTGTTTGGAGATTTTATGTACACATATATACATCCAACATATACATAATTTGGTATTTTCCTAGCTTTTTATCATTTCAGAAGCATCATTGACCAAAGAAAGGCATATCAACCCAAATCAAAATACGATCTGTGACTCCTGCAGAAACTCCTTAAATGCACCATTTCTTCTTTTTAATAAAGGAATTTCCATGGTACCCCTCTAAGAGCAGAGTCTCAGCTCTCACAATGTACTATGCAAACATATTATTTCCTTCTGGTACATTAATTTTTGGATTACTTTGGGGGACAAAACAGCACCAAACTAGTGGTTTGGCTATAAACTCCCTTGACATCTAGCCAAACCTCCAAATAACAAGGATGTAATTGCTTTCAAGCTCCAGCCACTGAGATTTTCTGGCCACCTCTCTCATAAATGAAAAAGTTAGCATTTATACTTCTATGTAATAAAAACCAAACTTATCATAATATTTACCACATTGTGAGAAAATAAAAGCTCGCTTTTGGGGGCATTGGGGATAATACTTAGCACAGTCAATTAGAGAGCGGTGAGGGTTGCCAGAAGGGACTGTTTCTACAGAGCTCATGGAATTTCAGCTTCTCTGGTTGTGCTATGGAAGACTCAGAGACAGCTCCTCTGTTCTTCCACTCTTGGCTTTCAAGGGTTACTACCTGAAGACATTGCTTATAGTGTGTGAAAAGTTCAGGTGACTGTGTAGTGACTAATTTGGGCTTCTCCTCACTGTCCCTCAGGCTTTCCTGCCCATGTCTGCAGAAATGAAAACATCCACCCCGCGGAGGATCCTGCCTTGAGGCTGTGTTTTCTAAATGTGGGATGTGCACTTCCTGTGGCAGGTAAGAATATTTTAGGTGGTACCCAGTGTCCAGGCATTGAGTAGCCTTGAATCACACATAGAGTGAGAAAGTTATTCCCCTTCTAATTCTCTTTTAAGCCTTCTGATTATCCGAGAGAAAGTCTTTGTCTTTGTTGTTACGCGCTGTCAAGTGGATTCCGAATCATAGCGACCCTATGTGACAGAGTAGAACTGCCCCATACGGTTTCCTAGGAGTTTTACAGGAGCAGATAACCAAGTCTTTTCTCTTGCTGAGCTGCGGGACGGTTCCAACCACCAACCTTTTGGTTAGTAGCTGAGCGCTTAACCATTGCACAGCCATTACTCTTTCCATCTGTCTTTAACACCTTCTAACACATGCTGGTGGCACAGTGGTTAAAAGCTAAGGCTGCTAACCAAAAGGTGGGCAGTTCAAATCCACCAGCCACTCCTTGGAAATCCTATGGGGCAGCTCTGCTCTGTCCTCTAGGGTTGCTCTGAGTCAGAATTGACTCAACAGGAAGGCTAACACATGCTAGCCTCCCTTTTGAACAAAGGGAATATAGGCTTCAAGCTCAGCCCACCAGAATCAGGGTACAATTTAACAACTTCCTTGGACTTCTATTTGTCTTTGCAACTAACTTCCATTTATGGCAAGCAAGTGATACTGATTTTCTAATTGTGGTTACAATGTCAATTTTTCTTTGCAATTAAAAAATATTAAAACACAAAATAATACAGATGGGACAAGTGATACTGATTTTCTAATTGTGGTTACAATGTCAATTTTCCTTTGCAATTAAAAAATATTAAAACACAAAATAATACAGATGGGACATAGGTGTGATAAAATCCACATGTGAGGTACAGGAATAACTGAGTTTTGGGGAACTCAGGGGACATTTCTGAGAGTATCTATTCCCAGGCCTGCCCCTTCTCCCATTTCCTCTTCTCTCCTCCTCCCATACATCTCACTTCTTCCTTACTGCCCTCCCTGCAGTTTTCAGAAGTCCCCTTGTGTCCCTGAGCGGTACTCTTGGGATTCCCTCTGCTGAAGCGTCCTTCTTCCGACCTTCTGCTGGTAAATCAGTTGCCTGTTTTTATGGAGGCAGTTAAACTCACGTGACCTTACCTGTGTCAGCGTAGAACCATGTTCCGTAAGGTTTTCAATGGCTGGTTTTTTAGAAGTAGATCACCAGGCGTTTCTTCTGAGGCACCTCTGGGTGGCTTCAAACCTCCAACCGTTTGGTTAGCAGCCTAGTGTGTTAACAGTGTTAACCACATGCACCACCTACAGACTCCCTTCTTCTGCCAGCCCCTGCTTATCCTACAAGGACTCGCCGCGGAGCAGGTTCCTTCCTGACCCCTTCCTCACATTAGTGCCCCTCCTGTGTCTGCACCCAGAGTTTCCCAATCAGGGCACTTGGCACACTGTGCTGTCATTGCAAGTGGGCATGCCAGTCCCTCCATGAGTTCCTTAAGAGCAAGCGCTGTGTCTCCTTTATCTGTCTCTCTACCTGCTACCTGATGCTAAGCACATAGTAGAAACTCCATAAACGTTTGCTGATAAGGGAGTGAGTAGTGAACACATGAAGGACCTTCTGGCTCCTCGAAGCTGGTCAGCTGTGTTAAGCTGGGTTAAGAATCTGTCACTGAAGACCCGAGGTCCACCTGGGGAGTCCGCCCATCCTGTACGTACTTGGAAAGCAGCTGGGGCTGGGGCTGGGGACACACCTACCTTCGCTGGAATGCAGGGATCCTTTGCCTATTTGTGTAACTTTGTGTCCGAGGGTCGCCAGTCTGTGAACAACCGAGCTAACGCACATCGCGCTGCTTTGCGCGCTGTTGGGCCGGCCTTGGAAGGAGCTGCTCGGTGAGGCGCGGCCTGCGGACCTTGCGGGAGACGCAGGCAGCCCGCGCGGCGGCGGCACCCTCTGTGCCCGCCTCGGGCGCTCGGGCCTGGCCTCGCGGCGGTGTCCTCGGGACCGCTGTGCTCCAGGCTTGGCGGAGCCAGGCAGGCTAGGAGCAGACTGTGCCTCGGGAACCCCAGGGGCGCAGCAGCCGCCTGCGTAGACCTTTGGAGGGTGGGGGCGGGGGAAGGCAAAATCCCAAACAAGGAAGTTTTAGTTTTCTATTATGAAACTGATACCTGCCCATTACCAAATAATTGGAGAACACAAAAGGAAGGGAGGGAGGGAGAGAGGGAGGGAAAGGATGAGGAAGGAAGGAAGGAAAAAAGGGAGGGAGGGAGGACTGCCTGGAGACATTGGTCATAACATTTTGTTAAATTTCCTTCCAGCCTTTTAGCTACTTCCCTTTTTTTTTCTCTTATCGCTGTGGCTCGGAATCCACCCGAAGGCACCCAACCACAACGCCCTGAAATTTGTCATTACCGTTTCCATAAAAAATTAATTTGTACTAAGGAAAAAAGCCATTGTCAAGCATATAAGAAAAGAAGAAAGAGAAAAGGAAGAAAAAACTTCATCTGTAATCCTGCCCTCATCGGTGTTAAAATAGTTTGATATGCGTCCTTCTAGTCTGTGTTCTTTCTTTCCGTGTGTGCGTGTGCATGTGTGTGTGTGTGTGTGTGTGGTACGTCATCTTAATGCTTACGATTTGCTAAATGCCTACTATGTGCCAGGCACTGTGCGAAGCACTTCGCCGGCTTTCCTACACACCAATCAACTATCACTGTCCCTGACTGACAGATGAGGAAACAGGCCCATAAAGGTTAAGTGCCTTGTCCAGAGTTACGCATTAGTATGTGAAAGAGTTGAGAGTTACCTGGAGGTAAACCTGGTGCTCTTAACCCCTGTGCCTCCCCGACCCCATTCCTCCCCTTGTTTTTTGATCATTTTATAACAGTCCCGGGGAGCGTACTCTGTAACAGATGTTCTCAACATTAACTGGATTAGAATCAACCAAAGGACTTGGGAAAAAAAATATGGATGCCAGGGCAGCTGCTGCTATTTTTAAAGCTCCCCAGGTGACCCTTAGGTAGCCAGGGCTGAGACCCATGTTCCTTTGTTGACTAGCTCGTTCATTTCTCTACTGGAAATACAGCGCTTGAAAACTGGATTGAAATTTCAACCTCGCTGCTAATACATAGAGTCAAAGCAGCCATGGCCGCTGTGCAAAGGACGACTTCCACAAGACACTAAAGCGAAAGCAAGGATGGATTCCTTTACATATGACCTTTGGTAAGGGTAAGGTGGACGGAAGGATGGTTGAAGCTGGAATTCAGGGCCCCTAAATGTTAGCACCCGAACCTTGGACATGCACGGAATGTTTCAGGTCACTGGCTTGTGTGTGCCTGAGTGGATGCTTAATTTTTCTTTTTCAGACCTCAGTAATTTCTAGCAGAATATATAGAGTTCATGGCATAAGCACATCTGGATTCGGGGGTGTGGATCTGAAATATTTGCAGGCCAATATGTTAGGAGCAGATGTTGGGTTGGCAGCCAGGGATGAAGGGGGTGATCTCATTGGAGGCCCCATCTGTGGCTTTGCTTGGAGCAACACAGCTTCCCCTGCTGACTTCAGCTGTGCTCCTACCTGGGTGCTTCCTTGCCTGCCCAAAGGCATTTCGTGGCTTCTCCCTGGCAAGGGAGGTGACCAGAGGCTTGGCATTGCTGCATCTCACTCAGAAAATGTAAACGGAGTGGAACGCAGTAGTTTCCCTTAGGAGACCAGCGTGGCCAGTCAAGGCTGGTCTGAGCCCAGGAAGGAGCCCCTGGAGGCCAGAAGGGGGACGCATGTCCTCCTTCCTCAGCATGGCATGGAGGATAAAGCAAGACAGAGCTCGGTCTGTATATAGCCCTCCACCCCCTTTCTCGTCTTTCAAGCTTTCTTAGCCGAATTACCACTCTGAGCCTCTGTTTTCTCAGTGTGTCAAATGGAGGACCATGAGAGCTACTTCACTAGGTTGTTTAGAAGACCAGATGAATGGCTGGTCCATATAAGAGGAGCTCTCGCTCCTCCCTTCCCCTTTGTGTAACTGCTCCTAGATGGCATATGATCTTCTGCTGCAGACAAAGTAGCAATTTAACTAAATACAACTCAACATGCATTTTGAGGGCCTCCCAAATGCCAGGGACCGTGGTATTCACTATTCTATGTGCTTTTCTATCTTTGTGTCTTCTTTCTGCTGTTCCCTCTGCCTAGAAAGCTTTTCTCCCCTATTTCCTCTTGTCCACATCCAACCTATCCTCCAAGACCTAGTTCGGGTCTCACCTTTTCCCCTTGATTCTCCTGGCTGGATGTCACCTCTGCCATTCTAGATTCCCACAGTGCTTAGGCCAGAGGTTCTCAAACATCAGTGTATATGCGGGGTACCCAGGATGCTTAATGCCCCCAGCTTACTGTCCACATCCATAAAATGAGAATGATCATAGTACCTAGATCAGAGTTGTTTGTGAGGCTTAGATGAGATGTCATGTGTAAAATATTTAGCACAGTGTGGGGCACATAGTATGTGCACAATAAATGTTGGCTAAACCCTGGTGGCGTAGTGGTTAAGTGCTACGGCTGCTAACCACAGGGTTGGCAGATCGAATCTGCCACGTGCTCCTTGGAAACTCTATGGGACAGTTCTACTCTGTCCTGTAGGGTCGCTATGAGTTGGAATTGACTCAACGGCACTGGGTGGGTATGTGAAAGCTGGGCAATGAAAAAGGAAGGCAAAAGAAGAATTGATGCATTCAAATTGTGGTGTTTGAAGAATATTGAATATACTGTGGACTGCCAGAAGGACAAATAAATCAGTCTTATAAGACATACAACCAGAATGCTCCTTAGAAGGTAGGGTAGCAAGACTCTGGCTCGCGTGCTTTGGACATGTTATTAGGAAAAAAACAGTTGCTACAAAAGGACATCATGTTTGGTAAAGGGTCAGCAAAAAAATGAATTGACACAATAACCACAACAATGGACTGGAATTTACCAATGATCATGAAGATGGCACAGGACGGGGTGACATTTCATTCTATTATACATAAGGTTGCCATGAGTGTCAGAGCCAACTCAACAGCAACTAACGACAACAACATGAGCACTATTACAATGTATTATAATGAATAATTATAGTATTATATAGCATAACAAATTATGACAGTAAGAAAAGGCGAAGGAGACATTCTGAGATAGGCAATTGAAAAGAACAGGGCTGCAGATCCCAAACGAATTCCCAGACAGCAGTTTCTTCTGGAATGTGACTGCACTGATCAGAGTTAATGAGTTTCTAGAATAAAGTTCTATGTGGAGGGAAGAGTTTTCAAGTGCCAAGTTCTATCCACTCCAATTCTCATGCATTGTAACCCTTGGCAAATCTTCTTCACCCCAGAGTTCTGATTCTTGCTCAGCTGTCTAGCACGGAACCAGTTAATTACGGTAATAGGATAAGGCATTCTTGGGAGGTGGGGAGATGCTGGACAAGTCGGGGACTGCAGGGTTTGGGGAGGGGGATTTATTGTAAGCCAAATAAATGGTGTCAGAAGATCTATGAGGAAGTTAGTGTCCACTGCAGTGAAGCTAAGCGTAGGTCTGGGATGGGGGCAGCATGCAAGGATGACTGGGAAGAATATTGGAATAATCATTTCCTGGGGATCAAGGACCATCTCAGTGTATCAACATGGGGAAGAGAATTGGGTGGGAGAAGGCCCTAAACAAAAACAATCATCACCTACAGATGAGGTCATATAGGCCCATGTCAGGGTCATGAGTTACCCACAAGCCCTGGAGCAGTCCTTCAGATCCAGTTGATTACCAGCACAGGTACCTTTCCTGAACCTCACTACAACAGCCTGGCTGTCCTGGGAAGGGAGCACCCCCTACACCCTAAACCAAAACAGGATGGCAGAGCCAATGATGAGTTCTTTCTAAAGAAGACCATTCCGATGACTCTGGAGCATGCATACAGGTCCTTGGATCCAGAGTTCCCCGACTCTGAAATGCTAAACATTCTGTTTTTGACATCAACCCAGTTGACCTCCAATTCCGTGGTTGGCATATTACTTTGAGCTAGACCTGAGGTTGGCTCTTAGCTCGGCTGCTCCTTTACTCTGTCACCTTGGGCAAATGACCTCACCTCTCTGAGTTTCAGTTTCCTCAACAGTAAAATGGGGAGCATTATATTTACCTTACAAAGTTGTTGTTAGGTTTGGAAGAGAGAAGGCAGAAGTTGTATGATAGAATGGGGTTGGGGAGGCTGTGGAGTGTATAAGGTAATAGAAATGGGGTTCACATCAGCAATTAACAATGTAAGAGCTATTGTTGTTAGCTGCTGTCAAGTCGGCCCTCAACTCAATGTGACCCCATGCACACTGGGATCAGACCATTGCGATCTATAGGGTTTTCATTGAATTTTTGGAAGTAGATTGCCAGGCCTTTCTTCCTAGTCTGTCTTAGTCTGGAAGCTCCACTGAAACCTGTTCAGCATCATAGTAACATGCAAGCCTCACTGACAGATGGGTGGTGGCAGTGCATGAGGTGGATTGGCTGGGAATTGAACCTGGATCTCCTGCATGGAAGGGGAGAATTTTGCTGCCAAAATACCACAGTAGTTTGTTTCATTTAATCTTCCCAATCATGCTGTACCTTTGTCCCCATTTTGTAGAGAGGAAATGATGACTCAGAGAGGCTAAGTAACCTGTTGTAAGTCACAGGGCCAGTAAGTGACCAAGCTAGGATTTGAACCCAGTACAGTACACTGCCTCCCACACAATGTACTTAATGTATATGTGGATTATCTTGTTTCTGAGCACAGCTGGTGTTGGCTGCTCTGCTGGACACAAAGCTGAAGAAGCCATCTTGAAACTCCCTCTATGAGCCTTGCTTCTTGCCCTTTCTCTTCTCATTTATCCACAGACTCCCAGGTGGTCGTGGAGGTATTCAGATAGCCAAGAATTTCAGTTGGAGAAAAGTCCATTTGCTCTCCATCCAAGATGACCACGCATTTTCTAGTTAAAACCATAGCCTCTAATGCACGAAAAACCTGCATGAGAGCAGTTGAATGTGGCCTGGGCGGGCCCCTTCATTTCTGAGTCCATCCCAGCAGAGAGTTCGCTTGTGTTGTTATGTGTCCTTATTCATTAAGGATTCTCGGTATTGAGATGCAACCTAATTAGGGTTGAGCTCAAAGCCTGTTCGTTTGGGGGCTTAGTTCATAAAAGATTAATGTTCATTTTCCTTGGGTTTTGTTGCAGAATTCAGCTGGAAAAATTCCAGGGTGCACGTCTTCCAAGAGAAGTCCACTTTGGTGGTTTGTGAAAATCCCTTTTCCCTCCTGTTAAAACCTTCTTCTTTTCTGTCTTCCTCCCCCACCACTGCCCCAATATTCTAGTTCCCCCATGATGTATGAGAGAGAGAAAAATGAATTCTGCAATCAGGGAAATCTACAGCAGATATTATTCAAAAGGAACATATTTACTTATAATTTTTTTTAAAAGGTCGCCAATGAAACCTCTTCAGGCACATTGAAAAACAGTTCTGCAGTCATTCATTTCTTCATTCCATCATTCAGCAAACACCTATTGAACTCGTGTTTTAGGCGTGCCAGAGTCTGTACATTGACATTATGTCTTTCATTGGTTTTTTTTTTGTGTGTGTGATTTTTGTGAGCAACTTAATTCTACCATTAGAATGATAATATGAAGAACTTCCTACATATGAATGAGTACCTTCCAACAGCACTTAAAAAAAATACCTACTATATTTTCTGATAACAAAAATAAAACCTGCTAACTGTAAAAAATGCCAAAGAATAAGGATCGATTAAGAAATAAAAGCCTCTCATAACCCCAACTCCAGGAGATCAGCACTGTTGAGGAATCGGTGTAGATTCTCCCAGATTTTTTTCTGAGCATGGAATAACACATACGATTTTATCAACAGAAATGGAAAATGGACAGCACTTCTGCTCTGCAGCTGTGTTGTTCACTGAATAACTTAACAACCTGTCGTGGTGTGTTTTCCACATTAGCACATAGAAAGCCCCCTCCTTGTTTTAAATGGCTGTGTAGTATTCCATTGGGTGAAGGTGACATCATTTATTCAACCAATTCTCTATTGAGGATATTTTGGTTGTTTTTAATTTGCTATCGTTACAAGCAATGCTTCACTGGACATCTTTGTAGCTAAATTTGGCATTTCTACGAGGCTTTTTTTCTGTGGATAGATTCCTGAAAAAAAGAAGGTTTATTGAGTCAAAGTGGTAAGTGCTTTTTCTGGTTCTTGCTGGTCATTTTCAATTGTTGTATGAAATGCCAAGCACCTTCACACACTGAAGTTTACTCTTCTATAATCGTTTCTGGAAACCCTGGTGGTGTAGTGGTTAAGAGATATAGCTGCTAACCAAAAGGTCAAGAGTTCAGATCCATCAGGTGCTCCTTGGAAACTCTATGACGGAGTTCTTCTCCTTCCTAAAGGGTCGCTATGAGTCAGAACCTACTCGATGGCAATGGGTTTGGGCTTTTTTGGTAGTCATTTCTTTCACACATTCCCTTTTCTTGGTTTCCATTCCTTTCAGAATATTTTTCAATCAAGCCCAAAATGGTAACAGGTTTTTGGGGGAACGGTGCTCTAGTTTTAAGAGGAAGCAAAAGTAGAACGTGACTGAGTAGTTTTTGCTCAGAGCAGCTCTGGCTGCCTGTGGTGGAACAAAAATAGCCTCCTCTGCTCTCCCCTTGAGTCGACGTCCTCAGAAATTCTTGCTGATGTGATTGTCTCCCAGGGAGAAGTACAGCCTGGATTTGCTTTTCTTTCTGTTCCATAGTTGATCCTGCCAGCAGTAAACAAAAACTGCTATGGATGTTTGTGGGGGACGGCATCATATAAGTTTTAATAAATAACCATGGTTCTGAAGAAGACATGGCCAATTTGACTGATTTCTTGAAAATTCCTGCAAAGTGATAATATTATCATCACACAGATACAGAATCTCAGTGAGGTCAGATGAATCATTTCCGCGTTGGTTAAACCTAGGAATAAAATAGTTGTATTCCAAGTTCACCATCTTAAAATATTTGTTAATACACATAAACCTGCATTTTACAATTTTTAACATTTTTCTCTTGGTTAAAACTGAAAACATGCAACTGGGTACATTGTAGAAATGCAAGTCTTATCTATGTGGGTGTCTCTAACATTTTTACGTCTGTTTTTCTTGGACCACATTTAAATGGGAGACCTATGTCCCCTCAGTTAAACGACCCCAAAGGGGCCTTTCTCTGGAAGACTGATGTCACAGCCCTTTGCTCAGCTCCTGGCCAGTTTTGCCAACTCTCTCCAACAGAGGGCAGTACCTTTCTCTTGTTGGCCTCAAGCTCGAAAAATATTCCATAAAAACAGACGATTCTCAGCATCTCAATCGCCTTTCTCTTAATCACAACCACTTTCAATGTACTTTTGAGAATAATACTCCCATGGATATTCCAAATATAAGGTGGACATGGGAGATCTAAGATTTAAGACTCTTAATGCTAGAAATAGCTGAATAGCTGTGGTTCAAAACTATGAACAGAGCAAAACAGTTTCCTAAACTTCCTGGATTTGTTTCTTTTTACTGCTTTGTTTTTTTGTTTTGTTCTGTTTTTGGTTTTTAAGCGTTACTATCCTGGAAAGTCAGGATAATTGCTTTTGGAGAATTTGTAACTATCATTAGTTTAAGTCTGCTCAACACCATTATCTTTCTTTTGTCAATTTCGTTCATCCTTATGAAGTTAAGAATACAAAGGTAAGAGGCCTGATGAGGTATGGGGCTAGGAAGGGGGGCCAGGAACCAGCACACTTTGTTTTGTTGATGGAAGAGGCTGCCAGTCTTGGTGAAGAGATTTGCCATCAATTACAAACAAACCCACACAGTTTCCTTTAGATTGGCACAATGATTTTCAGCATAATGAAGAGTTGGGTCCAATGCCAATCACTGTCTCACTGCCAGTTAGAGTTTCCATCCTTCAAACTCCACCGCACGGGAAACAGGGCTGAGGAAGAACTGCCTGGAGATGTCTAGGAAGAAGGAAGAGGGAAGGAAGCGTTTATGGACAGAACATGAGTTTTGCCCCCTCTGGTTACTGTCCTGAGATAGGAACCAGCTATCCTGAGGGGCCCTGGGCTAAGCTGCTTGCTTACATGTGGAGAAACTGAGACTGGGATTGGTTTCCTCATTTGAGGACAAAAAAAAAAAAAAAAGATAGTCGAACTGTTAGGGAAACAAGATGCAGCCACTTTTCCTTTCCTTGATGACGATAGGTATCAAAAATCGATTGTGGCAGGCTTTACTAAGCCTAGACTGGGCCTCAGAATTCTTCTAAACACAGACAACCACTGCCTTCTGATCACAGTTGACCTATCAGCTGAATCCTGTTTGCCACCCCAGGACTAAATAATTTCTAAGTCCCGTTCCAGTGCTTTCAAAAAATAATTCAGTATCTATGTAAATAAGATGTATTTGGAATAGGGCAAGTTAGTTCCTATTGAAATCTTTCAGTGGTGGCTCTTTGCCTTAGGAGAAATCCGTGCTCCTTAGAAGGGTCGAAAAGACCTTCTATGATCTGGACCTTACCAATCTCTCCAGCCTCATCTCCCGTAGTCTCCCATCTGCAGCCCATACCTGGACTCACACATCTCACACTCCGTTGCAGTGATTCCTTTACCAACTACAACTGCTCAACAGTGAACTAGCTGCTTGAGTCCAGGGACAGAGTTTTTTTCATCGATGCATAACCCTAGAACCTTGTATGTGCCTAGAATCTACAGCAGTTAGGTAAATGTTAGGTGATTTATGAATGAATTAATGAAAGAACTAATGACTCTTTGGGGCATTCTCAGCAAAGGGTAAACATGTGCTTTGGTGGGTCTGGGCTTTGCAACTAGAGGCTTCCAGAAATCAGACCCAAACAGGAATAACCTCAAGGTGTCCACAGAGTCTTAGAAAATTCTAATTGATGTCGCCTTAGACTAGGATCATAAACTCCAATACGTGTAGGAGGTAGACAAGGGAAGTAAAAAGTGAAATGGGCTTGGGCAGCCTCTGATGGCTGCCATGCAGTGTTATGCGTCTTGTTCTCATTCTATCCCTAGCATCCAGAATAGTGCACTTAGATGTTTGTTGAAAAATGAATGAGCCTGTCCCACTTTTCAGGACCATTGGAAGAATCTACAAAGAAAAATGAGGGGTGGGGAGGGGGAGATAAACAAAGAGTAGACTGAATCTAGGTATAATTTATTGAGGGTCTACTAAGTACTCAGTGTGATATTAGGGTTTGTCCTACATTATCTCATTAAGCCTTTACTGCAAGCCCGGGAGCTACATTTTACAGTCCTGGGTGGTGCAAATGGTTAAGTGCTTGACTACTAACTGGAAGCTTGGGAGTTCAAACCCAGATGTGCCTCAGAAGTAAGGCCTGGAGATCTGTTTTTGAAGTCACAGTCTTGAAAACCTTATGGAACAGTTCTACTCTGCACAAATGGGGTCACCGTGAGTTGGAATCAACTCGATGGCAGCTAACAACAACATAAAATAAATGGGAATCCATGGGTTGCAAACGGTGAATATGCTGTTACTAACCAAAAAGTCAGAGGTTCAAGTCCACACAGATTTGCCTCAGAAGAAAGGCCTGGCAACCTATGCCCAAAAAATCAGCTATCTAAAACCCTATGGAGCACAGTTCTACTCCAACACACATAGGGTTACTGTGAGTCTGAATCGACTTGATGGCAACTGGATCTTTTTTACTGGTTTATATGGTAAACGAAAGACATGAAGCTCAGAGAGATTAAGTATTTTTCTCAAGGTCATGTAGCTAATAAGTCGCTGAACTGGGCTTTAAATTCTGTTCTGTTTGCCTGTTTCATAGGGTTGTTATAAGGATGAAATGAGTTCAGACATGCAGTCTTCAAAACTGCATAGCATATAGTAGGTGCTCAATTTTAAAATTAGCACTCTAACTTTCTCACTCTAACACTAACGTCTGCCCAACCTTGATTGCACAAGGAGTTGGGTGCCCCCTGTCAGTTGCCTAAAGTTCAGAATCTGCTGTCTGTTCTTACTTAAAAAATTTTTTTTTCTGCAGTCTATTTTGTTTGTTTACAGTCTGTTTTTAAACATCCATCTTAGCATAGGCTAGCAGGTCAGAATCATATCTTCTAAAGACAGACCAGAGGAGGGAGGTTTCGGCATATGAGATGTTTTCAGATATTAGAAACAGCAGTGGTCTTGGCATGAGAACCCCTGGGTACAGCTCTCCTTGACCCGGGGTACAACTAGCTCTGTGACCCTGGCAAGCCATACCATCTGGCAGAGCCTCGGTTTCCATATCTGTAAAATGAAAACAATAGTTACCTGCTTATGTCCCCTTTGGTGATGCTCTGAGGATTCTCCACAGTGGTTGATGCCCAGGGCTGTGTTGTGTCCTGGGAGGCTGCAGGGTCCTGGAAGTTGGGCCAACCCCGAGACAGCCCACCCGCCCCTGTGAGAAGGCTGAGCGTCTGAATAATGAACGTGTTATTTAAATGGAGCTGTGGCCCTGTGGAGTGCTGAGAAGTCATTTTCCACAGTTCACTATTCTCCTAGTCAATGGGGCTTGACTTGATTATACTTCCTCTGGGCTTCAGGAGATGTGGGCAACATCGGAGATTTGTTAAAAATTAGCTAAATAAAATTGCCCCTTCCTCCCCAGCAATAGTTTCTGTGAGTGATGGGGCTTTCACAGAGCAATTTCTTAGGTGGATGTAAATTTGAGACCAGAAAATGTACTTCATATGTCTGTATGTGTAGGGCTGTGTATGCGTGTGGATAGAATGCTTCATATTCACGGGTGAAAAACAAAGAACCTAAAGAGGCAACCTCCAAACAAGAGTTAGCCTCGTAGCTCTGATTTCATGGAAGCTGCCAAACACCCTCCTTCTTGATCTCACCCTGTTTGGCAACCATCTGACAGGCAGACATCAGAGCTGGTGTTTTTATTGTTATATTTATTAGAACAACTCGAAATGTTTTAAATGAAGAAATAGCATTTCAAAAAAATTTAAATGTTATTTTAAAATAAACTTTTAAAAATAAAGAATTAATATTTTTTCAGATTCTGAATGTAGGCTGTGGAAAATTTGAAAAGTGCAGAAAACAAGAATCACCCCCAACCCACCCACTCAGAAATAACATTTGAAGCACTTTTCTGCCATCTCTTTAAATGTACTTACATAAATCTACATAGAAATATACGTACAAAATGGGATTATGCTGGATAGATGGTTTTATACGTGGCTTTTTTTTCCCACCGAATATTATAATGTGAGCTTTTCCCTGCATTAGTGAATAGTTTTCAAAATGATGATTCTTAATGGTTGCGTAATTTCACCAGATGGATGGAAGATGAGTTATTTAAACACATCTTGTTGGAAATTTAGGTTGAATTGGAATAACTTTTCAAGGAGAAAAAAATGATGCTAGCTATTTTCGAGGCAACAATGATTTCTTACCCTGTATGAGCAGCCAGCAATAAAAGTCAGTGCCACGATCCAGCCTGTGATGAAAGGTCCAGAAATGGCCAGGAAATGGATGGAGAAATCATAAGGAATGAAGTGAGTTATTAGTGTTTATTATTTATATGGTGCAGTAAATATATACAGCACAGGGCCAAGCATTCGTTTGTCAGCAACTTCCAAACAGCCCATCATCCCTCAGGGCCTGGACAACGCAAGACCACAGATCAAGGCAGTGCCATTGGAGGACATGGAGAGTCAGCCATTCTTGGTGGAAGGGCTCCTGCTGGACCTTCTAAGCACAAGTACGTTCCCCTTGCTTTGGCATGACTTTCATTTCTGAGGACAGCATTTCCAGTTCCCCTGACAACTTTAGGGTATGCATGTGTGTGTGTGGAGGGAGACAGGAGAGTGAAGAGGCTGTTTCCTTTGTATATTTTATAGGTTTGCCTCCTGGGATAGCAGCTTTCAATGGCCATGCCCCGATCCTCGCTTGTTTATACAGAGAATCCCAACAGGCTACAAAGCCTCCCTGTCTTATGTGCATGTTGTGGTGGTTGTTAGGTGTCATTGAGTTGGTTCCGACTCATAGCGACCCTATGTACAACAGAACAAAACATTTTCTGGTCCTGAGCCATCCTCACAATTGTTGCTATGCTTGAGCTCATTGTTGCAGCACTGTGCCAATCCATCTCGTTGAGGTTCTTACTTTTTTTCCCTGACCCTCTACTTTACCAAGCATGATGTCTTTCTCCAGGAACTGATCCCTCCTGACAACCTGTCCAAAGTACGTGAGATGCGGTCTCGCCATCCTTGCTTCTAAGGAGCATTCTGGTTGTAGTTCTTTCAAGACGGTTTTTTTCATTCTTTTGGCAGTCCATGGTATATTCAATATTCTTCAATGACACCACAATTCAAAGGCGTCAATTCTTCTCTGGTCTTCCTTATTCATTTTCCAGCTTTTGCGTGCATAAGAGGCGATTGAAAACACAATGGCTTGGGTCAGGCCCACTTTAGTCCTCAAGATGACATCTTTGCTTTTTAAAACTTTAAAGAGGTCTCTTGCAGCAGATTTGCCCAATGCAATGCGTCTTTCAATTTTTTGACTGCTGCTTTCATGGGCGTTGATTGTGGATCCAAGTAAAAGGAAACCCTTGACAACATCAATCTTTTCTCCTTTTATCATGATGTGGCTTATTGGTCCAGCTATGAGGATTTTTGTTTTCTTTGTGTTGAGGTGTGATCCATACTGAAGGCTGTGGTCTTTGATCTTCATCAGTAAGTGCTTCAAGTCTTCTTCACTTTCAACAAGAAAGGTTGTGTGATCTGCATAACGCAGGTTGTTAATGAGTCTTCCTCACATATTCCAGCTTCTCAGGTTATTTGCTCAGTATACAGATTGAATAGGTATGGTGAAAGAATACAATGCTGACACACACCTTTCCTGAGTTTAAACCATGCAGTATCCCCTCGCTCTGTTCAAATGACTGCCTCTTGATCCATGTACAGATTCCTCATGAGCACAATTGTTTCAAAATTCCCATTCTCTGCAAGGTTATCCATAATTTGTTATGATCCACATAGTCGAATGCCTTAGCGTAGTCAATAAAACACAAGTAAACATCTTTGTGGTGTTCTCTGCTTTCAGCCAGGATCCATCTGACATCAGCAATGATATCCCTGGCTCCACATCCTCTTCTGAATCCGATTTGAATTTCTGGCAGGGAACTATGCGCCTAAGGCTGGGATAATTATCTCCAATTTACAGTTAAGGAAGTAGAGTCAAAGATAGGTGCAGTCACTTGATCAAGATGTCTATGCAAATGGCAAGCCAGGACGAAAACTCGGGACCACAAGACCCAAATCATGACAATACCCCAGCTGTCTCCACGGGGAGTGTTTTTCAGTCTCTGCTCCCTTCCCTGTTCATTCTTTTTGGAAGCAAAATCTCTTTGGTGAAGAAGGGAGAGGAAGTTTTAGAAAGGAAGATCACCACACTTATGGCCCTGGGTAGGGCTTCTTGTCAAATCCCCTAGGATCCCTAATCCCCCTTTCCTGCTGTATTTTTCTCTAAAGCACATATCAC
Source organism: Loxodonta africana (assembly GCF_030014295.1). NCBI lineage: Eukaryota > Metazoa > Chordata > Mammalia > Proboscidea > Elephantidae > Loxodonta > Loxodonta africana. The sequence continues at coordinate 51,204,311 of NC_087348.1, forward strand.
ATCCAACATAGTGTACGTTTTACTTATTAAAAAAAAAAGTCTCTCCCACCCCGCACTAAAAGTTCTTTCAAAGCAGTGTGGAGACAGTAGAATATAATAGTAATAACCACCATTTATTGAATATCTAGTTTGTGTGTCAAAAACTTTGCAAACGTAACTCTAATTCTTAGAGCAACCTGGAGGAATGCAAATATTTGTAACGCGTTTCTACAGGTGGGGCTTAGCAAAGCTCAAAAGGATGATGTGAGCATCTCAGGGCCATAGAGCTTATACATTAGCAAGGTGAGATGTGATCCAAGTCAGCGTGAGTCCAAAGCTGTGTTTCACCTCTTATTGGTTGAGGGTTGAGGAGGGACAACTGAGTCACTTTGGCATCCAGCTGGGTCCATTCTGGCTGGTGGGGGTAGGGTGGGAGTAGAAGGGAAAATCCTGGTTCCAAGCCTTCTAGGAAGAGCTCCCCATGCCCCAGGCTTCTCAGCCCACCGCTTTCTGCCCACTGACAATCCCTTGGCTTCCTTCTTTCTCTGAGAGATACCTATCTGTCCCTTTAAGGTAGGCTTGGGCTCTCTTAAGGTTCCTTTTGAATGGGCTTATCAGAGTCTGCTTTGGGGGCCAAAAGCCCCAAAGCACTTGGCAACCCTGAAAGAGAGATATTTGGAATATTAGATGCCTAAGGTAGATTTCCCCTACTTCTACCTATCCCTCTGGGCTGGAACCAAGCTCATGAGAAAGACAAATTCCACCATAGAGATACATGGAGCTTGTTTGTTTTCCAAAATGCCTTGGAGAATCTAAAGTTGATCTTTTTTAATGCAGGCACCGCTTTGTACCCCTGCACAGATTAACTCAGAGGCAGGAGGTTCCTCGGGGACCTTGGCTTTGCCCTTTGCCAGGTTGTTTAGCTTTGGCCAATGGTTTTCAAACTTTTTTTTTTTTTTTAAATAGTACCTAAAGACTTTCATAAAACAAAATCTTACCTTGCAACCCAGTATGCAAACCAAAACAAGTCAGGAATGCTTGTTGGGGAGGTGAAAGGCCAGCATTGTTTTCTCCCCCAACCCCAGTCTTCTTACCAGGTGCCTGGGAAACCCTGGAAAGTAACTGTCCCAGATCATCTGAGCCGAGAGGAGATGCCTTCCAACAGCCCAGAAGTGGCACGGGGTCACTTCACAAGTCTCTGTCTTAGTTAAGGTAGATCATGGAATCACTGAAGAAAGTGCTTTTAGATAAATTCAGGTGGACAACAGCTGTGGCTCTGCCAAGGCCATCATTAATCAGCATGGTCTCTGTGCCTTGAGCTATCAGAAACCACCCATGCCGAGACCAGTTTTACTGTGTAGCCAAGATACGGCAGGGGAGCACAGAGAGGAGGCATGTTATCTGAATATGGAGTTGGTAGTTATTCCATTTTTTTTTTTTAGTTATTCCATGACAGGGGTCTCATTGTTTTCCTGTCCTATCTTGCTATGAATGCCATAATTTTTATATTGGCTCAGAGCAAATAGAATTTTGGATTATATTTTATAGTTGATATTGTTGACTTTATACATTCATTTATTCCACAAATATTACAGGGTGCCTACAATTTGCTCTCTACCAAGCATGATGTCCTTCTCTAGCAACTGGTCTTTCCTGATGATGTGTTCAAAGCAAGCAAGTTGAGGTCTTGCCATCTTCTAAGGAACATTTTGTGATAGATTGACGGAATAGCTACAACAATGGACTTAAACATACCAGCGATCATGAAGATGGTGCAGGACTGGGCAACGTATGGTTCTTTTATACAAAGGATCACCATGAGTCGGAGCTGACTCAACAACAACTAACAATAACAACACAAACTATGTGCCAGAGAGACCCTGTTCTAGACACTGGAGTGATAATAGTAAACAAAATAGATGAAAGCCATGTATGATTCACAGCTCAATCTTATTTTTATAATCATAGACAATATTTTTCTTCTGGAAGGGGAGGCATATGTCATTCTGTACCTTCTCTCATGTAAATGCCCAAAGGTTTCTTTCCTCCTGGGAGGAGACTTCTTACTCTGAACTTCTTCATTTCATCAGAATGGTTATTTTAAATGGCTCTTTAAAAAAAAAAAAGATACATATTCAGATTTGCTGCACTACTTATAACACAAATTTAAAACAGTTTATGATCAAATGGCATTTTTTAATTTGTCTTGATTCATGTGAAAGTAATTTGAATCCACATTAGTATTCTGGAAACTGATCATTAACACTTTTTAACTGATTTTGTAAACACATTTTGCTTCCAAAATAAACATAAACAGTAAAGGAGAACGCTCAGTGTAGCTGAGCCAGGAAGACACACACACATTAAAGGGAAAGGGCAGAATCCCCAGCGTAAAATGGTAAAGGCATTTGAGAGTCATTTTCATCACCAACTGGCTTCATGAAAAACCTGCAAGAAAAATGTGAATAATTTCCTATTTGCCTGATGGGGGGATTTCAAGCTGCAGAGTTGTTTGGCTGCCTATCACGGATCATTGCAAATAATTAAGATGGGATGGGAGGTGGAGACAGATTAACGTTTGATAAGGCAGGAGGGGAACAACATGTGGCAGGAATGAGCAAAGTGGTTGACTGCCTCCACACTTTGCCAGAATGGGAGACATGGAGATAACAAAAAATCAGAAAGGTTTTGTGGTCCAACCCTCCTCTGGTCAATATTGGGCCGTCCCCAAATTCTCCCTCATCCTCCCCCAATGAATTGTAGAGATAAGGCCCCCAAATCCTCATTTTTATGACATCCCGTTAACCCATACACTTAGTGTCAAGCAGTTTGGCATTTAAAGATGCATCTTCCAAAGCAGAAAAAATAATTGTGCATATCTACTGATCTAATGGATATCTAATTCATAAGTCCCCTAGCAACACTCCTGTACCCTCTTTTCCTTCTCCTAGTCACCTCACACCCCACACTCTCCCAGAATTCCTTCCTCCAATTTTCCCTGCAACACCTCCAACCTGCTCTGACTCCAGGTCTTCCGGTGTGTCTCTTCCCATTCTGCTCTAGATTTTGTATGCAAAAGTACAAAACAACCTTGAAGCCCTCCTGGAGGGTGGGAGAGGAAAGAGAACTCATTAAGTATGACCATATCATCCTATCAAGCTTGTTATATTGAACTATAATATGACTTGGAGCCCTGGTGGCACAGTGGTTAAGAGTTCGGTTGGTAACCAAAAGGTCGGCAGTTGGAATCCACCAGCTGGTCCTTGGAAACCCTGTGGGGCAGCTCAGAATCAACTCCACTGCAGTGAGTTTGGTTTTTCTTTTTCTTTTTTTGATAATATGACTTACTATACCTCAGGAGGTGCATGGCTTTAGGAGTATGGATTTAGGAGTCGGGCAGACTTGGGCTTCTATTCCAGTCCCGACACTGGGTAAGAGCCTTAATGTTTCTGAACTTCACTTTCCTTATCTGAACAGTATTATCTCACAGAGTTGCTAAACAGATGAGGTATATACCAAGTAGTTAGTACAGTATATGCTCAATAAGTGGGTGGTATAACTATTCTTACCCGTCTAATCTTTCCTCTAAATGTTCTAACATCTCCTGGTGCCAGAAATTTTCTGAGCTGCACTTTCCTCAGTATTGATTCAACTCAACAAACGTTGACTAAGCACCTATTCCTGCCAGGAACTGCGCAGGAGCTAAAGATCTGAAGGTGACCAAGATGAGGTAGTGGTTCCTGAGAAGTACCAGCTTCTTGTTATTCTTCCAGGCTTCACAGAGTAGAGCCAATAAACTGAAGTTTAACAAAGAAAAGGAAAAAGATGGGCTTTAAGGTAAGCCCACTTGTTCTATGTCTCCACTGGTTTGACTAAAAGACAAGGGGCTTTGCTGCTACTTAGCTATAGATGGGTCACTGGCCTCTTGAAGTCTCAGTTTCCTCATCTGTAAAATGGGGATTCTACAGCTTGTCTTAACTGTACTTTTAAACCTCTGTGAGGAAAAAAAATAGGAGAATGAAATGGATTTGGAACTATGATGTGCCATCAAATGTAAGGCTGTTTCTGATTACTGTGAAGGACCTTGGAGTCCCCAAACTCTCCCTCAGCCTCCTCCTCCAAGTTGGGGAGGTAGAGCCCCAAGAATGCTCCAAGCATAAGAACACTCTATTGGTCCCCAGCCTCTATGTTGCCCGATCCTGATGAGCTGGCCTGAACCCTGTAAGAGCCACAAAGATCCTCAGTCACTGGCCTGCAAGAATCAGGACTCTTTGGTTTCATCAGACAAAGAAGCAACTCAAACTACCTTGAGAAAAAGAAAGAAGAATGTACTGGCTTGTGACATCCAACAAAGGGCTGTGTAGGGTGTTCATGAGTCACAGGGCTACTCAGAATACAGTGTTTTTGTTTTTTTTTAAGAAGTGCTCCTTCAAAGCTGTAGTTTTAGGAAAGAGCTGTCAGTCATACCCTACTTCTTTGGCCACAGTGATTGGTCCAAGATAGACATAGGTAGCCAGTGCTGACAATGCCTGTCTAGACTCCACACGTGGCAGTCTGAAAATGGCACGGAGTTAATTAATGCTTCCTGAGCAGCCTTCAACCTTTGGGGCTCAGGAGTTGGTGCATAAATACCCCAGCCTCCTCACTTCTCAGTGAGTGTGTATTGGGGCCAAGATAAGGTATAAAATTGAAGGGAATGCCGAAAAAGCTCAGTAATCAAGATAAATAATGTTTTGACACAGTATTTCTGAAAAATCAACATCAATGCAAAAATTCCATGACATACAAAATAGCAAAATTTTAAATAAAGACAGGATTAGTTTACTGATTTTTTCTTTTGCTTCAGGCTCCGATACGGCTTAGCTGGGCATTGATGTGAATCTTGAAACTGCTTATTTGCAGGTTTTGCAGAAAGCCCGAGTGAAAGCAGCCTCCAGCAGAGCCAGAGGTGTCTTCCTCATCAGGTTTCTAATTGGACCAACCTGTGGGCATCATCTCTCATTATTGCTGTCCGGTAGCTCCCCCGGAGGGCCAAGGCAAGGGACATTCAGGAAAGGAGTCTGGGGACACTATTGTTGTTAGCTGTTGTTGTGTCGATTCCGACTCTTGTTGACCCTATGTACAACAGGAAGAAATGCTGCCCAGTCTTGCATCATCCGCACAGTTGCCCGCCTGTTTGAGTCCACTGTTTATGGTTACTGTGCCAATCCATCTCACCATGGGTCTCCCTCACCTTCATTGGCCCTCTACATGACCAAACACCATGTCCTCCTCCAGCAATTGGTCCCTCTGATGATGTGTCTAAAGCGAGTTGGGCAACGTTCTGTTATGATCCATAAGGTTTTTGTTGGCTAATTTTCAGAAGATCACCAGGCGTTTCTTCCTAGTCTGTCTTAGTCTAGAAGCTTTACTGTAACCTGTCCAACCATGGGTGCCCCTGCTGGTATTTGGTATACTGGTGGCACAGTTTCCAGCATCATAGCATCATAGCGACATGTGAGCCACCAGAGTATGACAAACTGATAGAGGGGTGGTAATCCAAAAACCAAACGAAACCCAGTGCCGTCGAGTCGATTCCAACTCATAGTGACCCTATAGGACAGAGTAGAACTGCCTCATAGAGTTTCCAAGGAGCGCCTGGAGGATTTGAACTGCTGACCCTTTGGTTAGCAGCCGTAGCACTTAACCACTAGGCCACCGGGGTTTCCACAGAGGGGTGGTATGGGTGGTTTATTCTGTGATGTCTTTGGAAGAATAGCCACAATTTGCATGATATAAGCCAACAACCAGGACAGGTAAGCCTCAGGACAGTGAAGGTCATTTCAGCTAACAAATCACTTGTTCCATAATGGAGAACACAAACAACAGATCGATACGCAAACATGTTAAGCCCCTATGAAAGTCAATTCTCTCTCTCTCTCTCACATATTCACCCATCTTTTCTTTACATCTGGGGTACCTTTGCCAGGTAACTGAGTGACACAAAGCAGCATATAGAATAGCTTCTTCTAAAAGCACACCCAAAATGACGGATGTACCTGGAGATTAGTGCCCCTTTTGTGGAGGAGAATTTGATCCTCGAGCTATTATAAACCAAGCTTGGGGGAGGCCAAGCCCACAATCAGAAGGTAATTGAAGTATGTTACCTATAATAGGTTCAGATGTTTGTGATCTTCAGCACTTTATGAATTCTGCAGCAGATGGGCGAGGGCCAGGTAGCGGGTGAGAACAGACTGGGTAAGGCAGGCTGGCACTCTGACAAGGGCAGCCACAGCTGTGGTTCGGGTGTTATTCAGCACGCCCACCCACTGCACCAGCAGCCTGCCTTCCTGATCTCATGGCCATGGCCGCCTTAATGAAGAGTGGAGGTAAGCATGAATCCCGGCTTTCCAGGGATCACAACATTTGAGAAACCCAGAAGAATCAACATGATGGAAATGGTGCCAAGTTCTTTTGCCTCTTGCTTTTCAACAAAAAAGGAGAGTGAAAGAAGGGGAGAGAAGGGAGAGAGAACTCGCTAATAAAATGTGTATCTAAACACTTTCCATTTTTCCTGGGCTTTTATTTATTTATTTTTCCTTAAAAAGAAACTGTGTTGGAAAGGGGAAAGCAGAGAGTAGTAGCTGATAAACAGAATCTTGAATGGACACAAGAATTTAGACACGCTGACGTAGTGGCCAGGGTCCTATACTTATAGTTTCAAGTCCTTGCCCTGTCACTGCCCTCTTGTATGACCTCGGGCAAGGTACTTAACCTACTCGGGTTTCTGCTTCCTCATCTATCAAACGGCCCAAATAATGTCTGCCTCACGAGCTATTTGTTTGCAGCATGAAATGAGGTTTTATGCTATTAAAAAAGCTGGTATTTATTGAGCACTTACTATGGGTCAGGAGCCCTGGTGGTGTAGTGGTTAAAATGCTTAGCTGCTAACCGAAAGGTTGGCGGATCAAACCCACCAGTCTCTCTGCAGGAGAATGATATGGCAGTCTGCTTGCATAAAGATTTGCAGCCTTGGAAGCCCCATGGGGCATTTCTACTCTGGGTCACTATGAGTTGGAATCGACTCGACAGAAGTGGGTTTGGTTTTTTACTATGGGTCAGAATTTTTTTATATACTAACTTTTTAAAATCCTTACAACGAACCTGTGTGTTAGGCCTGATTATTATTCTCACTTTATAAGGAAACTGGGAAACCCTGGTGGCGTAGTGGTTAAGTGCTACGGCTGCTAACCAAAAGGCCGGCAGTTCAAATCCACCAGGTGCTCCTTGGAAACTCTACCGGGCAGTTCTACTCTGTCCTGTAGGGTCGCTATGAGTCAGAATTGACTCGACAGCAGTGGGTTTGGGTGGGTTATAGGAAACTGAAGAGAAAGAACACAAATAACTTGCCCAAGGTTATAGGCAGTGAGTGGTGGGTCTGGATGAGGCAATACCTGCTATAAAGTCCACAGGCTTAAGCGTTAGGCTATACCCATCTTCAAGTCCTAGCCTACGATTCCAGAATCCAAAAATCTCTGAGACCCAAAAGTTCTTCTAGTTCATCTGACAGCCAGACTGGACCTCACCTGAATATTGAGCAGCAAACACTCACCTGAACCGACTTAAGGTTCTTTATAGCCTTCAGTTATCTAACTTAATGTATGTATTCATAAATTCTCACTGCAAATTATATTAATTTGTTGGTTTGATCGTGGGGTGCTGCCCTAGGGGCACCCTAGGGAATTAGATAAGCCATCCTCTATAAAATTTGAATATTTTGAATTCTGAAACACATCTGGCTTCAAGAATTTCACTTATGGCATTAGGGATTTGAGCTGCCTTTCTAAAGTAGGCACTTAACACCTGTTTGATAACATTAAATTATAATACACATTGCAACTGTTATTTCTGCTTCCAAATATAGCCATTCAGATATTCATTTAACAAATACTGCATGTCTGTTGTGGTGGTGGTTAGTTGCCATGGAGTCTAAACTCATTCTGACTCATGGTGACCCTTGTGTGCAGAGCAGAACTGCTGGATAGGATTTTCAAGGCTCTGACCTTTCAGAAGCAGATGGCCAGGCCTGTCTTCCAAGGCAGCTCTGGATGGGTTCGAACCACCAACCTTTCAGCTAGTAGTTGAGCACTTAACCATTTGCACCACCCAGGGACTCCATGTTGTACTTCTACTATGTGTTAAGTTCCATTTGGGGCACTGCAGGTAGAGTGAACCAAATACATGTTTTCCTTGCCCACATGAAACTTATAGTCTAAGAGGAATGATAATAGGGGAAGATCGAAGGGCAATATAATTTAACAGTAGGATGGTTTGGACTGGATGGAGTGTATAAAGGATGTCCTCCATCCTTCCATGTCTCTAAGAATACACAACAGAAACCAACGTAACCTGTAATAATGAGGAAATAAAAGAATTTGGAACAAAAAACAACAACCCATAATTATGCAAAGTAAAACTGTGTGCCTTGAAATATTGAAGTAATTATCAGGTTAAATTTCTGTGATCCCTGCAATTTCCAAGAAACCTGAAAATGTTGGGAGCATAAGCCTGGCATATCTCTTAAAGTAAAATTATACTTCTTTTTCACTCATACTAAAAGGTCATAATTAAAAATATAATGAAGCTAAGTGAGTAATGGGGTCTGTGATTCACTGGGTAAGCGAAGATCGCCTGAAGGCCCCCTCCTGCCCTTGGGAACTCGGGTCATCAAGTCAGACGGCCTTGGCAGCCCCCACAGGGCCCAGTACTCTTAAGGAGAGAAGGCAGAATCATTGCCACCCGGGGCAACAAGAAATGGCCCCTGAAAATATCAGGCCAGAGGAGAAGCTTACCAACGTACTTTTCCATGTTCAGCACCATTATTCCTGGCTATTAAAGAAATACGTACTGATAGTAAAATATCTGGAGAGCATTAAAAAGTCTGAAGAAGTAGGGTAAAATATCACCTATAATCATCTCACTACCCTGAGACAACCAGTATTAGTATTTTAATATATATCCTTCTAGATTTTTCTATGTGCTTTTCCTCATAGGGTTGCTATGAATCGGAATTGACTAGACGGTAATGGGTTTGGGTTTTCTCCCCTCAGTTTAGACTTGGCTCTCTGTGAAACCTGTGAGAGCTGGAACTGGGTGGGACTGCAGTGATTTTCAAGGTCTTGAAAGTTTTCCACCTTTGGTAGGGTACAGTCTTAACATCTTTTTGTGTGTGTGTGCTTTAGGTGAAAGTTTACGGAGTGAATTAGTTTCCCGTTCGATAGTTTGTGCATGAAGTGTTTTGTGACATTGGTAGCATTCCCCTCAATGTGTCAGCACTCGCCCCATCTCCGCCCTGGGTTCTGCATTTCCTTTCTTTGAATTTTCTACCCCTTCCTGCCTTCTCATCTTTGCTTTTGTCCTTTTGATCTCATATAATTGACTGTTTTAAGGAACATGTTCCTCTTGGGTGTTATTGTTTATTTTATGGGCTCTCACTGTTTTTCTATAGCTCATTTTAGTGGAAAATATTTGCGTTTTCCTTCTTTGACAGGTTTCCATGTTATAGAGGTTCTGGCTTTTGAAGGTTTTACTATATTTTGCATCCTATTTTTCCACTTGAAATTGTTAATTTTAATAAAAATAATTCATTGACCACTTTCTGTGCACCTTATTTAAATCTTCAAACAATCTCATAAAATAAGTTCCACACTTGGCAGTCACTTGACATTTCTGTTGCTGTGAGGATCAAATGAGTCAATACACCTAAAGCACCTGGAACGGTGCCAGGCATGTAGTAAACACTTGATCATGTTTGCTATTACTCGATTTTGCAAATAATGAAATCAAGGTGCTGAAGGTTAAGTAGCTTGTCCAAGGTCAGTAACTAGTGGGGAGCAGAGTAAGGATCTGAACCTAGGCAGTATGGTTCCAGAGTCACGGTCTTAAGCATTGCTCTATAAATAGTGAGATCCAAGGTTTCCTTGAGAAAAAGGACTGGAATTTGGTCCACAGTTGGGATTATGACATATACAGACATAGCTGATGGATTTGGCAGAGGACTCCTGATGAAAGCTAGATTTTCAGAAAGGACATTGAGGGCCCCAAGAGAGAATTCTCTGAAGGAAAGGCAAGTTCCTTGAATAAGTTCCTTGAGTGAGAAACTTTGTTCCTTTTGTTTACCACGATAGCCCTAGTTTCTAGAATAGCACAAGACTTCTAGGTGCAGGGTACCTGCTGACATCAGAACTCATCCTTACTTAGCCACCTTGACAGAATGGGAGAACAAGGCATGAAAAACATACTAGAAAAAAAGTCTCCTAAAACAATGTAATGCTTGGGATTCCTGCTGAGGAATTTTTTCATTCTAACTCAGCTACCACATCCCCTGCTCATCTCTTGAAAGCATCATTGTCCAGAGCAAACTGTAGTGGTGCTTCAGCTACATTGGTACCTACCAGGTGCTGGTAGAAACATGGCTTCGGCCTGACCTGTGCAGTTGTGGTAGTGATGATGACTGCATTTGGTAAAGCAAGAGAGTCAAACTCCTTTAAGAAAAAAGGGCTATGGGAAACTAAGCTATAGGAAACCCTAGTGGCATAGTGGTTAAGAGTTCGGCTGCTAACCAAAAGGTCAGCAGTTTGAATCCACCAGGTGCTTCTTAGAAACCATATGGGGCAGTCCTACTCTGTCTTATAGGGTCGCTATGACTTGGAATTAACTTGTTGGCCACGGGTTTGGTTTTTTTGTTTGTTTGTTTACTAAGCTATGGGGTTCTGCCTACTCTGCTATCTCCATCTTCTTTAAGTGAACATAACGCAAGGGAAGGGTAATCCTTCTCATTTTGAAAATGGAGTGAATGGGGAGGGGAATCTAGAATGTAGGGGAGACAACAACAGACCTACTCCTTAACATCGAGACATTGTCATTGCTGCAACAAGGCAGTGACCTTGGGGGGTTCCAGCTCATGGGCCTGTTGTGGACAGTGGTTCTAGATTACCAGTTTAGCTACACACAACAGTAAGCATTAATCTGGACAAACTGGTGGTCCATCCTGGATAGAGGTCCAGAAACAAAGGAAAGGAGAACCCTCAAGGGCATAAACTTCCAACATGAGTTGGCAGCAGTTTGGGTCTATGGGTATTTGGACGCTAAAATGTTAATGGAACATTTGGATTATAGTGGTTACCCAAGTTACATGTAGTTGGGATGCAAAATGGAGTGGCGGTGAAGACATGGGCTTTGGATTCAGAAAGACCCAAGGGTGAATACCATTCCATTCCTTGAGCAAATTATTAAAACTCTCTGGGCCTTGGCTTCCAAATCTATAAAATGGGAATGATAATACCTGTCACATCAAATATGCAAAGTGCTTAGCAAAGGCCCTGGCACTTATCAGCTGTTGTAGATGAAGTAGCCTCTTGTTTTGGCATAGACAAGTTCACGCACATCATCTCATTTACTCCTTGCAACAACCTTGTGAGGCAGGTATAAGTACTGTCCCCAGATCATGGATGAGGACACCACACCTCAAAGACCTTGAGCAACTGCTCCAGATCATACAATCTGTAAATTGTGGACCCAAGACACTTCTGGGTCCCTTAAATTGTGTCAGGTAAGTAATTTCACAGAGACAGGGAGCTAACTGACAAAAAAGTAGACCTTTCCTAGTGTAAAATAATCCTGGGTGCTGGACTTAAACCGCAAGTAGCCCCCAAATTTAAGGCATCGGACCACCTGTTTTGCAGGGAATTGGTCCCAAAAGGAGATGCCTCCCCCCCACAGAAGCACCGTCTTGTTTCTCTGCTCCTCTGTTGCCTGAGAGAGTTCAGTGTCCCCAGGAAATTAAGTATGACCCCATAAAAATAGAATTAATTAAGGACGGGGGCAAATATTTAGAGGTTCTTCATGGCGTTATTTAAACTAGTAAGAAATAGAACATCTCCCACATAAATGCTCAATTGTAGGGGATCAATTGATTAAATAATGATACACAGATAAAATGGAGTAATATAAAGCTATTTCAATGACGTTGCAGAAAGATGTCACATTAGTAAGGGAAGTTTATCATGGAATATTATTACAACACAGTATGTTATGATTCTTTTTAAAAATATATATATATAGCATATGTGTAGAAAGCCTTTGGAATGAAATATATTAACATGTTGCATTGGTTGAGTCTGAGTGGATTAAGGGTGTTTTTAAATGCTCGTTTTGCCCGTATGATCTAATACGAGGTCATTTCAGAAAAACTGGGGTGAGTTGGACATATTATCTGGAGTTAAATTTCATGATTTGCTTCCGTCCAAAAGGATGGTCATATTCAGGCCAAAACTTCTCTGAATATTAAGATTAATATGCTCAGTTGCTATGGAAATTTGCACTCACCACCACCCCTAACCCTTTCTTCTTTTTTCTTCTTCAGAGCACATCCCACACCTCACATATAGGTTCCTGAGAGCAGGGACTCTGCTCTGTTCACTGCTGCATCCCCAGCCCCAAGAACAGTGTCTGGCACAGAGCGCGTGCTCAATACATATTTGCTGAATCACACATTTATTAAAGGCAATAAGATGATAGAAGGGACTTGTATGACTCAGCTCTTTCTTAAGAGGCAAACCCTCCCTTCTATTTCTACCACCCCTCTCCCTCCTCCTTCACCTTCTCTCCAGCCCCATCACCATCCATTGGAAGTGTTTAGCACCCAAAGCAACATCCAGTACAGTAGATAACCTTTGACACTGGTGTTTGTAATAAGCATACAAATCTCGTGCTGTACAGTAGTTTTTTGTGCATTGTGTTTTCTCGCTATCAGTCTTCAAGAATTGTGGCAGCTGCTTAGATACTGAAGGAAGGACAGAGTTTGCTAGGTTTTGGGGGCAAGGGGCAGAGAAGAATATGGGGTTAGGTTTCGGGAGTGAAGAAAGGATCAGCTGCTACTTACCACAAGCCTTCCAGGTGGCAAGCACCAAGCCCCAGATGAGGATAATGAAGCACACTGAGGCTCAGTGACTTGCCCTAAATACCTAGAAATGAGAGACCCCTCCTTGGGGCCCTATGGTGCCCTCCATGTGGTACCCAGGCTTGTCTGATTCCCACTAGTCTGTAAACTCCTGAGGCGGGTCTAGTGTTCTGAGCTTTTGTAATCCCAGAGCCTAGCACAGGGTCTGGCACATAGTTGTTGTTAGATGCCGTTGAGTTGGTTCCAACTCATAGCGACCCTTTGCACAACAGAATAAAACACTGCCCAGTCCTGTGCCATCCTCACAACCGTTGCTGTGTTTGAGCTCATTGTTGCAGCCACTGTGTCAATCTATCTAAACTTATCAAGGTTCCTCCTCTTTTTCACTGACCCTCTACCTTACCAAGCATGATGTTCTTTTCCTGGGACTTGTCCCTCCTGATAACATGTCCAAAGTATGTGGGATGAAGTCTCACCATCCTCACTTCCAAGGAACCCTCTGGCTTATTTTGAAGCACGTGGTCTACTATGCCGGAAATGACAAACTGAAGAGGAATAGTGCTGCATTCATTGTCAAAAAGAGCATTTCAAAATCTATCCTGAAGTACAACGTTGTCAGTGATAGGATAATATTCACATGCCTACAATGAATATCGGTTAATACAACTATTATTCAAATTTATGCACCAAACACTAATGCCAAAGAATAGGAAATTGAAGATTTTTACTAACTTCTGCAGTCTGAAATTTACCAAACATGCAATCAAGATGCATTGATAATTACTGGTGATTGAAATTCGAAAGCTGGAAACAAAGAAGAAGGATCAGTAGTTGGAAAACATGGCCTTGGTAATAGAAACATTGCCGGAGATTGAATTATAGAATTTTGCAAGACCAACAACTTATTCATTACAAATACCTTTTTCCAACATTATTAAAGCAACTATACACGTAGACCTCACTGGATGAAAAACACAGGAATCATATTGACTACATCTGTAGAAAGAGATGGTGGAAAAGCCCAATATCATCAGTCAGAAAAAAGCTAGGGGCAACGGCGGAGCAGACCATCAATTGCTCATATGCAACTTCAAGTTGAAGCTGAAGAAAATTAAAACAAGTCCATGACAGCCAAAGTACATCCCACCTAAATTTAGAGACCATCTCAAGAATAGATTTAATGCATTGAAAACTAATGACCAGACATGTTGTGGGATGACATCAAGGACATCATACATGAAGAAAGCAAAGAATTGGCGCATAGTAGGTGCTCAATAAAGATTTGTTACCTGACTGAACTGCCTAAAGCAACAGAGCTAGTAAGTGGTAGAATTTTGACTAAAACCCCTGCCTTCTGATGGCCTTTGCACCAGATAAAACCCTGGAACGATCGCATTTTTAATGTAATAAATACTGGGTCCCCCCCCCCCCAGCTTACTTTGAGTTTCTTCATTTTCTATTTTCCTCTTTTTTCTTGTTATCACCCTGCCTTCCTACCAGGCACTCTTTTAGTGGATTTTCCAGTTTCGAAAATGGACTGTGTTATAAAGAGTGTTCTTGGGCCATTGTCAAAGGACATTTGCAAACTGTGTCTCATTTGTGGCCTGTCAGAGGGTGGGAAATACAGGCATCCTCCCAACGCCTTGGTATTCACTGATGGGACAGTTCCAAAAAGCAGCAACATCTTTGAGCCTCTTCACCCATGCTTGAAGAGCAGAATAAGACAGTAGCGGTGGGGGAGCAAACGGAAATTTAAAGAGGCTGCAGAAACCCAACAAGTAACATAAAGCTCCAAGTAGGCAGGATTCGAATAGCATTAATAGCTAGCAATTAAGTTTTACTATGTGCCAGGGGAAGCCCTGGTGGTATAGTGGTTAAGTGCTGCGGCTGCTAACCAAGAGGTTGGCAGTTCGAATCCGCCAGGCGCTCCTTGGAAACTTTACAGGGCAGTTCTACTCTGTCCTGTAGGGTCACTATGAGTCGGAATCGACTCGACGGCAATGGGTTTGGTTTTTTTGGTATGTGCCAGGTATTGTGCTAAACCTTTACACAGAACTTGGCATTTAATCCTTCCAGAAGGAGCCCCGGTGGCACAACGGTTAAGCCTCCGCTGCTAACTTTCTTGGCAGTTTGAACCCACCCACCCAGCTGTTCCGCGGGACAAAGACCTGACAATCTGCTCCAGTAAAAAGTACAGCCTAGAAAACCCAATGGGGCAGTTCCGCTATGTCCTATGGAGTCGCTGGGAGTTGAAATTTACTCCACAGCACCTAACAACCACAGCAGAAACCCTGGGGGACAGGTCTAAGACTCATTTTATGAACGACTAAACAGAGGCGGGCAGAGGTTAAGTGACCCGCCCAATAGAGCACAACTAATTTTAGAGCCAGTATTACAACCCAGGTTTATCTATCTATCTCCCTAGCCAATTATTAATGTGTTTCTGGGATGGCCAGTGCCGGGTGTGTCCAATTAGGCTCCAGCCTGGCTGGGGACGAAATGAAACCTGGAGCAAAGGTCAAGTGGATGGACCTGGAGATACCCCGCGGCGGGCCGAAGGGACTTCCCGCCGGTCCCCCTTCCTAGCGCCGCCCAGCCCTGCGCCGGGCCACCCAAGGGCGCCGGCTCGCCCTCGGGAAGGCACTCTCCCGGGCGCGGCCGGGCCGAGGATCGGGCGCGCGGCTCGGGCTGGGCGCGCAGCTGCCGCGGTTCGGCTCGGCCGGGGAGGCGCTGCCCGAGCAGATGGCGCCGGCGGGGGGCGGCCGTTTGACGTCGGTAGCACTTTCCTTAGCGCATATGTTGCCGGCGGGCGGGCGGAGGGGACGACCTCGAGCCCGCTGCGACGGCGGGTTGCCAGACCAGGACGCGCGAACGCCGGGAATCGCGGCTCCGAACCCAAACTCCGGGCTGCGTGGTGGGAGAGGGATATTGGCGCTGCCTCGTCTGCTTGGCCTCTCGGATGACAAGGACACGTTATACTTCTAATCCTCACTATAGGGCTACAAGAACGGTCTCGGTCCCATTTTACAGGTGGAAAATGGAGGTCGGAGAAGGCGCCAAACCGGCGGCGGGGGCCAGGGGTAGAACTGAAGTCTGCTGACACCTGCGTGAGTGCTTGGCTCTACACATGAACAACCTGTCCCCTAGCCTACGAGTCCCACCAGAGAGCCTTGAGCAAGTGAACTTTCTTGATCTTGCTTGTCTGTGTACCAAAAATGTTCTTCCTTAGGTAGAGCCTTCGCATATGACGTCCTTTTGGAACCCTCTCCCCAACCCACCTTGCCCCATTGCCTCCTAAGGTTTCTTGTCTCAGGTCAGGCGCCCCTTCCTACAGGAAGCCCTCCCTGGACACTCTGCAGCACCGTAGATTACATGGCTATGACCATTTAATTAGTGTGTGTGCCCACCTCCCCCACACACTCATCACCAGACCCTAAGCTCTGTAAAGGCAGAAAGTAAAGCTCTGTAAGGGCAGAAAGTAGGTGTGCTTTTTTGCTCAGCATTCTATTTCCAGGCACTCAAGAAAGTTATGAATGAATGAGTAGTTGAAAGAATAAACGAACCGGGCTTTTATGAACTAGAACAGCCTCCTCACCATCCAAGAACCAGCTGGTTCCCTGGGCTGGGAGTGGGAGGAATATAAGAAATAAGGGGCTGTCTGGAAACCTGGTCCTTCTCAACTGCAGCTTTTTATTAATTAAACAGTGCCTGTGGTTCTTTCCCTTCCTTCTCACCCCCCATCGCCCTGTGACTCCTGCTGGCCCTTCCCCTCCTCTTGACAGAACGGGGCCCTCCTTATGCTGATGAATGAAGTGACCATTAATAAGATGAAACCAGGCCAGAAAAAGCCAAAGAAGACAGTTGGCAACTTCTTAAGTGGTTTTTCTGGGGAACAAGTGAGAAAATGGACACTAAAATGAATCTCTTAAGTTGTTTTATTGACCTGCTTAGTGGGAAAGCTGGGGATTCCAGGCCGTTGGAGAGCTTCCCAGATGGAAACAGTTCAGATGCGACAAATATTTACTGACACCTACTAGGTGCCAAGGGCTCCTTGGGCTCTTTGACAAACAGCTCAAACTATGCTTTGTACTCTCAAGGCCTTGTTTGATCCTCCCCAGAACTCTGGGATCTGAGGTTCAGTGCCTCCACTCTTCAGAAAAGGGAACAGAGGCTCACTGGGGTCAGATGGCTAGCCCAAGGTCATTTCATTCAGAAACAGGTTTCATTGCTTTAAAAAAAAATCCAAACGTGATTTGTTAGAAATCTCTTTAATTAGTTGATATTTGACTTTCAGGACGATAATTTGGCTGCTTTTATGCCATCTCTCTAACTGGAAAAATGATTTCCTCCTTGAGGGGTGTGATGGTTAAGATTGTGTGTCACCTTGGCTGGGCCATGATTCTCAATGTTTGTATGTGATCACTCCCATGATGGAATCTACTGTGAGTAGCCAATCAGTTTAAAGGGAGTTTCCTTGGAGGTGTGGCCTGTATCTGAATGTAGGCAGAGAGTGCCGCTTTTCACTTGCTTTGGACCCTTTGGCTGCCTCCTGTTTGTCTGACCTCCAGTTCTTGGGACTTGAGCTATCAGCTTACCTGCTGATCTTGGGCTCGCCAACCCCTGCAGCTACGTGAATCAAGAGAAGCCCTGTAGCCTTGCCTGCCAGTCATGGGTTTCGGTGATATTCACAGCCTGGGAGAAAGAGCCTTGCTTTCCTACCTGCTGATCTTGGGTTCGCCAGCCCCTGCGGCTATAGAATCCTGAGAAGCCTCTATCCTAATCTATGGACTTGGGACGTTCCAACCTCTACAATTGCATGAGCCATTTCTTTGATATAAATCTCTCAATATATATTTATACCCTTTACTGGTTTTCCATCTCTACAGAACCCAGCCTAAGACAAGGGGTTTCAGATTGACAGAGCTTGATTGACCTCATTTACTGGATCCAGTAACTCTTTCAGGTCATCGAAAGGACTAAGCAATAATGTTTTTGTTAGTTGCCCCTTAGTTCCAACTCATGGCAGCTCCATGTGTGCTGAGTAGAACTGCTCCATAGGGCTTTCGATTGCTAGGCCTATCTTCTGAGGTGTCTCTGGGTAGGTTCAAGCCACCAAGCTTTTGGCTAGTATTCAAGAGCTTAACCATTTCAACCCCCCAGGGATTCTATCGCTTGTTGACTAAGTGACACTATTATTTTAAAAGCTTTGGGTACTTTATATGCATTAGCTTATTTGGAATTAGCCAGTGCCAATGCCAACTCTAAGGAAGTAGGCACAAGCTTTGTCCTCATTTTACAGATGAGGAAACTGAGGCTCCCAGAAGTTAAGTATTTTACCCAAGATCAAGATACAGCACGCTACAGAACCAGGATTCAAACCCAGGTCGTTAACTGTTAAACCCATTGCCATCCAGTCAATTCCAACTTATAGTGACCCTATAGGACAGAGAACTGCCCCACAGAGTTTCGAAGGAGTGGCTGATGGATTCGAACTGCTGACCTTTTGGTTAACAGCTGAGCTCTTAACCACTGTGCCACCGGGGCTCCAGTTAACTGCTAGGCGCTGCCATTTTCATGGTTTTCAAGCTCTTCTCCAGGGAATCCCCAGCATTCCATAGACATGCCCCAGGAACTACCCAAAGGTAGGGGAGGTTAAAGCAAAGAGGCTTCTGACTGGCCAGGTCTGGCCCACTCCGATAAGGACAGCTCTGCTCTTTTCTGCTAAGGTGAATCTGTAAGATTTTGTTAGGCAAAGAGATTCTAGCGCTAAAAATATTTAAAAGTTGGGAACTAGTAAACAATTTTATTGTTGTCACAGTTGTATGGTTGTGGTGCTATCAGTAGAGTAGCTCCTGGAGGCTGAGCCTTGTCTCCTCAGCATATAGAACTGTTGAGCCCTGTGTCTCACTAAATGCAAGCTGCATTGAATAAAATCTATCAGAGCATGCTGTGGTGATTATTCCACTGTACTGTAATCTCTACTCCTTCTAGAACTTCCAGGGATGCCTGCAACCATGCAGAGAAGACCCTCCTGGGCCAGCCTCCAGCTGGTGATCATGGAGAGCACTTTGTACAGATCAGAGGAGAGGCTTGGTGGGGGTGGCCTGAGCACAGGCACAGAGGGCACCTTGACACTGTGACCTTAATTTGTTGCCTGGAGTTATGAGAGTGGGATTGGGCAACAGGCTGTAGATAGAGAAAATAGAAGCCTCAGGCTTTGGGAACAGATGAGGGCTCTGCTGCCTGCTAAGAAGGTAGTAGTTTTCCATATATAAGTGGTAACTTTGGTAAAGGGTAAGACAGCACACAATACTGGGGAAGTCAGCACAACTTGTCCAAGGCAAGGTCACGGAAGCTCCACAGATACATCCAAACTCCCTGAGGGACCAAATTACCGGGCTGAGGGCTGTGGGGACCATGGTCTCGGGGAACATCTAGATCAAATGGCGTAACACAGTTTATAAAGAAAATGTTCTACATTCTACTTTGGTGAGTAGCATCTGGGGTGTTAAAAGCTTCTGAACGGCCATCTAAGATACTCCACTAGTCTCACCCTACCTGGAGCAAGGGAGAATGAAGAAAAACCAAGGACACAAGAGAAAGATTAGTCCAAAGGACTAATAGACCATAACTACCACAGCCTCCACCAGACTGAGTCCAGCACAACTAGATGGTGCCGGGCTACCAGCACTGACTGCTCTGAGGAGAATCACAGTAGAGAGTCCCGAACAGAGCTGGAGAAAAATGTAGAACAAAATTCTAAGTCAGAAAAAAAGACCAGGCTTGCTGGCCTGACAGAGACTGGAGAACCCTGGGAGTATGGTCCCTGGACATCCTTTTATTTAGGTCAGTAATGAAGTTACTCTTCAGGTTCACCCTTCACCCAAAGATTAGACAGACCCATAAAACAAAACAAAAGACTAAAGGGACACAACAGGCCAGGGGCAAGGACAAGAAGGCAAGAGGGGACAGGAAAACTGATAATAGGGAACTCAAGGTCGAGAAGAGAGAGTGTTCATGTATCATGGGGTTGGTAACCAATGTCGCAAAACAGTATGTGTACTAATTATTTAATAAGAAGCTATTTTGTTCTGTAAACCTTCATCTAAAGTACAATTTTAAAAAATCCTAAAACACAAAATCCGCAAATAGTGAGGATTAACTGTAAACCTCTCCATTTAGTTAGGTCTTTGTTAATTTCTCTCACTGATGATTTATGGTTATAAGAATATAAATCTTACACATATTGTGTTAAATTTATCCCTAAGTACTTCATGTTTTTTATGTCATCATAAATATTGCTATTTGTTTAAGTTTTTAATACTTTTAAAGAAAAAGTTTCTTTTTTTTTTTAAGTTTATTGCTAGCATGTAAAATAGAAGTGCTTGCTATGCATTGATCTTGTGTCCTCCCAAGAGCCTGTGTCTCTAGTCAAGACTACCAGGAAGGGTCAAGTATGTCAGGTACTTTAGACCACCCTCTCCACTCCTAGGCTCCATCTTTGGGGATGTGTTTCTTCAGTTTAGTTAGAAAATATTTCTTCTCCTCCTATGAAAAAAATTTATCTCATTCAAAAACTTCAATCCAGGTAGAGAAAAATCTATATTTTCCATGCTAGCACTTCCTCTGAAGTAGATGGTGTCTGTTATTCATAACCAGGGTATTCGTTATTTCAAAATACATAGGAGACTGGAAGTTACACCTGAAAGCCCAACATAGCAGATGTAATTAATGTCACTGTATTGTACACTTAAAAATGATTAAAATGATGAACTCTTTGTTTTATATATATATATATATATATATTTTTAATTCAGAGACTTGACAAACTGGGAAAAACCAATAAAGACCCATCCTATCACCTGAAAAAAAAAAGAAGGTAGTAATTCTGCCCTTGGGTCGTATTGGAGACTGAGACACTCATATATATACAATCAATGTGCTGGGTGCCCGGCCCAGTTCCCAGCTCATACTTCTCCCCATTCACACCAATGCACTTTTAAGGCTAATATCTTCATGTTTACTCTTGAAGTTCATTATTTATTTATCCACATCCAATTGTGTTTTTTTTTTTTTATATTGAATATACAATAAAATTGGGTATTGGTAAAAACTAAAACCAGTGTCAGATAAAGCTATAAATCAAAATAAATGGTCAAGATGGAGAAGGGAGTTAGAATGCAGGTGTACACATGGTCAGAGCCTAAACAGTTACAGAAATTGGGCTTCAAATCTGACTCTGAGCTTCCTGCTGACCAGAGTGTAAAGGGAAACAGGATCCCATTATATGATTCCGATTTTCTATGTTAGGATCCTGAGTTGCTCGTGGGGTGCTGAACTTGTCTTGGAAATTAGAAGAAAGACAATTTTCTTGTGTGAGGCTTCATCTACTAAGAGATATAGATCGTAATGTCCTCAACAAAAATCCTACAGTAAATTCAATGCAGTTTTCATTTCACAAGCTAAGCTGACATCTTAACACACAAAACAGTACCTCAGTGAAAGCAATGCTTTGAATGGTCATGTAGACACAATTCAGAGGGTTCCACTGAATGCAGAAATGAAGCCTAGATTTAATTGCAAAATAGAGTAAACGACACGTCCTTCAAACAATCCTCCCTAACAGTGCATCCCTAGCAGGGCTTTGGATAGGACTTGGGCAGCAGGCAGTTCAAGCTTAGGTGATGAGTACTGTGTTATGCTGATTAAGTGCAGATCAGCCTCAAACTTTCTATCTAGCCTGTCCCCAAATTTAGTTATGCAGTGTGATGGTTAATTTTATATGTCAACTTGGCTAGGCTATAATGTCTAATAGTTTGGTAATACACTAGTCATGCTGCTTATATAAAAATAATAACACGTGATTAAATCAGTTGACCTCACATAATGTGGGCAGGCCTCAATCAGTCAGCTGAAGGCTTTGGAAGCAGAAAGGGAGTTTCCCTAGGGTGAGTTCTGCCTCTATACTTTAAATAGACATTTTGCCAGAACACTCTTACTTTTCACTCTTCTCATCGTCTGACCTACACTTTTGGGATGCAAGCCTGCAAGAGTCTCCAGCCTGTGTCGCCTGACCTATGAATCTTGGAGTTGCCAGACCCCACAATCACGTGAGTTGATTCCTTGAAGTAAATCTCTGTCTCTCTCTCCACACACACACAGGCATATACACACGTGTGTGTGTGTGTGTGTGTGTGTGTGTTAATATCACTTGTTCTGTTTCTCTACAGAGGAGCCCTGGTGGCATGGTGGTTAAGTGCTCAGCTGCTAAATGAAAGGTCAGTGGTTTGAACCCACCAACCCACTCAATGGGAGAAAGATGTGGCAGTCTGCTTTTGTAAAGATTTACACCCTTGGGAACCCTATGGGGCAGTTCTAGTCTGTCCCATAGGGTTGCTATGAGTCAAAATTGGCTCGATGGCAGTGGATTTGGTCTGATATTTTTTATTTCTCTAGAGCACCCTAAGACACACAGTGAACATTCTTCAAGCCAAAAGAAAAAGAATGAAAAAATAGACCTTGACTGAATATATATTTTTTAATTATTAGAAATAAAACTTCCATTAGTATTATATAGGTGCCTGTCCTACTGCTTCTTTCCCAGATCATGGCCCAAGTGAGTCCTGCTGTCTGTGTAGACCTGGCCTTGGTATTGCCAGTTTGTTTAGCAGGTACACCATTCATCTGCAAGGAAGGAAAAGAATAAAGATGCCATCAATAATACTCCCACAGGGCCTCCAAGTCCACCAAGTTCTCCCAGTGTGGGAGGCAGTAATTTGTTCCCTGATATATGGGGATTGCTTTTCTTCGGTAGCCGAAACCCAATCAGTCTTCAGAGGTGGTTGTAATTAATAGGTAAGGAAGTGCAAATACATCTGAATTAATAGAGCTGCTAGGTGTGACTAACTATAATATGATTACATGTGAAATTAACCCAGAGATCAAACCTAATCAATCCAGACTAATAACTGCCAGGACAACAATTTGTGGTTTTAGATGAGTTTATTTTGAAAGGACCTAAGGCAAATGAACTCTGTTAAACTTTTAAAGGCTACATTTTTTAAAGTTTGCACAGCCTACTAAGATTATATATATGCATGTAGGTGATATTAATGCCCAGATGTCAGACAACTGAACCATTGTTTACATTGGCAAATGAGATTACACAAAATTAGCAAATCAGAAATCAGTAAAGAGAAGCACAGATTTCAAAAACATGAAGCTGAAGTAACATAGGATGTGAGACTCTCCATGTTGTAACTTTAATTATTTCTTTGGCACCAGTAACTTTAAAAAATTGCTAAAAGAATTTCATGCATAGTAAGAAAAAAAATTTTTTTCTTACTATAATGTACAACAAACAAGATAATAAAAAGTCATAAAAACAACTCAACTTAAGAACCATATTAGCAAATTAATTGTAGCACCTTGTGGATTGCTTGCTGATTGCAAACCTCCCTCTCCTCTGGCCCAGAGGTAAACAATATTTTTGTGTTTTTCTAATTTTGTATTTTTCTAATGTAGTAGATTGTGTTACTGGCCCCAATTCTTTACTCCTCACAGTATCCACACTCTTTGCCATGTAACTTTGCAGAGCCCTCCCCCTGCTGATAAAGCACTCCCCTATCTCATGTTTTCTTCCTATCAGTGCTACTAAGAGCTATGAACAGCCAGAGGAGACAAACCTATCTCTTTAGATTTGACCATGTGACTTGCTAGAAGGAAGCAGAAATGATATGTCAGTTCCCAGCCCAGGCCTCAAGAGTCTTTATGTGTTTCCACTTGCTTTTTTGCACCTTTGCTATGACCATAAAAAGAACATGACTGGCTTAGCATGCTGGTGAAACAGGAGGATGAAAGACACGTGGAGCAGAGCTGAGTCACCCCAGCCAAGCCCAGCCTAGATCAGCCAAGCCCAGCCTAGATCAGCCAAGCCCAGCCTAGATCAGCCAACCCCTGGTCCATGAGAATTAATGATTGTGATTTTAAGATACTGGTTTTAGATGATTCTTTATATAGCATTTTTGTGGCAATTGCTAACTTACACACATACCCTTCATTTCCCTTACAGCTTTACTGTAGTTATGTCCTTGGCCATATTGTTTTATTTTGCATGTTTTTGAACTTTACATAAAAGGTACCATACTTGTAACATAACTGCTGCTAATCCCATCTCATCAACATCATAGAGGTAGGATTTACAACACATAGGAAAATCGCATCAGGGGACAAAATGGTGGACAATCACACAGTGCTGGGAGTTGTGGCCTAGCCAAATTGTTATACGTATTTTGGGGGAACACAATTCAATCCATAACAGGATGAAATTAAGGGTATGGGATAGAAAAGAAGAGGAACTGTTTTTTTTCTGGAGCACAGAGAATTTGTGAGTTGAAGGAAAAGCATTTGAAGAATGTCCTTCCTAACATTCCCTCCTTTCTCCATGGAGAAGTCACAGTTATCTGTTGGTCTTGGTGGGTGTGGAGGAGGGTCAGGAATAGAAGCTCTATGAAAAGCTATGAACAGCCAGAGGAGAAAAAAAGACATTTGCGTTGCTTTGTGTAAATACTTAGAGTATGTCATAGTATATTAGATTATGTAATGATTCCAGAGGTTTTTTAGTTCAACACTCCCATTTTACACAGGTGAGAACTGAGAACCTGAGAGGTCAAATTTTGCTAATGGTCATACAATACTGACATAGGAAAATGCTTATAATACTTAAATGGCGAAAAGAGTACATAAGTAACATATAGAGGAAATATTACCTTAAATAGGAGCCCTGTTGACTTAGTGGTTAAGTACTTGGCTGCTAACTGAAAGATTGGTGGTTCAAACCCACCAGCCACTCCAGGGGAGAAAGGTATGGCAGCCTGCTTCCATAAAGATTACAGCCTAGGAAACCCTATGGGGCAGTTCTACTCTGTCACATAGGGTTGCTATGAGCCAGAGTCGACTCAACAGCAATGGGTTTGGGTAACCATATTAAATATGTGCAAAATTGATGGAGAAAACAATACTAGAAAGAAATATGCTAAAATGTTCATATTTGCCACTGATTGATAAACTTGACTGAGTTTTCTTCTCTGCTTTTTTTGTTTTCCAAATTCTCTACATAATAATTACACAAATTCACACAATGATTGGATACAAATCTCCCCTCCCAAAACAAAAGACCAGAAAATGACTACTGACAGGCGAATGGATAAGCAAACTGTGATATATTCACACAATGAAATACTACTCAGCAATAATAAGAATCTACTTACACACACAACAACTTGTCTGTCAGTTTGTCATACTGTGGGTACTTGTGTGTTGCTGTGTTGCTGGAAGATATGCCACTGGTATTCAGATACCAGCAGGGTCACCCATGGAGGGCAGGTTTCAGCTAAGCCTCCAGTCTAAGGCAGACTAGGAAGAAGGACCTGACAGTCTACTTGAGAAAAGAATTAGCCAGTGGAAACCTTACGAATAGCAGAGGAACATTGTCTGATATAGTGCTGGAAGATGAGCACCCCAGGTTGGAAGACACTCAGAAGATGACTTGGGAAGAGCTGCCTTCTCAAAGTAGAGTCACCCTTAACGACGCAAATGGAGTAAAGATTTCGGGACCTTCATTTGCTGATGTGGCACGACTCAAAATGAGAAGAAACAGCTGCAAACATCCATTAATAATCAGAACCTGGAATGTATGAAGTAAGTATCTAGGAAAATTGGAAATGGTCAAAAATGAAATGGACCCATAAACGTCAACATTATAGGCATTAGCGAGCTGAGATGGACTGTATTGGCCATTTTGAATTGAATAATCATGTAGTCTACAATACCGGGAATGACAGAGGAGTATTGTTGCATCCATAGTCAAAAAGAACATTTCAAAATCTATCCTGAAGTATAACACTGTCAGTGATGGGATGACATCCATACACCTACAAGAAAGATCGGTTAATACGACTATTATTCAAATATACACACCAACCACTAAGGCCAAAGATGAAGAAATCAAAGGTTTTTATAAGCTTCTGCAGTCTGAAATTGATCGAACATGCAATGAGGATGCATTGATAATCACTGGTAATTGGAATGTGAAAGTCAGAAATAAGGAAGAAGGATCAGTAGTTGGAAAATATGGTCTCGGTGATAGAAACAATGTTGGAGATTGAATGGCAGAATTTTGCAAGACCAGTGACTTCTTCATTGCAAATAACTTTTTTCACCAACATAAATGGCGACTATACACATGGACCTCGCCAGATGGAATACATGGGAATCAAATCGACTACATCTGTGGAAAGAGACAATGGAAAAGCTCAATATCATCAGTCAGAACAAGGCCAGGGAATGACTGTGGAACAGACCATCAATTACTCATATACAAGTTCAAGCTGAAACTGAAGAAAATCAGAGCAAGTCCACGAGAGTCAAAACACAACCTTAAGTATACACCACCTGAATTTAGAAACCACCTCAAGAATAGATTTGATGTGTTGAACACTAATGACCAAAGACCAGACAAGTTGTGGAATGACATCAAAGACATCACACATGAAGAAAGCAAGAGGTCATTGAAAAGACAGAAAAAAAAGAAAAGAACAAGATGGATGTCAGAGGAGGCTCTGAAACTTGCTCTCGAATGTCAAGCAGCTAAAGTAAAAGGAAGAATCGATGAAGTAAAAGAACTGAACAGAAGACTTCACAGGGCAGCTTGAGAAGACAACGTAAAGTATTGTAATGACATGTGCAAAGACCTGGAGATAGAAAATCAAAAGGGAAGAACAGGCTTGGTGTTTCTCAAGCTGAAAGAACTGAAGAAAAAACTCAAGCCTCGAGTTGCAATACTGAAGGATTCTATGGGGAAAATATTAAATGACACAGGAAGCATCAAAAGAAGATGGAAGGAATACACAGAATCTGTATACCAAAAAGAATTGGTGGACATTCAGCCATTTCAAGAGGTGGCATATGATTAGGAACCGATGGTACTGAAGGAAGAAGTCCAAGCTGCACTGAAGGCATCAGTGAAAAACAAGGCTCCAGGAACTGATGGAATACCAGTTGAGATGTTTCAACAAATGATAGGCACTAGAGGTGCTCACTTGTGTATGCCAAGATATTTGCAAGATGGCTTCCTGGCCAACCGACTGGAGGAGATCCATATTTATGCCTGTTCCCAAAAAAGGTGATCCAACCGAATGCAGAAATTATCTAACAATACCATTAATTTCACACTCAAGTAAAAATTTTTTTGAAGATCATTCAAAAGCAGCTGCAGCAGTATATTGACAAGGAACTGCCAGATTCAGAAGAGGATGTGGAACCAGGAATATCATCGCTGATGTCAGATGGATGCTG
The DNA here is from genome assembly GCF_030014295.1 of Loxodonta africana. Taxonomy (NCBI): domain Eukaryota; kingdom Metazoa; phylum Chordata; class Mammalia; order Proboscidea; family Elephantidae; genus Loxodonta; species Loxodonta africana. The sequence goes on from NC_087348.1 coordinate 51,231,585, forward strand.
GCTGAAAGCAGAGAATACCAGAAGGATGTTTACCTGTGTTTTATTGACTATGCAAAGGCATTCGACTGTGTGGATCATAACAAATTATGGATAATGTTGTGAAGAATAGGCATTCTCGAACACTTAATTGTGCTCATGAGGAAGCTGTATATAGATCAAGGGGCAGTTGTTCGGAGAGAACAAGGGGATAGTGAGTGGTTTAAAGTCAGGAAAGGTGTGTGTCAGGGTTGTATCCTTTCACCATACCTATGCAATCTGTGTGCTGAGCAAATAATCCGAGAAGCTGGACTATATGAAGAAGAACGGGGCATCAGGACTGGAGGAAGACTCATTGACAACGTGCATTATGCAGATGACATAACCTTGCTTGCGGAAAGTGAAGAGGACTTGGAGCACTTACTAATGAAGATCAAAGACCACAGCCTTCAGTATGGATTACACCTCAACATAAAGAAAACAAAAATTCTCACAACTGGACAAATAAGCAACATCATGATAAATGGAGAAAAGATCGAAGTTGTCAAGGATTTCATTTTACTTGGATCCACAATCAACAGCCGTGGAAGCAGCAGGCAAGAAATCAAAAGACGCATTGTATTGGGCAAATCTGCTGCAAAGGACCTCTTCAAAGTGTTGAAGAGCAAAGATGTCACCCTGAAGACTAAAGTGCGCCTGACATCTCATCATATGCATGTGAAAGTTAGACAATGAATAAGGAAGACTGAAGAATTGACGCCTTTGAATTGTGGTGTTGGCAAAGAATATTGAATATACCACGGACTGCCAAAAGAATGAACAAATCTGTCTTGGAAGAAGTACAACCAGAATGCTCCTTAGAAGCAAGGATGGCAAGACTGTGTCTTGCATACTTTGGACATGTTGTCGGGAGGGATCAGTCCCTGGAGAAAGACATCATGCTTGGTAAAGTACAGGGTCAGGGGAAAAGAGGAAGATCCTCCTCAAGATGGATTGACACAGTGGCTGCAACAGTGGGCTCAAGCATAACAACTGTTGTTTGGATGGTGCAGGACTGGGCAGTGTTTCGTTCTGCTGTATTTAGGGTTGCTATGAGTCAGAACCAAGTTGACGGTACCTAACAACTGCCACAACATGCCTCCAATTTAGGAGCCCTGGTGGCACAGTGGTTAAATAATCAGCGGCTAACTAAAAAGGTTGGCAGTTGGAACCCACCAGCCAATCTGCAGGAGAAATATGTGGCAGTCTGCTTCCATAAAGATTTACAGCCTTAAAAACCTTATAGGGTAGTTCTATTCTGTCCTGTAAGGTGGCTATGAGTTGAAATTGACTGGAGAGCAACGGGTTTGGTTTTTGTTTTTATTTGTTTAATGCCTCCTATTGTAAATCCTGGTGGCATAGTGGTTAAGTGCTACGGCTGCTAACCAATAGTTCGGCAGTTGGAATCCGCCAGGCACTCCTTGGAAACTCTATGGGGCAGTTCGGAATCGACTCGACGGCAGTGGGTTTCATTTTTTGGTTTTATTGTTTGAGAGAGGAAATCCTTGAGGTGTAGTGGTTAAGAGCTATGGCTGCTAACCAAAAGATCGGCAGTTGCAATCGACCAGGAGCTCCCTGGAAACCCTATTGGGCAGTTCTACTCTGTCCTATAGGGTCGCTATGAGTCGGAATCGACTCAACAGCAACGGGTTTGGTTTTGGTTTTTATTGGTTAAAAGCAGCCCTGGTGGCACAGTGGTTAAGAGCTCAGCTGCTAACCAAAATGTCCGCAGTTCCAATTCATCAGCCGTTCCCTGGAAACCCTATGGGGCAGTTCTACTCTGTCCTGCAGGGTCGCTGTCATGGATTGAATTATGTCCCCCCCAAAATGTGTGTATCAATTTGGCTGGGCCATGATTTCCAGCATTGTGTTGTTGTCCTCCATTTTGTGATTGTAATTTTATGTTAAAAAGAATTAGGCTGGGATATAGCACCACCCTTACTCAGGTCACATCCCCCATCCAATGTAAAGGGAGTTTCCCTGGGGTGTGGCCTGCACCACTTTTTATCTCTCAAGAGACAAAAAGGAAAGGGAAGCAAGCACAGAGTTGGGAACCTCATATCACCAAGAAAGCAGCACCAGGAGCAGAGTGTGTCCTTTGGACCAACAGTCCCTGTGCCTGAGAAGCTCCTCGACCAGGGGAAGATTGAGGACAAGGACCTTCCTCCAGAGCTGACAGAGAGAGAAAGGCTTCCCTTGGAGCTGGGGCCTCAGTTTGGACTTGTAACCTACTAGATTGTGAGAAAATAAATTTCTCTTTGTTAAAGCCATCCACTTGTGGTATTTCTGTTATAGCAGCACTAGATGACTAAGATAGTCGCTATGGGTCAGAGCCAACTCAAGGGCAACAGGTTTTTTTTTTAGGTTTATTGTTTAAGAAGGAGCCCTGGTGGCACAGTGGTTAAAGTGCTTAGCTGCTAAGCAAAAGGTCAGTGGTTTGAACCCACCAGCTCCTCTGAGGGAGAAAGAAACCCTACGGGGCAGTTCTAATCTGTCCTATAACATCGCTATGAATCAGAATTGACTTGATGGCGGTGCTTTTGGTTTTGGGGGTTTTATTGGTTAAGATGGTGGTGGGGAGCTCCCCCAAGAGGCATGCTTAATTAATACTCTCTGTAGGCCCTGGTTAACTGCAGGGGTTTTGTCTTACGGGGGGAGTATGTAAAATAGGGGCCAAAGCTGAATTATCTGGGGACAATAAAGGAACAACTGAGAATTTCATGGTGGAAAGGTGGCAGTAGATACAGGCTACTGGAGATGGTGGGAAAGAAGGTGACTGAGGAAGGACACCTACATCTGATGGAAATGTTGGGAACGTTTTGCAATAAGTAGTGAAGGCAAACCCTCTCTGGCAACTCTCCAACAGCATCTTTGTTAAAACCTGCATTGCCTGATAAGGTTTTTCATAATGGATTTTCTTTCGGAGGGAATAAAAAGTACAGAAGTACATGCCTGCTAACATACACATCACAGAGTGGGAACAGGCTGTGCAAAAGACGACATGAAATATACAAGTCTCACTCACTTCGGCAGCTGGTTGGAAAGGAAGAGGACAGCACATTATCCATATCTGAAAGCCCTGTGTACAAAGCCCTGGACAAGCTAATCTACTCCCAAGGCTGCAGTCCCATGACTGCCAAATTTCAGTCTCCGGTCCAGACCCTTCTCCTGAGCTGCAGACCTGTTTGTCCAACTTCCTCCTGGGTCTCTCTACTGACTTTTCAAAAATCAACATTTTCAAGATTGAACTCGCATTCTATCCCTCTTTCTTCACCATACACCCAACTTCCCAGCTGAAGGAATTACCCTGCAACTGTTGAGCCAGTAATCATCAGAAACCCCTACTACCTATCTCACCACAATTTCCTCACCCAACCACCAAATCTGTCTCCCAAATCTCTTGACCCTGACCCTCTTTTCTATCCACACATTTCACAAATATATGTCTGCTATTGTTACTAATATTCAACAGCAAAATGGAAAGGTAAAAACACACTCCCTCCATATCAGTACGTTGGGCTGTTTCTGCCTCCGGCTTTATAAATGACCCAGAAAAAAAAAGAACAAATGTAAATTCATGGTGATTGCTGATGATACAGAATTATGTGGCAAGCTGGGGCCAGGGGCAAAGAGCAGGAAAAATTCATCATGACTTAGATCAGCTCAGCAATTGAGCTGACACATGGCCAATTAAGTGTGTTCATGGGAAGCGCTCAAGAAGTACACAGCAAGGCCCACAGAAAGAAGACAGGCAATGGCCAGCTGATTCAGAACCGGATCCAATCACCTCACCTGGAGCGGGAACCTCAGCTGCTAAAGCAAGAACAGATAGGGTTGAAACGAGAAGCTAGGATTCACCAGTCTCAGGCAGGGATATTTTTCCCCTTGTTCAGCACAAACACAACGCATTTCCCTGGTCTTTCCAAGGCGTTTTTTATTCTAGGCACTGGGCAAATGTGTCGTTTGGGGCACGTTGATGCCCTGGTTTGGAGAACTGAAAATAGTAGATTTTGTTAATCCAGAAAGGCCGTCAGAGATCATCAGTGCTGGGGTTTCCACGTGAGGATTATGAATCTCTGGGCAGCCTTGATGCTCAAATCCGTGTGTACACTACAGCTCTCTGTGCACCAGATCGATCAGGGAAGCTCACTCATAGAGCCATGGATCTATCCCTAGGCAGTTCGCGGTAGATGTTAGGGCATCTGTGTACCCTCTGAATGTACCCTCTGAAATCGAATGCAAATGTTTATGTATGCATGTACATCCGACGATTTTTCTGGGAAGAGGAACGTTGCATTTTACCAGCTTCGCAGTCCATCCTGGAGTAAACACTACGTATGACTCCTAAAAATCTACCTAGCTGCTGCTGTGACTTAAATGAACTACAAATTCAGGTAAAGCATTGATTTAAAAAAAAGACCAGCTTCTGTTATTGTGTATTTTCTCTGTCAGGAGATATTAAAATTACCATACACTATGATTGTATGGGAAGCCTTGGAAGGTTTTGGTATGTTTATATAGAGAAGTCCCAACAAAGCACATAACTGATAAAGGACTTGAATCCAGAATTTAAAAAAAAGGAAAGAAATCAGTTCTTACAACTCAATAATAAGACATGATTCCATTTGTATGACATCCTGGGAAAGGCAAAATTTGGGAGACAGAGAACTGATCGGTGGATGGAAAGGGCTGGGGGTGGAGGGACTGGATTGATGCAAAGAGGCACAAGCAAGCTTATTGGTGTGATGGAAAGGTTCTATATCTCATTTGTGGTGGTAGTTAAGCAGCTGTACACTTTTGTCAAAGCTTATCAAACCACGGACCTAAAAAGTATGAATTTTATTGCGTGTAAATTAACCGATTCTCGTTGAGTCAATTCCGACTCATAGCGATCTTATAGGACAGAGTAGAACTTTTCCTTAGGGCTTCCAAGGAGTGGCTGGTGGATTTGAACTGCCGACCTTTTGGTTAGCAGCCAAGCTCTTAGGCACTGCATCACTGGGGCATGTAAATTAGGCCCCAATAAACCTGATTTTAAAAATAAAGAAATCCTCATCGAAAATGCATGGATTTAAACAAATCATTTTATGGTTGAGGAAACAGAAATCCAGAGAAGTAAATGATGTGCCCATGTTCCAGGGTATTTTGCCACTTCCACTTAACGTGCCCACCGCTGGGTGCAGGCCTGTCTGGGCATGTCATGAAGAGAGGGAGTGACCTGCTCATCGTTATTCATGAGATTCTGAGGAGACTCCAGGGGGAAGGCTCCCCCTTAGGAAGACGGAGCCAGGCATCCCAAGCTGATCCAGGAGTTACTCCTTGGTCCCCAGAGAGGAGGAGTGTCTGGCCTGGCATCCAACCTTGGCCTAGCCCCATGGCGAGAAACAGAGAGTGAGAGCATTGAGCAAAGCCAGACAGAGCTGTCTATAAAAGTCTATGAGACTCTGGAGCATAACGACACTGTTTTGAATCCTGCTTACAGAGTGTGACCGGGGGACAGAGAGCACTTCAAGACTGACACCTTGGAATCCTTGACACTGAGAGTTCTGGCTTTTTTGTGGCAGGGCCAGTCCAAGATGGTAGGAGGGTATGGCCCTCAGAGGGACAGCACAATACCTTGTGGGAGACATCCTAAGTGGGAGCAATGTCCCCAGATGCCCAAAAGACAGCTGACTAAATTCTGTTGTACACAAATGAGACACCCTCAGGGAATTTTCAGGGATATTTCAAGTAGGGAATGGGAGTGGCACTCAAGGGACTGAGGTCTTACCTGAGCAGGTGGGATCAATTTGAATTGTTGCTCTAAATGTATCCTCAAAGGCTGGGGAACTTCAGATGTCACACAAGCCATGCCAGTTAGTTAGCAACATGGAGTGGACCAGAATTCAGCTCTCAGGGTTCCTCGCCAGAGTCCTCTAGTGCCTTCAATTCCTTATTGAAGTTTTGGACTCCACTGTCCAAAATGAGGGTGGGGCACACCGTGAGATGCTGTATGGGAGCCTGTTTCTTTTTAAAGAGGATCTTCATCCGTACACAGTTGTTGAAGGTCCCCCTACTCCCAGCCCAAGCTCCTTGATCTTCCTGAGAAGTCGCTGGGTGTCGCAAACAGTTAGTGTACCTGGCTGCTAACTAAAAGGTTGGAGGTTTGAGTCTACCCAGATGTGCCTTGGAAAAAAGGTCTGGTGATCTACTTCCAAAAAATCAGCCATTGAAAACCCTATGAAGCACACTTCTACTCTGACACGTATGGGGTCACTGTGAGTCAGAGTCATCTTGCTGGCAACTGGTTGGTTAATCTTCCCAAAATATTTTCAAAAATCAAACTATTACCAGAATGAAAGTCCCAGGGGCTGGCCTAAGCCATGTGTGGAGCAGCGGAAGACTCAGACATGACCAGCAGACTGCAGGCCTTAAGGCAGGCTGCCTGGGGGGCCACTTGTAGGTGCAACAACAATTACCTCATGGGAAAGACATCATCCTAAGAGTGAGATGGGAAAATTTTGTTCTCCAGACTGTCTCTGAGGGATACCGTGGAATTTGTTAGAAGGAATGACTTGCTGAGTCCACTTGGGTAGCAGGTGAGACCCCAGGGGCAACGTGTTGACTGACACGAAGGCTTCAGAGGAGGGGAGAGCACTCTGTGTATTAGAGGAGAGGAATTTGGAACCATCAGGGTCAGTCCAAAAAGGAGGAGTTGAGGAACAGAGAGGGGAGGAGGTGGGTAAAAACGCAGCAAGACCTCATGTTCCACAATGTGAGCCTCACCCCTCAACCCTACATTTGACTCAGAGGAAGGCAATTTCTCATGGCCTGAGTGGTGGGAGGAAGGGATAAGAGTGGGATACTTGGGAAAAATAGAAATAGTGTTTGTGGATTCAAGAGCTGCACCCCGGGAGCAGAAGCCCTTGGAATTAGCAGACATTGTGCAGAGAAATTCAGAGTGTCACAGGCTACAGAATACTTGGAATCCAATTCCCATGCTCCTAGGAACATGGGAGTGCCAGCTGATATCTGGGTTACATAAAGAAAGAGAGAAGTGAGCTTGACTGAGAACAATGAGTCATGTTGTGCCATTCATCTTGTCTGTTTCCACCCTCCTCCCAGCACTGAGGCCAGGGGAGAAGAAGTGGAGTACCACAGTAACCTCGATGGAATCCACCAGCCATCTCTGGGAGGCCTGTGAAAAAGGAAATTGTGGATGGCTTGTGATGGTATACGAGAATAAGTATGAGGCAGCTCTCAGAACTCCCTGGACTGGATAGAAAGCATTTCAGATAGGATAAAACCAGCCAAACCAACTGCGGCTGAGTTGGTTCTGACTCACAGTGACCCCACGTGCGTCAGAGTAGAACTAGGCTCCATAAGGTTTTCAATAGCTGATTTTTCAGAAGTAGATCACCAGACCTTTCTTCTAAGGCACCTCTAGTTGAACTCGAACCACCAACCTTTCAGTTAGCAACTGAGCATGTTAACTGTTTGTACCACCCAGGGACCCCCTGAGAAAGAGTAGAGTTCTCCTGATTTTATAGGTGGAGAAGTAACAGAGAAATGTTGTTTTATTACTATGGTTATTGTTCTTCTGTATCCCCAATTGTATATAGCTAGAGTGGCTCACGCCATTTTGGATGTGTTGACAGGCTGGCTGTGGACTAGCCATCTGGTGGAAAAGCGTAGACCCAGCCAATGTGCTCTGGTGATTTAGATGAGTCAGTGACTAACAATGGACTGAAGTCAGAAAAATGAGGCATAGGAGGCACCACGTGGTGAGGAATGTGCTAGATTGGCATTCAAGCACCCAAGTGCAAGTTCCTGTCCTATTGATGGGCAAACCACTTTCTGCCTGAGAGCCTCAGGTGACTCATCATTAAAACAGGGGAATATAACTAACGCCAAAATGGCAGACCCCCTCTGTTGTTCTCAACCCTACAGCTCTTAAGCTGCTGCCATAATTCTTAAGAATGTCAGGCTCTTTCTACCCCTGGCTTTATAAATTATGCAGAAAAAAAAACTTATATAAAAAAAAGAACAAACGTAAATCCATGGTGACTGTCATAAGCCTTAATTTTCTCATCTGTAAAATAGGGCCAGTAACCCCTATTTCACAGGTTTATTGTAAGGATTAATAAAATAATGAACGTAAGTCCTAAGATGTCTATTTCAAGCTAGCTCATATCAGAGAACCCTGATCCAGGGGGTTAGTGGGTCTTGGCTTGCCTGTTAATAATTAATGTGATAACATGCCCAGTGTACAGGGCAAATTTGGATACAGCACTATTGGCTCTCATCCTCTGTAGCAAATTCACCCCAGTCATTTCCTTAACCCCCCAATAATGCATCCCACATCTTATGTGATGGCATTTTTTAACGATATTTTCAGCATTATGGTGGTGTTTTTCACATGTTTCTTGAAGAGCGGTCCCTTAGCTGAGAATTGGAGAAGAGATATAGTAGGGCAAGGCTAGTGTATTCCTGGTTCCCTGGCTATAATACCATTGGGTTTAAAAATGGAGTTTCTTGTGCAGGAAGGCCTCTCTCCATCTCTTTCGCAAGGGCATGATTTTATGGGTGGTCTTTTTTTAATTTTTTTTTTCTTGGTTCTGCCTCAAGTAATCAATAGTCAGTCATATCTCTGCAGCATAAATTACTTTAAAAAGATTGCATGTTTGCAATTCATGATAAGAGCATTTAATTTAAGGCCTAGGTATTCCATCTTGAAAACAAATGTTGCCAACACCAAGGGTGCTGATGGAATCTTGGAGGATTTGAGAATGTGGTCTTGAGAATCTGGTTTTGCAACTTTGTGTCCTAAATCTCTTCCTCCAGAATTGCCCCCCACTTTGAATTCTAGTCCCCTCCATTGTATAGAAATTAATTGATTTCTTAAAACTGGTTCTCATTTTGAGGCTGGGTATCTTCAGCAACACTTAACAATTAAGAAATGATCCTAGACACAGTTCTTCCATTTTTATTTAAATAAATATTGTTATCTTCATTTTATAGATGGAGAAACGGAGGCTTCATGAGCATATGTATGTTTCCTGATATCTTAGAGTTATACCACCTTCTAGACTTATGGCTTAGGGGTTTTTAACCATTTTATTCTTAGTGCCTAACAAAATGCCAGACACAATGTAAAACCAAAAAAAATGTAGGCACTCAATATTTGTTGAATAGAAGGGAAGGGGTAGCAGAATGGGAGGGAGGGAAAAAATTCAGGAGATACTCAGTCTGACCCTCATCCACTACCACAGAGTGAGACTTGTTGGTTTCTAGCTAGTCTTCTGTGCTCAGTGGCTGGTACCTTGAAGGGTAAGAGGAATAGACATTTTCTCCTGCCACCAGCGAAACTTGGAGGTTAACACTTTGCCCACAAGTTCTTTCCTTTGAAAGAAGGTAAGTTCAATTTTTTCTTCTCCCTGTGGGATTGCAGTTAAAGGGGGCCAAATGAGTTTTCCAAGTTTCTCTAAGACTCTCCTTCATCTGTTCATGAACTCCCCTACTGCTTATTTTCTTGTGGCCAGGCAATGATGAGGCAACGTTTCCACTCAGAAACTCCCCTTGTGCCCCTGACAGCAGAACGGCTTACCCATTTCTTAGGAAAGTGGCCACCTGGGTGTTGACAATCTTCTGCTATTCACCAGTGTGCTTAGACATAATCCTTCATTACACAAACAAAAAATCTTGTTATCTGCCCAGAAACATGCCAGTACACGCGTCACCCCCCACATACTCAGGTGGCTATGTTGCTGAGGACGCTCAGTGATGTGGTTCCCCCTGCCCCGGGGGCCATGGCTCATTACACTCTCTCCAGAGACCCCTTACCCTGAGTAAAGCATAATGGAATGACAGCTCTTCAGTCCCTTAGTGTGAAGGAGATTCCATTTGATTCATGGTTTGCTAGAGGGCTGAGAGGCCAAAAGGGCATGAGGTTAATTCACTCCCCAGTGCAGGTTCAAGTCCTTCTACACTCAGAAACAGCATTCAGTTTAGCATTTTAACTAGACGGCTTCCCACCCCACCAATGTCTTATGACTTCGTGGGAGGCACTCTGGAGCTGGAGAGAGAGCAGTGTGGTATTGGGAGGTTAGAACAATGGAAGTACTCCATAGCCAAACTTGTGGTTGTTGGGTGCTGTCAAATCAATTCTAACTCATACCAATCCTGTAGGACAGAGTAGAGATGTCCCATAGGGTTTCCTAGTGTGTAATCTTTATAGGAGCAGATCTCCAGGTCTTTTCTACTGTGGAGCAGCTGCTGGGTCCAAACTGCTGACCTTTTAGTTATCAGCTGAGTCTTAACCATTGCTCCATCAAGGCTCCTTAGCCTAACTGTGCTTGTGGATTAATGAGCTTTTTAAAAAAATCATTCTTGAAAGGCGCTTTCAGTTCTGAAAGAGAGACAAAACGTGCCGTTCTACAGAGCAAAGGAACCAGTGAAATCCAGGAACTCAGACACATTTGTGGGTCCGTTTGGTGAGTCCAGTCCATCCAATGGACTATTTGAACAAATAAATACAAATCAATTTGATGACCCAGCTCTTCGCGGCACAAATCCTGTTATATCACTTCTCTGAGCCTGGTTGTTGTCAGGCTTTGAATACCACTGAAAGCTTAATGAGTGTGTGTGGAATGAAAGGGATTCTACATCAGAAAAAAATAATCAGATGGTGTGGGTGTCACTTTACTGAAGGCAGTAGAGCCTAGTGATTACAAGGTGGGCTCTAGAATCAGATTGCTCAGTTTAATCCTGGGTCTGCCACTTACTGACTTCGAATATGGGCACGTTTAATAGCATCTCTGTCCGTCAGAGAAAATGGAGGTTAATAACATAATCTAGAGTGGGTTATAGTGAGGATTAAATGAATTTTTATACATCCAAAATGTTTAGCACATAGTGGAGATTCAGTAGCTCACATTCTACAATCAATGGTAGTTTGGTGCATTTAACCCACAACCCAGTGCCGTCGAGTCGATTCCGACTCATAGTGACTCTATAGGACAGAGTAGAACTGCCCCATAGAGTTTCAAAGGAGCGCCTGGCGGATTCGAACTGCCGACCCCTTGGCCAGCAGCTGTAGCACTCAACCACTACACCACCAAGGTTTCCTTGGTGCAATTAGACATTTTAAAAAGGATGGAAATTAGGAGAAAGTGAGCAAAGATGCAGCCATGCCTTGGGCTTAGCTTCCTTCAGCCTCTTGTCTCTCTTGACTCTTTTGGCCTCCTTTTGACCCTGTTTCCTCACTGCCTCTTCACCTCCCCCACAACACCTCTACCACCACTACCACTGTATGGCAAAAAACAAACCCTGCCTAGAATAAAGCATATCCTTAAGTTGAATTTTTAAGAGATTTGGTGTTTTGGCTGGCTCAGTTTTCCTCAGAAAGCTCTCAGTGCTGTTCACAGATTGCTCCTGAGATCCCTTTTTACAGTTCAGAGATCTGCAGCAAATAGTCTGAGATTAAGTCATTCCAATGGATACAAGCACTAAGCCCCAGAATGATTTGAAAGCTCTTAAAGAATGCTAAAGGTATTTCTTAGACTCTAGAGTAGGTCTCATTTTGCTTTTCCTTCTGGAATTTCCAATTGACGGAAAGACTACTGTCAAATATCATGAATGGAAACCTAAAACCAAATCTCCTGCTGGCTAAGTCCTGGAGGATCTTGTTCTCTCTCTGGCTTCTGGACCTGAATTATCTTGGACAAACAAGGTATAGAAATCTGGATAATGAGTCAGCCAAACGCCTCTTTATTTTACAGAGGTGAAAACTAGAACTCAGAGAAGCTAAGCTAAAGTCACTTAGTGACTCAGTGACAGGAGCCAGAACTCTAGACTGAAATGCAGTGTTTTTCCCCTACACCATACAACCTGCCATATTACCTTACCACTCCATTGTAGACCAAGATTCCACCAGGGGTCTTATCAAACCCAGATCATCCCCTTACTGGTTAGCACATTTATTCTCATTTTGTTCTAAAAGAAAAGGCCTTGGAGTATCCACCCTTAGAGAGCCATCAGTAAGGTGTACCCACACATGAGTTGTGGTCATTGCTCTCCACAGGACATTTTCAGTTCCACTTGTGGTAGATATTGTACTAAAAACACCATTACAGAGAAGTGTGGGAGGATGGTACCAGACCCACGCTGTGTCCCAGAGCTCTCCAAGAGTCCGAGAATGCTGGAACTATGGAGGCAGGTATACAGCTCCCAGACAGGGCTGGACAAAGCCCAGGAAATCGAGGTGGCTCATGAGTAAGAGCAAATAGGACCCATGCCCTGTACGCTCCATTTTAAGAAAGTTGTGGTATAGTGGAAGGGGCACTAGACAGTTTGGGTCCTGTCACCCTGCCCTGGCACCAGATGGCAACATTACATGGGTTCCTCTCTCTACATCTTTTAGTTTTGTCTCTGAAAACTAAAGGGTTGGATGCTCTCTGAGTCTTCTTCCAGCTCTAACAGCCTCCTCAATGAACCTGAAGGTATATTGCTGAGCTTAGGCCTTGATATCAGACGGACTTGGGTTCAAATCCTACTGTTACCATTGTGTGGCATTGGATGGGTAACTTCTGTAATCATCAAATTTTTTTATCTATAGAGAAAATTATACTATCTGCCTTATAGGGTTGTTGTGAAGATTCAATGGTATAATACCCGAACAGTGTTCAGAACAAAGGTTAATAAATGTTAATAGCTGCTCCATCTACCATCCCCTCCTCCCACCATCCAGGACAAAGGTCTGAGGCCTAGTTAGATTAGCCTTGTTTTAAGCTAAATGTCCAAGACCTTTCTATAAAGCTTGTAGCAGTTACAGCTGGATAATCTGATTTTGTCCTAGCTAAAAAAGAGTAGCCACAACAATGGACTCAAACATGAAAAATCATGACGATGGCACAGAACAAGGCAACGTTTTTTTCTGTGGCGTGTAAGGTCATCATGAGTCAGAACCCACTCAACAGCAACTAACAACAACAAGGGAGAAAAGTAGACCACTCTGCTGTTGATTCTTGGTTGGATTTGTTGACAATAGAAGGATAACAAAAGTAGACTAGCTCACTGGTTGACTTTGATTTGAACCCCCTACTATGTACCCGGCTCAGTGAGTTCCAACTTAGGTGGATCCTAGTGCCTATGGCCTTAGCCTGAAAATTCCAGCATCCTTCCTGACTCTCTGCCTGATTTACACCAAATGCCATTTTCTTGCAAGACTCCCAGTGCCTGGAAATATCATTAAAGGATTGCAGAGCTAGGTAAGGACCAGATAAATGGAAACTTCATCTTGCCTGCACATCAACACCATTAAATGCGTTGTTACAACAACGACCAAAGCTGTCTGATGATATCATCAGTGGCAACTGGTCAGTGAAAATGTTTTTTAATTGTGACTTGAATGTGTTTATCAACCTCGCTTTGTGACATCGAAAAGACAGCAACAGAAACACAGGGAGCCGCAGTCCTCCAGGGAAAACATTAGTCATCTGTGAGTGCACAGGCCCTGGCAGATGGTCAGTTCTTCTCCTGAAGTCAGACTTGCAAGCCACCGTGCAGCGTCACTGCCAGAAATGAAGAGTGTTATCTTGACATTGAACATCTTTATAATAAAATTACTAATTGGTGACTAATATCATAGGCTTTGAAGCTGGAAAAAAAAAAAAAAAAGACTCATAAAGGCTGTTAAGTGGTTGGTTGCGTATTCCATAATTAAAAACCACTCTTAAAATTCCACCAATATCATACCAAGACTTTCTTAGACGCTCCCCAGGTGATCTGGAGTGCCTTGGGATTTTTAAGTACAGCCCTGTGGAGCTATTTTTAAATATTCAGATACATCATAATATCACGGTAGTTACATTCCTATTTTTTAACATCTTTAATTATACTATTTTGCATTGCAGTTTCCAGGATTCCTCCCACCCCCCCCCCCCCCGCCCATATTTGGCAACTCCACAGCCTCTGTCAAAACAAATTAGCACTTTGGGTGGTAGAAATATATTTTTTTATGAAAGCAGCAAATGTGTCAGTATCGGACAGAAGCTTAAACCTGATTTATTGGTTTGTTTTCCTGGGTTTCAGACCCAATTGGCAGAGACTTTTAAAAGAATTTTCCATTAGGCGTCATTGGCGCACTGGCAAAATGTGTAAAATACATTCATATTCCACCAGAAAGAGTCACTAATTATGATATGTATTTGCATATGTTTAATCACATATATCTTATTTCATTTTGCTGTTTCTGCAGGGCCCCTCGCTTCAGGGAGAGGGTCCTTGGCACAGTTACAGCGTAAGCTCAGCAAAGTTCTCTCGAGCGAGCCTTCTGCTGCCGCACTGTTAGTTTTTTGTGTGATCTTTTCCAATGAAATTTGAAATTTACAGTTTTTAAATGATGTGTGTGAAATTATATGACTCTATTATGTCATAATATTATACATCCCAAAATATTGGTAAAGGGTCCTCCCCCACTTCATCATCCACACCCTCCCCACTAGAGATCAGAGCATGACTGAGAAAATAATGATTAACCTTTAAAATCAGATTGGCATTTCTTTTTTCTCCAAATCTAGAATTAATACGCATTTTTTAATCATTAGTGTAATGTTCAGGATGATACTTTTGTTCTTTTGCCTGTTGAACTGTTACGGCTGCTAGTAACCCTTCAAATTGTTTGCTTCATTCAAGCATTCTTTCCTGAATAATTCATTAGGCATTATTATCCAAGCGTGGAACCCCTCATTTAGCACTGCTGATCTTTTCCTTATGTGTAGCTGACAGGCAATCAAAGTTTTTATCAGTGCAGAAAATTTGCAATTCAGAAATGTAGTTGCAGCAATTAGTAGCTATCAGGTAGCATTGGAAGGACAGCTTCATAAAAAGACAGAGCTGAATGAGCTCCACTGATGTTAGCACAAAAGTAATGGGTAAAACTAACCAGCTGTTTCTAAATTTACCAAATGGAACATTCCCTTCTTCTCAGAGTGGAGCCTTTAATTAACTTGGAGTTCTGTGTGGCTTCCCAGAGGGGGAAGGGAGTGAGTTAGGACCTTTCCTTCACACGGGCTGGGGCGACTCTCCTTCCATTGGGTACCAACCGGGAGGGAGCTCTGAGCTTCCCTCTAACCCAGTCCTGGAGGCAAAGGGGCAGGCAAGTGGCACTTTTGCCAGGAGGATTCCAGAGGGGGAGTGCCCATGAGATGCCAGCCAGGCTCCCTCCTTTTGACATCTCAGATGGGGTGGCTCTGAATGCTGTGATTATGTCCTGCTCTTAAACTTCCGCCCTTCACCTTCTGCGTTTTACTTTATTGTGATTTAGGTGAAAGTTTACATAGCAAATTAGTTTCTCATTAAACAGTTGATACACAAATAGTTTTGTGGCATTGGTTGCCAACTCCACAATGTGCCAACACTCTCCCCTTCTGCACCCTGCGTTCCCTGTTTTCCGGTCCCTTCCTGCCTTCTCATCTTTGGTTTTGGACTGGTGTGCCCATTAGTCTCATATATATTATTGAACTATGAACCATGACCTTCCCGTGTGTTGTTGTTAGCCCTATGTTGTTGTTGTTAGGTGCGGTCGAATCAGCTCTGACTCATAGCAACCCTATAGGACAGAGTAGAACTGCCCCATAGGGTTTTCAAGGAGCGGATGATGGATTTGAACTGCTAACCTTTTGGTTAGCAGTTGAGCTCGTAACCACTACGCCACCAGGGCTCTATAGACCTGTCTAATCTTTGGCTGAGGGGTGAACCTTGGGAGTGACTTCAGTATTGAGTTAAAAGGGTGTCGGGGGGCCATATTCTTGGGGTTCCTCCAGTCTCTGTCAGACCAGCAAGCTTATCTTTTCTTTTTTTTTCAACTTCTGCATTTTAAACGTCTGCATATTTTGAAAGGTCTAGAAGAATATTTTACCCATACACTGGCTCCAGGACCCAGGCTGAGACTGAGTCAAAAGGGCTGGGCTGGGCTTTAGCTGAGGTCAGAGTGTGAACTAATGAGGCATTCATTCATTCCCTTGTTGGATGATGGCTTCATTCATTTCTTTGTTCATTGTTTCATTTCTTAGTTCATTTTGATTCATTCATTTGTTCATTCACTTCTTAGGTCATTTATCCATTTATTTGTTCATCCAAACATTTATTGAAGCCTTCAGTGGGATGGGAACTTGAACCCACCTTTCAGGCTCCTGGTTCTGCACTTTTCTTTTTGGTCTGTATGCAAGGAAGTCCCCACGTGGTGCAAATAGTTAAGCGTTCAGCTACTAACCAAAAGACCGACAGTTCAAACCCACCCGGAGGTGTCTCGGAAGACAGACCTGGCAATCTGCTTCTCAAAGGTCGCAGCCTTGAAAACCCTATAGAGCAGCCCTATTCTGCACACATGGGTTGCCATGAGTCGGAATCGACTCAACAGCCACCAACAACCAACAACAACAACTCTATGCAGGATTCACAGGATCTTACCCCCAATCTCTCCATCAAAACTTGCTCTCAGTAAGAGGTCTGAGGAGTGTGTTTACTAAGGGCTAAAGGGCAACTCTTCTGGAAAGGGCAGTTTCTTGGCCACTGGTTGGCAGCAGGTGAGGAGTGTTTGGCATTTAGCCATGGGGAGGCTTTGAGGGGGTCTCTGAAACCATAGCATGGCAGTTGCCTCTGCTCGGTGTCCACCTGAGGCAGTTTCAAGAAGTTCATCCTGAGATGGTGTGGGATGGTGAGAAAAGGGAGCTCTGCTTTCCACCTCCCACCAACCTCGGGCAGCCAAAGTACCAGCTAGCTGCTGGGCTGCCACCTCTGAGCCAGGGAGAGGGAGAGCCCCAGCCCAAGAATAAAATCTGCTGAGGCCTACCTGGGGTGACAAGGTAGCCAGAGGGTGCCTAGACTCGACCTCAAGACCTGCTCTCATTTTCAACTATGCTCAAAGGCAGGATTAGAGAGTAGAATAGCACAATGTTTCATAGCCCAGACTTTGGAGTTAAACAGACCTGGGCTAAAGTTTCATCTTTGCCTCTTACAAGCTGCTATGCGACCTCTTGGAGCCTAATTGCCTCACCTGTTAGGTGAAGTATACTCCCTTCCTTGTGAGATTGTTGTGGGAATTAAATATAACAAGGAATGTAAAGTGCATGGTTAAGCGCGTGGTAGGTGTTTAATACATGACAGTCATTATTATCACTAGGCTGTGAGTTTCATAAGGGTGAGGACCCTTGAGGTTAATAGCACAGACCTGAGCCAGAGTTCTGGGTTCAAATTCTGATTCTTCTCCTTATTTGCTCTATGAACTTGGATGAGAAACTTAGCTTCTTTGTCTCAGCTTCCTCACCTATGAGTGGAAATCCTAATAGTACCACCTCACAGAGCTGTTGTAAAGATTAAAGTGATTAATCTGTATGAAATCCTTAGAACAGTGTCTGGCATTGTAAGTGCTGTGTTAGTGTTAGTTATTATTATTGGTTTTTAGTTATTATATCGCTATGAGTCGGAATCGACTCGACAGCACTGGGTTGGGTTTATCTTCAAAGGCTGTACAGGGTCTAGCTAAAGGTAGACTTTTAATAAATATTTCTTGAAAAAATGCATGAACGAAAAGCCCCTAGACATCAGATGTCACAACCCCCCACCATTTTACAGATAAACCTAAATCCCACAGTGACTTATCCAAGGTCAGTGACGGAAAAATTAACAGATTTCAAGTCTCTGGACTCCCAAGCCATTGCCCCCCGCCCCACCCCCCGCCGCCACCCCCACACACAGACACCTCACCATGGAGGGTACTTTGTCCTTGAGCCTTGGGTGACATTGCCAACAAAATACCCAGTGTCTTTTCCCTGCCTCCCCAACACTGGCCAGAATCCATCCTCTCTTCTCTATAGGAGGGCAAGGTGCATGATGGGACTGGTGGAACACTGAACCATGACTGTGTCTCATTTCTGGACACAGCCCTGACCTCAGCCAGATCACCACCTTCCCCTAAGCCCCTCCCTCATCCTGTAGAACCAAGGCTGCGTAATGATAAACTCTGCCCTCCTTCTAGCTTGGCACGCAGTGAGTTCATGGATCTGGGTTCCCTAGAGTATGCAGAGAGCTCCATTTTTAGGGGAAAACAGAAGTGGTTCTCTCCTTGAGGACGCCACAAATCCCAATGATCACACACCCCCTGACTATCTTGTCTTATGCCCTCATCTTACTCAAGACTTTAGTTTCATTTTGGCCTCATGAGAATAATATTGTTGTTAGCTGTTGTCAAGTCGGTCCACAACTCATGGCAACCCCTTGCACAACAGAACAAAATGTTGCACTGTCCTGCGTCATCCCCAAGAACCGTTTCGTTGGCTGATTTTCTGAAGTAAATTTCCAGGTCTTTCTTCTTACTCCATCTTAGTCTGGAAGCTCTGCTGAAACTTGTTCAGCATCATAGCAACACGCAGATCTCCACTGACAGATGAGCAATGGCCACGTATGAGGTGCACTGGCGGAAATCAAACCCTGGCCTACTGCACGGAAGGTGAAATTTCTACCACTGAACCACTAATACCCCATTATGAGAATAGTACTTCCATTCGTCTTAATGCAAGTTTGTGTTTTCACATGCATGGTCCTGTTTCATTTCTAATATAGAGAAATGAAGTTCTTTGCTCATAGACATCCAGCAAGCTGAGTCAGGGACCCATCTTCCAAGTCTAAGTCCAGGTCTAGAGCACATTTTACCATGCCACACACCTCCTCAAAAGGGAATGCACGCTTAGATATTCAAGGAGCCAAGGTCAAGAAGTATTTCTTTAATAAAGAGACTTCCATGTTGTCATGCAGCCTTTTAAAAAGGTGAAATAGATTTCCATGTATTGATATGGAAAGATACCCATCATTGAGTAAAAAAACCAAGTTATAGAATAATATATGTAATATAATCTCATTTTTAAAATCTACATAGTTTAAAAAGTCTAGAAGAATACTTAACAAATCACTAATGGTGATTATTTCCAGGGGGACCTTTTGCTTTGGCCTTGATTCCTAACTCTATATTGCTTGACTTTTTACAGGGAGCATGAACAACTTTTATAATTAACAAATATGATAAAGCTGTATTTCCGGAGAGAGTGCTAGACTAAGAGAGCTTGAGAAAATAGGCTGCATTTCAGAGTGGACTGGCAGGCTTTGGTGCATCATCATACAGAGCTAAATCCATGGGAGGGAACCAGGGATATCAGACTGGAGCTCAGAGAGAAGGGACAAATACTGGGTGGAGGGCTGTTATGGGTTTAATCGTATCCCACCAAAATTTATGTTGAAGGTTAATGCTTCTATCTGTGAATGTGATCTTGTTTGGAAATAGGGTCTTTGACGATGTTATCAGTTAACATGAGGTCCTAATCCCATCTAAATGATATCCTTATAAAAGAGAAGAGACACAGAGAGACAGAGAAAAGGTGGCCATGTGACAACAGAATTATGCTGCAGCTTCAAGCCAAGGAATGCCTGGGGCTATCAGAAGCCAGGAGAGACAAGAATGGATCTTCCTTCCCCTGGAGTCTTTGGAGAGAATATGGCCCTGCCACCACCTTGGATTCAGACTACACCCTCAGAACTGTGAGAGAATAAATTTCTATTGTATAAAGCCACCCACTTTGTGCTATTTTGTTATAGCAGCTCCAGGAAACTAACACAGGAACCCAGCTATACAAGTGGATGTGAGTGGGGGGCAGGCAAAGCTGGGGCCTGTCAGGAGCATGGGAAGTGCCCAGCACACGCCCATGTTCAAAAAAAGGGTCCCAGAGCATGGCTTGGCATACCTATCCTTGCCAACTCCTTCCCTTTGGGCAGGAAGGCAGAAGGGGCATGGCTGGTATTAGGGGAAGAGGAGACCAAGATGGATCAGAAACAGGAGTGAAGTGAAAGGATGCATGAGGAGCCAAACCTAGGGGCCTTGAGAGCATCTCAATGTGCTGGGGTAGCCCTGTTAATTGTTGTTGTTGTTGTGTGCCGTTGAGTCAATTTCAATTCATGGTGACCCCATGTGACAGAGTAGAACTGCCCAGAGGGTGTTTTAGGCTGTAATCTTTATGGGAATGGAGTAATCTTTATAGGCGTAGATCCATGGAGCCACTGGGTGGATTTGAACCACTGACCTTTCTGTTAGCATCCAAGTGCTGAACTATTGTGCCACATTAAAATCTATAGTGCCACAGGCTGTGAACCATTCTGTCCCTGCCTGATAATGATTATTATTTCAAAAAATGCCTATGTAGAAAGAAAAAAATCATACCCTTTGGCCCAGAAATGTGACTTTTAAGAGTATGTCCCACATAAATGCTCAATGAAGTGTACAAAAATATGTATGTTCAAGAATAGTAGCTAATATTCACATACCACACTTTACACACTAGGCCTTGTCTTAGGAAATTTATTTATATTGACTCATGTAAACCTTGCAACAACCTTAGGAGGTATTATAGGCTATTAATGCCCCCATTTTAGAGATGAGAAAACTGAGGCTCAGAGAGGTTAAACCATTTGTCCAACATCCCAGAGCTAGTAGGTGGTGGAACTGGAATTTGAACCTGAACAGTCAAGCTTCACAGCCTGTGCTCATAATCACTATGCTATATAGTGTCTCATTGTTGATTTTTTTTTTAATTAAAAAAATCCCTGGTAATCAACAATTATAGTTCATTCATGCCTATAAACCCATTGCCATCAAGTTGCTTCTGACTCATAGCAACCATATAGGACAGAGTAGAACTGCCCCCATAGAGTTTCCAAGGAGCGCCCGGTGGATTCAAACTGCCAACCTTTTGGTTAGCAGCCATAGCACTTAACCACTATGCCGCCAGGGTTTCCATAGTCCATTCATACAATGGAATATTATGTGGTTGTGTAAAGGGATGAGGTCAATCTATGAGTGCTGATGAATTATCTTCAGCAGAATTTTGCTAGCATGTGATATTAATGATATTGTTCAATAATTTCTTCATTACATTTGATCATCTTTCTTTGGAATAGTCATGAACATGGATCTCATCTAGTTGATTGGCCAGGTAGCTGTTTTCCTAATTTCTTGATGTAAATGAGTAAGAAATATAAACAGAATGTTCCTTAGAGATGAGGATGGCAAGACTTCAACTAGCTTACTTTAAACAGGAAACCCTGATGGTGTAGTGGTTAAGAACTACGGCTGCTAAACAAAAGGTTGGCAGTTCGAATCCACCAGATGCTCCTTGGAAACACTATGGGGCAGTTCTACTCTGTCCTATAGGGTTGCTATGAGTCAGAATTGGCTTCACAGAAACGGGTTTGGTTCTTCGGTTTTGGTTACTGTAGACACACCATCAGGAAAGACCAATATCTGGTAGAATGGCAACGAAAACAAGGGAAACCATCAATGAGATGGATTGACACGAGAGCCACAGCAATGGATTTAAACACATCAATGATCATGAAGATGGCACAGGGCAAGGCAAAATGTTGTTCTGTTATATGTAAGGCTACCATGAGTTGGAGCAGACCCAACAGCAACTGCCAACAACGTAAGTGCTGGCACGAAAAGACTTCCAAGATACATTACTAAGTGAAATAAGCAAAGTATGGAATGCTATGTATAGTATGAATGTATAAGTGTTAAAAAAGAAAAAAAAATACACAACACAAATCTATATGCATGACGTTTTCTGAACAAACCCACAAAGAAGTGTGATTACAGTTGCCTCTGGAAAGTAGAAGGAAGTAAGAGGCAAGAAGGTAGATTTTATTTTTCGATTTTTGCCTATCCTCACTTTTTAAATATTTTTACCATGACCAGATATTACTTTTATGGTTAAAAAAGAAAAATTAAGTGGTTTTTTTTTTTTTTTTTTTTAAGGTAAAAATGACATCTTTTTACTGCTGTTTCCACTGGCACCCTCTCATTTCCCCTCATTCATTCCTTGGAAAACATTATAGAAAGATCCAGAAATTGAGAATCCAAGTTCCAGTTATAAAACCAACCACCTTCATTTGTACAGCACTTTATGGTTTACTGTAAACTTTTCACCACATTCACTTTGGTTCTTGTAATCCTGTGAGATGGACAGGGAGGGTTTCTTCGTTCTCAGAAATTGGAGAATGGTTTGTACCATATCACAGGAGGGGTTCAGACCCCAGCCTACTGAATCCACACCCCCCCAGTCTGGCCCCACTAAACCCCAAGGGGTGTGAACAAAGGGGCAGAGAAGAGCAGAGAAAGGTCTTGACTCATGGCAACCCCACCAGTGTCAGGGTAGAACTGCTCAATAAGATTTTTTTTGGCTGTAATCTTCACAGAAACAGATTGTCAAGCCTTTCCTCCCATGACACTACTGGGTGGGTTCGAACCAGCAGCCTTTAGGTTAGTAGTCAAGCACAAACCATTTGCACTGCCTAGGGCCATTTTGTGAAAAGAGTTTCATGAAAAAATTTCTGTATCGTCCAATCTTTTCACATTTCATGCACCCTCAGGAAACTCTGGCATTCACAAGCATTTGAAGACCTTTGGTCAATATTAGTTGTGAAATTATTCAAAAGCAATTTGTTACAGATAATGATTAAAGCAACAGTATTTGTGAATAAATTTTAAATTGAGCAGATTCAAGGTTATCCTTCATGGTAGGCAAAATATTGTTTGTTGATGTTGTTAACCATCGAGTCGGTTCCAACTGATAGCATCCCTATGTACAACAGAGCCAAATACTGCCTGGTCCAGCTCCATCCTTACAATCATTGTTATGCTTGAGCCTACTGCAGCCACTGTGTCAATCCATCTCGTTGAGGGTGTCAATCCATCTCGTTGAGGGTCTTCCTCTTATTCCCTGACTCTCTCCTCTACCAAGCATGATGTGATGTCCTTCTCCAGAGACTGGTCCCTCCTGATAACATGTCCAAAGCATGTGAGATGAAGTCTCGACATCCTTGCTTCTAAGAAGCATTCTGGCTGTACTTCTTCTAAGACAGATTTGTTCATTCTTTTGGTAGTCCATGGTATATTCAATATTCTTCGCCAACTGCTTAATTCAAAGGCGTTGGTTCTTCTCAGTTCTTCCTTATTTGCTGTCTAGCTTTCACATGGATAAGAGGCAGGTGAAAACACCATTGCTTGGGTCAAGCACACCTTAGTCCTTAAAGTGACATCTTTGGTTTTTAACACTTTAAAGAGGTCTTTTGCAGTAGATTTGCCCAATGCAATGCGTCCTTTGATTTCTTGGCTACTGCTTCCATGGGTGTTGATTATGGATCCAAGTAAAATGAAATCCTTGACAACTTTAATCTTTTCTTCTATTATCATGATGTTGCTCATTGGTCCAGTTGTGAGGATTTTTGTTTTCTTTATGATGAGGTGCAATCCATACTGAAGGCTGTGGTCTTTGATCTTCATTAGTAAGTGCTTCAAGTCCTCTTCACTTTCAGCAAGCAAGGTTGTGTCATCTGCATAACGCAGGTTGTTAATGAGACACTCAATAAACGGTAGATGAGTAATAAAAGTTTAAGAAAAAAATCGATCAGAGAAGAAGCTAAATTGAGAAAGTATTTCCATTGAAATTATTATCATTTGTTTTTGTAAATTGGGAAAAAACTGTCACTGCTTGATGACGTGGCAGAGTCCAGCTAGTGCAGGGAATTGGTGTCTGCAGTAGGGTAGCTTAAGAACCATTGTGCTGGACCAGGGTTCTCAATTTTCTTTAGGTGATAGTACACCTGACAAGTGGCATGAGGATACCCAATACCCTCCCTTGAGTACCAAACCAAACCAGTTTCCATCTAGTCGATTCTGACTCATAGTGACCCTATGGGACAGAATAGAACTGCCCCACAGAGTTTCCAAGGAGCTGCTGGTGGATTCAAACTTCCCACCTTTTGGTTAGCTGCCAGGCTCATAACCACCCCCACCAGGGCTCCCTCATGAATACAATCATTGACATATAAAGACAAGTTCAAATCTTGGCTCTACCACTCACAAGCTATATGATCTTGGGCAAATTATTTTACTTCCCAAGGCTTGAACAAGGAATATTAAGAGTGCCTACCTCAGGAGTAAATGTGAGTGTGTACATAAAGCATAGAGGACAGTGCTGAACAAAATAAATGCTCAATTAAAAAAAATGCTGCAATTTATACATAATTTTCAGCTCCCACTGTAATCTGGCCTCTTTCTCTCCCATGCATTGAAGCAGTTCATAAAATAACATTGCTATTGGGATAACCTTGAATTTGCTCAAATTTGTTTAAAACTCATCCTCACGTATTGCTTTAGTCATTGTCAGTAAAGGATTATTTGTGATTAACTTTATAACCAACATTGACCAGAAGTCTTCAAATGCTGTTGGCATTTTTCTAGGCTGCATGAAATCTGTATTAGTGTCCTATGGCTGCTATAACAAATTACTCCTGCAACAACGTATTTACCTTGAAGTCAGAAGTCTGGAATGGATCTCAATGGGCTAAAAGTCAAGGCGTCAGCAGCACTGCATTCCATCTGGAGCCTCAAGGGGAGAATCAATTTCCTTAGCTTTTCCAGCTTCTACAGGCTGCCCTCATCCCTTGGCTCGTGGCCCCCTTCCATCTTTAAAGCCCACAATGGCCATCTGACTCTTTCTCACAACGCCATCTCTCTGGTTCTGATTCTTTTCCTTTCTCAAGGGCATTTAAAGATCCTTGTGATTATATTGGGCCCACTCTGATAATCCAGGATAATCTCTCTATTTTAAGGTAAGCTGATAAAAAAAGCTGATAAGTAACCTTAATTCCAACTTACTATGTAACATAACATACACACAGTTTCCAGGATTAGGACATGGACATCATCTTTGGGAGCCATTATTTTGCTGAAGATCATTCAAAAGGGGTTGCAGCAGTACATCAACAGGAAACTGTCAGAAATTCAAGCAGGATTTAGAAAAGGGTGTGGAACAAGAGATATCGTTACTGATGTCAGATGAATCATGGCTGAAAGCAAAAAATACCAGGAAGATGTTTACCTGTGTTTTATTCACTATGCAAAGGCATTGACTGTGTGGGCCATAACAAATTATGGGTAACATTGCAAAGAATAGGAATTCTATCCTGACACACATGAGGCTGCCTTTAGTAGGAATCGACTCAAAGGCAACCGACTCTGACTTTGAACCAGTATTATTAGTCCCTTTTACACTGAGATGAAAATGTGAAGTAGCTAGTTCAAAATTAAACAGCTAATACACGGCAGAATATCATCAGGGGTCTCTCTGACTCCATGGCCAGATGTAGCCCTAAACTAGATATTTATTCCTTTAAGCTTAAAAAGTAATGCTTCATGTTTTTCTTCAAAGAAAACAAAAACCAACAGAACTATGACTTCCAGTTGTTCAGACACCAGTATGAAGATCACTCCCTTGGTCACCTGTTATCCCGCATTTATCAGGCCTGAGACATTCTAACTCTCCTCCAGTGCCTTTGGGGCTATTATCTTGAGACTTTGGAGGTTTAAAAGCAAATCAGGGATTGGCTAACAAAACATTCTAAGCCAGGTGAGTCACGGCTAAGTCTTGCTGGAATGGAAGCTGAATGCAAAGGGAATTTAAAGGGCTTCCCCTTTCTCCTCTTCCTTCCTGGTCCTGAAGCCTGGCTGTGATCCCCAGAGACGCCCGTACTAGCAAAGTCACGGCTGTTCCACGGCAATAATGGGGACGAATTGTGGGAGCGATAAATGCCAGAGAATGGAGGCGCCCAGAGAAGCTTTTGTGTCTCCAAGACTCTGACCCCTTTGATGAAATAGATGTTTGGGCCAGGGCCTTCGTTAGGGAGAAAGTTAAACCTCATTAAACAGCAGGAAAAGTTTCTCAGGGGCCATAAATAGCCCACATGCTGACCTTCCCTGGCAGCAGACGGGCTGGGGAAGAAGTAGTCTCCTGTCATCAAGACCAGCAGCCCCTGGAGACTCCGGAGCTGGTGTCTGTGACACTTGGTCACCTTGGAGGCTTTGATTTATGGTTAACTTTCAGGAAGGCCAGCCTCTGACCTTGGCAGCCTGTCACCTCACCATCTTTTCTCCAGGTTCGACTTTCTGTCAGCATCAGTGAGCATCTTGAGTCTGACCCCAAGACAGAGCTTCCAAGAAATCCCCCTGGTTCAAATGAGGCAAAGGCTTGAAGCGGAGTTCCTTACTGATTCAGGCCATTCTCAGGGCACTCTGATGATGAACGTGGAAAAGCCCAGTGTTAAAATCCCCTATGAGCTGAAGTTCTATCCAACATCTAAAATACAGAGTATGTCTTGGTTGGGTTTCTTGCAGGGTCCACAGGCACATCTAGCTTTCCTAGGTTTATTCTGAAGCATCAACCACTCTGTTGCCCTGCTAGGCTACTGTAAAAAACAGAAGACGTGGGAGTTCCCCAAGGGTGACTCAAAATCTGCCAGGATGGATAGAATGGGAGAAAAATGTAGAACAAATCTCAAATTCCTAAAAAAAAAAGGCAAGCTTTCTAGACTGGTTGAGACTAGAGGATTCCCCCAAGACTATCTCTCTGAGATACCCTTTAATCTTGGAACTGAAGTCACTCCCAGAAGAGTGGGACTGGCTCATAAAATGAACAATATCACCCGGGAGTTCTGTGCCCCTTTAAATAGTCATCTATATACGACCAAGCAGTCAATATTTACCCTAAAGCAAAGAAGAGAAGGTGGGTGGTGGGAGGCAGGGAAACTAGATAAATGGAAACAGAACAACCAGAATGGAAATAATGAGAATACTGACACATTGTGAAAAACGCAATGACACTGAAAAATATCTATAGAAATTGTTAAATGGAAACCTACTTTGCTGTATAAACTTTCACCAAAAATATAGTAAAAACAAAACAAAACAGAAAACTTCCAGGAGTCTATACCAAGTTTTGAGTGTGAGTTTGGGTTAAAAAAAAAAAAAAAGTTGCCATCGAGTTGATTCCAACTCATGGGGACCCTGAGGACAGAGTAGAAATGCCCCATAGGATTTCCAAGGAGTCACTGGTGGATTTGAACTACTGACCTTTTTGCTGGCAGCTAGGCTCTTAACTACTGCACCATGAGGGCTTTGTGAGTTTGGGTGGGTTTATTATTTAGGCAAAATGGTAGAATTAATATTAACTTTCCTTGAACTGGAAACATAATCATGAGACATACCAGCCAACAAGAAGTTAGAAATGGGCCTAAATGGGTGAAGTTTAGAGAAGGAATACATACCTATGAACTATGTTTAATTAAAGGAGCCCTGATGGTGCAGTAGTTTTAAGGGCTCAGCTGCTAACCAAAAGGATCGGCAGTTCAAATCCACCAGCCACTCCTTGGAAACCCTGTGGTGCAGTTCTACTCTGTCCTAAAGGGTGGCTATGAGTTGGAATCAACTGGACGGCAGTGGGTTTGGCTTTTGGGGTTTATGTTTAATTAAATAAGAATAGGTAATATGTATTGAGTTTTTACCATGTGCCAGGCACTGTGCTAACCACTTTACATGTATGGACTCAATTCTCACAGTGACCCTCTGAGTTAGATACTCTTATTATCCTTATTTTCCAGGTGAGGAAACTGAGACACAGAGAGATTAACTTGCTCAAGATTGCACAGTTCCTAAGTGACAAAACTGGGGTTCAAACTGAACCAATCTGGCTCCAGAGTCCAGCTCTTGCTTTTAAAAAAAACTTCCTGAAAGTAGGTGGAGGAGAAGGGCTCCTGGAAGAAAGTTTTCAATCATGTGACTAATTAATCCTACTCAGCGTTCGAATTGGCTGTGAATGTGCACGTGTGGGTGCGCGCCCGCAAGACACATGAAGACACCCACCATAAACTAAAAACTCATGTAGCCCTTGGGACTCCCCTGTTCTCATCTCCCGGTAGCTGCGAGGTCTTTTCTCCTCCATGCTTTAGGGCAGGCTCTGAAACAGGGGAAACCTGGCTCCAGCCAGAGGCCTCAACCAGCCGGCAGCTACCGGGAGGTGGCGCTGTGTCGCTTTCCTACTCTGGAGCTTTTGTTTTCTGCGGACTGCAGCGTGGAGGTGAGGAGGCCTATTTGAGCATAGCTCTCGCCAATTTCCCTGATTTGAAATCTCACTCCCTTGTCACTTCCTTCAAATGAGCTTGGTGATGTTCATCAGATGACAGTCCTGAAAACAAGCCAAAGCAGTTCTCTTAATCCCATCTCAGGTTGGATCTGAAAGGGGTATTTCCAAACAAGGAGCAGATTTCATCTGTCAGAGTTACACTCAAGCTGACCTCATGGCTTTCAAAAGGAGAGAGGAAAAACACACCAAACACCCTCAACCACCTTGGAAGCAGCTTTGAGAGGGTTGTAAAGAAGAGTCTACTGCTCACTGAGCCCTGGGTCCAGGTTCTGTTCACAAGGAGGTACACAGTGTCCCTTCTTTAGGAAATCTCTGGTTTAGCCAGATAAACTCCAGTGAGTCACACCTCTTTGGGGTCCTGTGGATTTGCCTGACCCTGGTCCAAGATGGTCCACCTTATGCCACTCTTAGTGTGGCCCTCTTTCCAAGTACCTGAATTTGGTCTCAGGGCACTGCTGGCATTTGCAGATGAAATGAGCCACATACTGGCTAAGCCAAAGGATGACCCAGCATGGAGACGCTCAGAGCCAGAAGAGGTCCTTGAATAATTGAGTCTATCACCCTGTTTTCCAGATGAGAAAACCGAAGTACAGAGAAAGGAAGTAAATCACAAGCCTGGTAAATGGCAGAGATGCAACTAGCTCTGGGGATGCCCTGATCAGGACAATTGCAACTACATTAAACCAGTTGTCACCAAGTCAACTGCAACTCATGGTGACCCCATGTGTCAGAACAGAACTGAGCTCCATAGGGTTTGTGATGGCTGACTTTTCATAAAATAGGTCACCAGGCCTTTCTTCTGAGGGGCTTCCATTACATTAGAGCATGCTTTTAACTCTGAGGCACAGTCGGGGAAATAGAGATTGGACTCACGCAGACCTGAGTTTGAAGCCCAGCTCTTTAATGGACTATCTCTCTGACCCTGGGGAAGTCACTAAACATTCCTGAGTCTCTGTTTCTTGGGAAAATGGGAACAATTATAGCATTTACATCACGGGGTTCTGGTGAAGAGTAAATGAGACAACATATATATATCGAAGATGTCCAGCATATGTTTCTTCACCCTTTTGTTTTTTTTTTAATTTTTTTCTCTCTTTTTTTTAATCGTGCTTTAAGTGAAAGTTTACAATTCAAGTCAATTTCTCGTACAAAAACTTATACACACTTTGTTATGTGGCTCTAGTTGTTCTCCCTATAATGTGACAGCACACTCCTCCTGTCCACCCTGTGTTTCCCATGTCCATTCAACCAGCTCCTGTCCCCCTCTGCCTTCTCGTCTCCCCTCTGGACAGGAACTGCCCACATAGTCTCATGTTCCTACTTGAGCCAAGAAGCTTACTCTTCATCTGTATCATTTTATGTCTTATAGTCCAGTCTAATCTTTTTCTGAAGAGTTGGCTTTGAGAATGGTTTTAGTTTTGGGCTAACAGAGTCTGGGGGCCATGAGCTCTGTGGTCCCTCCAGTCTCAGTCAGACCATTAAGTCTGGTCTTTTAACTAGAATTTGAGTTCTACATCCCACTTTTCCCCTGCTCCATCAGGGATTCTCTGTTGTGTCCCTGTCCAGGCAGTCAGTGGTGATAGCCGGGCACCATCTAGTTCTTCCAGTTTCAGGCTGATGGAGTCTCTGGTTTATGTGGCCCTTTCTGAATCTTGAAACCCTGGTAGAGTAGTGGTTAAGTGCTATGGCTGCTAACCAAAGGGTCAGCGCTTCGAATCTGCCAGGCGCTCCTTGGAAACTCTATGGGGCAGTTCTGCTCTGTCCTGTAGGGTCGCTATGAGTCGGAATCAACTCGATGGCACTGGGTTTGGTTTTTGTTTTTTTTTTTTTGTTTGTTTTCTGAATCTTGGGCTCTTATTTTTCTCGTGTCTTTGATGTTCTTCATTGTCCTTTGCCCCAGGTTGGTTGAGACCAATTGATGCACCTTTGATGGCCACTTGCCTTTTCGTGTTATTTTTAACCCCAACTAGCTGGTTTCAGATTGGAGCTGACACAGTGGTGGGCACACAGGTATTATGAGAATCAAACTGTGCTTTACAACTATTTTGCCCTTCGACCACAAAGCTACTTAAAATCTTGACTTGTTAATATGGAGGATTTGCCTTTGCTGTCTTTTTGATCTAGAAACATATCCAACCTTAGGCATAAGAAGGTATCCACATAAGAGATATTAGGGAACCTGGGAAGCCCCCCCATTCCTAAATCTTTTATCTTCCTAAAACTCTTCCCTTGGCAATGCGACATGGCCTAAATGCTCTGAGTGAATGCTCTGAATGAGTTCTTATGCTTCCTTTGCAAAAAATTAAATACTCCCATGAGTATTAGGGTGATATCAGTCACTAACATGTTAGTATGAATTTTTTTCCTAACAGATTGCTTTCTTGCTGATACCTACATTAAAGAGAGAAATATTTTAATGAGGATGGGGGAAAAGATAAAAAATAAAAGAGGTAAATTTTTAGCTGGGCTGGGGGGTACCCCAAGAAGAAGCCTGAGCAGCTACAGGGGCACCACAAGGAAATGTAAGGATCCAGAAAGAAAGGCAGGAGTGCATCAAAGTTAACTTTATCTATCTTGAAAGTTTAATACAGCAGGTGTCCATCTAGATGAGGTGACTTGGGATACTAAAATGTCCCAGTGCTTCCTGAAAACAGCATTCTTAAGGGCCTGTGGAAATGCCCAACACTTGGGGCTGACTTAGAAACCTTTCTAAGAAGCCATGAATTTCAGCACTTCTTATCCCAGGTAAGGCATTGTTCTTGATGACTGACTTGGAAGAGGACATTAATTTAAGCCACATTTACTGAGTAACTACTCTATGCCAGGCTAGGAAGATGAGTTAAGACCCTTAGGAAGATTCTAGTCTAATTGTTGTTGTTAGGTGCCGTCTAGTCGCTTCTGACTCATAGCGACCCTGTGTACAACAGAATGAAACACTGCCTGGTGCTGTGCCATCCTCACAATTGTTGCTATGCTTGAGTTCATTGTTGTAGCCACTGTGTCGGTCCATCTCATTGAGGGTCTTCCTCTTTTTCGCTGACCCTCTACCTTACCAAGTACGATGTCCTTCTCCAGGGACTGATCCCTCCTGATAACATGTCCAAAGTATGTGAGATGTAGTCTCACTATCCTTGCTTCTAAGGATCATTCTGGTTGTACTCTTTCCAAGAAGAATTTGTTCCTTCTTTTGGCTTTCCATTGTATATACAATATTCTTCGCCAACACCACAATTCAAAGGGGAATAAATCATATACACATGTCAGTGTGCTCTCTAAATGCAAACTACTCCCACTGGCCTGAGAGGTCCTACATGA
The DNA here is from genome assembly GCF_030014295.1 of Loxodonta africana. NCBI lineage: Eukaryota > Metazoa > Chordata > Mammalia > Proboscidea > Elephantidae > Loxodonta > Loxodonta africana. Next base: position 51,262,976 of record NC_087348.1, read on the forward strand.
CCTGGTCCAACCTGCTACTGTGGCCTCGGCTCACACCCCTTTCCCTGTCTATGCCCAAGGCATACCAGCCTCAGCCTGTCCCCCAAACATTCCCACTTTGGAACTTTTACACTGGCTGTTCCCTTTTCTCCCTGGCCTTCGCAGGGTGGGCTCCTTCTCTTCCTCCAGGTCTCAGTTCAAAGGTCACCTCCTCAAACAGGCCATCCCTAACGCCCTAAACTTACTTTCCCAGCCCACCCATCCCAAGCCAACCCCTTGCTATTCCATCACTTATCACTTAACGTGAGCTCCATGAGAACGGGAAACTGTTTTCTCTCCACAAAGCCTTCTAGCAAACGACGAAATGACACTTAGGAAGCTAGCAATAAATATGCTTCTGAATGAATGGATTCCTGTCCTTCTCTCCACTCATTCTCACCTCTTATCTCTCCCTCATTACTGGTTTTTTTTTTTTTTTCCTGTACCTAAAACATACTAGATGTCCAAGCCCCAGCCACAATTCAAGCGGAAAATATGTTGTTTCCTTGAAGCCTGGTACCTTTCCAGGTGCCATTGTACTTCTTTTTCTTTCTTTCACTTCCAAATTCCCTTGAAGGGTTATCTCCATTAGCTTTGTCTCCTGCCTCACCACCTGCCCACGCCTTAGCACTTTACAAGGGAGCTTCTGCCTTCACCCCTTGGCTGAAAAGACTCTCATGAGCTCCCAAGAGCCACACAGGTGGTGCACTATATGGCTCCAGGGGTCTCTATTCCCATAGACTATGGTGTGGATGGCTCCCCTTGGTGGTGTGCAGTGAACAGTTTGCACAGCTATGCCACACCATCTTTCTTGGGAGCCATCTTATTCACCAAGCCATTTCCTTTTCTCAGTCTTCAAATCCTTGATCTTTTGGTAACACAAAAGTATTGATTCTCTCCTCTCCGGCCTGATGAGGTGCTACGCCCTCTGGGTTTCCCATCTATCCCTCTAACTGCTCCTCCCCAGCATCTTTTGATGATTCTTCTTGATACTACCTTTCTCTAGCTGTGCTTGTTCTCCCAGCTCCCTCCATGGTGCCATACAACTTGCCTCAGAGATCTCCATCCCAGCTTTCATAGTATCAACTCTCATTTCTGTACAAATGACCTGCCTCTCACCTGCTGGCTGGACATCTCCATTGGGCATGAGGAAGACTCCCAAAACCAACTCCACCTACTGCCCAGTGTTTGCAGAGCTGGCCCTATCTGGACCAGTATCGGGCCATGGTAGTAGGAATGTACCAAAAAGGATGATCCTGGCATCCTTTATCTGACAGAATCCTTCCACAGCACCCTCTTCCCTACAACTGGCACCTGTGCCCACATCATGAAGGAATAGTTCCCCACACTAAAGAACAGACTGTTGAAAGGGCGAGGGAAAACAGCCAGCCAAAACTGTCTCTGCTCAGAAAGAGACAGCCTGATTCTAGGGACTTCTCAGGTCACTGAGAGTGTTTACTAAGGAGAGAATCTGTCTGCATAGGGACTGGAGAGAGCCAGCTCTGACAGGTATACAATAAAGAGTTGGCAGTGACGGCGAACATTTCAAAGAGAAGGGGGGAAACCGTGACAGCAGCCTGACCTGGTAGTCAGAGCCTTCTATTTATACTTGACTTCTAATGGGCATGTGCAACATGAATCAATGCAAGAGAAAGGAAGCAAATGGAAGGGAAGAGAAGGGAAAGGAAGGGGCAGGCGTTTTGTACCCGCGTACACCCGTCAAGCTATGGAGAAATGATGCTGGAGCTGGGAGGCAGCTCTGGATCCTGCTATCTCTGCTCTGGCTAAGGGCTGCCCAAGTCTAACAGACACGCGTCATCATTAATCTGTGGGTAGATGACCTTGGATGAAAGTAGGCAAACTGGTCCCCAGAGACAGTGAGACAGTCTCGGCTGGTCAGAAGAACTTCCTATTTCAGTGCCCTTTGTGGAAGTCAAATCCAAAGAAGGTTGCACATTTCTGCATTTGCCAGTCTATGGAGGGCTGAAAGGAAGCCCTGGGAGCAGATCTTTTTTTCCCCCTTTATGTTTAAGGAATATGCATGTATACTTTTTCCTTTATGTTGGGGGAATATGCATATGCCTGCAAAAGCTGGATGATGAATAAGGAAGACCGAAGAAGAACTGATGCCTTTGAATTGTGGTGTTGGTGAAGAATATTGAGAATACCATGGCTGCCAGAAGAATGAACAAATCTGTATTGGAAGAAGTACAACCAGAATGCTCCTTAGAAGCAAGGATGGAGAGACTGCGTCTCACATACCTTAGACATGTTATTAGGAGGGATCAGTCCCTGGAGAAGGACATTGTGCTTGGTAAAGTAGAGGGTCAGTAAAAAAGAGAAAGACCCTCAACAAGATGGATTGACACAGTGGCTGCAACAATGGGCTCAAGCATAACAATGATTGTGAGGATGGCACAGCACCAGGCAGTGTTTCGTTCTTTTGTACATAAGGTTGATATGAGTCGAAACCAACTCAACGGCACCTAACAACAACAACATGTTTGGGGACTTGTTTGGTTTTCATTTGGCCCACTCCAGAGTTGGTGCAATTTCCCAGGAGAAATTGCCTTTTTTTACCAGAGCCCTGTTTGGACCAGGAGCTTTCATTCTTGCCGGGAGGGGTGGGTCAGGAAATACCCACCACTCCCCATGTGGGGCAGGTGCCCAGCCTGACAGCAGCTGGATGCGCTTCCTCAGTGACCAGCCTGAACCTGGGCATCCAGTGAGAGGGAGGAGGACTTTGTGGGACAGAAGCATGTTCCATTCAGGGATGGGGAACAGCCAGGGACTTAGCACACTGCTACTCAAAGGAAGGCCCACAGACTTTGCCACAGGCTCTTACTGCACCACAGCATAGTAAGTTTAAAAAATAAAAGCAATTAGAGGTTTTGATAACAATTGACCACTGCTGGGACATCCAAGTGCATGGCCCATGAACTTGACTCATTGAACAGGGTTTGACCAGTTTAGGTGTCAGTGAATTTGCATACGTTGCACATGGCATGAGCTACTATAAGTCATGTGCAATCGAATCTGATCCAGCACCACAGATTGTTTGAGAAACATTGTTTTAGCTTATTAAAATCTCTGAGAAGTACTGCCCTAAGGAAACATTTTTAAATCCAATGTTTCCCAAACTTACTTAACTCTGAACACCTCTCAGGGTAGGAGGCAGGCTACTAGCACAAAAAGAAACTGGTGTTCCTCAAAACACACCTTGGAGAGGGCGGTCAAACTGGTGAGAATGAGTGGGTGGATCATCCCTTGGTCCAGAATCCCCATCATTTTCCAGACCACAAGTCCCACTTGGCTTTAGGTAACTACTCTGGATTAACTGGAATAATTGAACAACTGCTGCAGAACACTGGGTGTCTTGGAAGACCTCCTTTCCTGCTCTCAGGGGCCCAACTTTCACCCAGGGAAGAGTGGCCAGCACCACCAGCCCATTATTTCCAGCCTCCTCCAGTTTTAATTAAATTACAAATGGTGTATCTGAGGTAAGAACAGCACAACAAGGCCAGGTAAGTTCGTCACTGAGGGAGAGGTATTAACTCCTTCATGCCACAAGGGGCCCATTTACTGCAGCCTGGACCTGACCAGGGCACCTGGGATTCAGGAGTCGAGTAACTTCTAATTCTTCCCCCTCAGTCCTCTGTACATTATAAACAGATTTGTACACTTACCTTATGCTTACCAGTTCCATGTGCTACTTTGTGTGCTGAGACATACAAAGAGTTCATTTTTCTTTCCTTGTAGTTAGTGGTGTGCTGGTAAATGTTTAATAACTGGCTTGCAGGGAGGCGAGCAGCAAAGCTGTTTTGTAGTGTCTACTGATTTCTGTGGTGGAAATACTCCCACCATGGTGTATTTCAAGCTTCCATCATGACATCACTGACTACAGACTTAGGAAGAGATGTGCATAATCGGTTCTAAGGAACCTGTGCAAGCCTAGCCACCTCTGCCGCACTGATGCTTTAAAATCTGTTTCTCTCTTCATAATAATATAACCTAATTTTTCTGAACCATAGCATGTCAGAGCAGGAAAAAAATCTCAGAGATAATCTAGTCTAAACTTCCTCATTTGACAGATGAGGCAACAGGCCCAGAGAAGTGTAGTAACTTGCCCAAGGCAACCCAGCAAGTTAATGGCAGATGGGGCTCAAATCCAGACCTTCTGGCTCTTTCATCCATGCTGTATTTCTCTTTAAACATATGGCCTTATTTGATTCTCAAAATAGTCAGGCAGGAATTATTGTACCTACTTAATAGAAGAAGAAACTGATAAAGGGTTAGGTATTATCCAAGACCACTGAGCTAATAAGTGTACTCTGATCTGTCTGACTTCCAGATCTTTCCATCATGCATGAAATATCTCCATTTCACATTTCTTTTGGCCAACAAATGTTACCAAAAACAAATGCTCTTCTCTGACCTTTTTAGCTCCTAAAGATTCTTGACCAGAAAAAGTCATGGATGGGTGAACTGTTGACTTCTAGCTTGAGTTCTAATTCATTGTTCATTAATTCTTCACCCTGAGCATTTCCCATAGCTGGATTTAAAGATAAACCCATGACTTAAGATGGGGAACACGCTTTGTTGTTGTTAGGTGCCATCGAGTTGGTTCCGACTCGTAGTGACCCTATGCGCAACAGAATGAAACACTGCCTGGTCCTGCACCATCCTTACAATCGTTGTTATGCTTGAGCTCATTGTTTCAGCCACTGTGTCAATCCATCTCGTTGAGGATCTTCCTCTTTTCCACTGACCCTGTACTTTGCCACGCATGATGTCCTTCTCCAGGGACTGATCCCTCCTGACAACATGTCCAAAGCATGTAAGACGCAGTCTCGCCATCCTTGCTTCTAAGGAGCATTCTGGTTTTACTTCTTCCAAGACAGATTTGTTCGTTTTTTTGGCAGTCCATGGTATATTCAATATTCTTCCCTGACACCACACCACCACAATTCAAAGGCATCAATTCTTCTTCGGTCTTCCTTATTCATTGCCCAGCTTTCACATGCATATGATGCGATTGAAAATACCATGGTTTGGGTCAGGCACACCTTAGTCTTCAAGGTGACATCTTTGCTCTTCAACACTTTAAAGAGGTCCTTTGCAGCAGATTTACATAATGCAATGCGTCTTTTGATTTCTTAACTGCTATTTCCATGGCTGTTGATTGTGGATCCAAGTAAAATGAAATCCTTGGAAACTTCAATCTTTTCTCCATTTATCATGATGTCGCATTGGTCCAGTTGTGAGGCTTTTTGTTTTCTTTATGTTCAGGTGCAATCCATACTGAAGGCTGTGGTCTTTGATCTTCATTAGTAAGTGCTTCAAGTCCTCTTCACTTTCAGCAAGCAAGGTTGTGTCATCTGCATAACGCAGGTTGTAAATGAGTCTTCCTCCAATCCTGATGCTCAGTTCCTCTTCATATAGTCCAGCTTCTCGTATTATTCGCTCAGCATACAGATTGAATCCCACCCAAATAGGCATGGTGAAAGAATACAACCCTGATGCACACCTTTCCTGACTTTAAACCAATCAATATCCCCTTGTCCTGTCCAAACAACTGCCTCTTGATCTATGTAAAGGTTCCTCATGAGCACAATTAAGTGTTCTGGAATTCCCACAGTATAATAAAGAGACTCCCAAATATAGTGGCTTAAACTATGTCGAAGTTTCTTTAGTACTTAAAGTTCAGGTAGAGAGTGTAGGCCTTTAAAGTGGCTCAGTAATATCAGGGACACAAACTTTTTCTCCTTTGCTACTCTGTTCAAAACATGGCTCAATATAAGACTTCCATCTCCTGGCCCAGGATGGCTGCTCCAACTCCTGCCATCACATTCATGTTCCAAACAGAGGAAAGGAGGAAGTGGGAAAAGAACAGGGCATGCTTCTTTGCTTTAAGTGCACTATCCAGAAGTTGCATGCATCTCATTGACAAGAAAAGAGTCACATGGCTACACCACCTGCAAGGGAAGCTGTAAAATGCAGTTTTAAGCTGAGTGTCTACATACTCAGCAAAAATTGGAGGGTTCTCCTGAAGGAAAAGAGGAGAATGCATATTGAGAAACAATTAGCTGTCTCTGCTATGATGTCTGATATGCTGGGGCTAGAGGAAGGGGTGAGGATAGGAAGGAGGAGAGGAAGAGTAGTCATCCAGTCAATGGAAAGCCTAGCGTTAGGAGAATAGCAACCAGTCTATGTCCTCTTCAAAGACCTGTATCACCCTAAGATGTTTGCATTATTTGGGAAGTTTCTAGTGATAACTTAAAAAAAATTATTTTGGACAGAGCATTCAGAGAATTTTCTTGTGTCCATATGGAAGGCCATGCTCTCTGATGCATGGTGCTATCCTCTTAGGTTGCATTGCTCAGGCCTTTAAATGATACTGTTCTGCGGTGATGGTGATCAGGCAGGGGACTTTGTACTTAAACTTCTCCCTTGTGGACTAAGTTGAGGCATGAACAAAATTGTTGTATTATTGCCCAATTCTTCTTAGGAGCAGCCATTTGGCTCTGTACTTTCTGCTCATCTCCATCCCCACCCCTGCTTCCGGCCATCTTCAGTACTGGGGGATTAGTAAAAGGCCTGCTGAAATGGAGAGGAGAATAAGAGGCAGCATAGCTTTGTTGAATCCCAGCAATGATCTGCTGTGTTATGTTTTCAAAATGACTGCGTGTCTCGGGGCATCCAATTCCCTGCTTGAATGATGAGACTTTGTATACCTGCTCCAACTGCACTCAAATAGAAGAACTCAGGTGAAAGTTCTCAGATGCTCTTCAGAGAAAAAAAAAAAAGCAAAATCAAGATTCAGCATCTCTGACAGGAATTCTTTGGGTGTACATTTTGTTTTGCTTAATCCTTTCAAACAATTTTGAAACCCAAGGCTAGAATTCTGGAAAACCTCTCCCTTTCCGGCTTTTAATTCTCTTGGGTTTTGCAAATGTGCCCAGAGCATATCTGCAGGGCAGGCAGTTTGAAAGGCTCAGGTGGTGTCCAAAGAAAATAGAATCCAAGTGTGTGAAAAGCCACCATGGCAGATCACAGATGTGATACCATCTACAAGTAATTTATATTCTCTCCCCTGTATCTCCTCTGCTATGCTTCTTGAGAGTCATGTCTGAAACACCTGTGTCCCCATATCCCCTAACACAGTACCTGGCACATGGATGGGGAGTGATGTCTTTGGATGGATCAGTGAGCACTTTAACCTTGCCCTGAAGGCTGATGTTACCTTGTTAGCTTTTTCCTTGACTCTGTTGAATTTTACCTGAACCCTGTGCTCCTGAAAAATGGTGATGGTGAATCCCCCGACACTTTTGTGCTCCAGGAAATGGCTTACTGCGAAGAACCTCCCTTCCCTAAATGACTTAAGGCTCATAGACGAGCCCCTTGTCTACCTCTGACAAGGCCAGATAAAGGCCTTCTGCATTCCCATTCTTTGTCTCATAAATGATTAGTTGAACTGTTTGTCCCCACTGACCAACCTGGACAAAATATCCACTAACTTGACTTAACCAAACTTTAGTCAGGATTCTTTCCTTCTTCCAGGCCCCTGAACCTGGACCCACCCTTGAGCAGCAGACAGGGCAGACAACCCTTCCTTAACAGCCCCTCCAGAAAATCGGCCCACCTCAGGGAAAAAACAGTCCCTGATTAACTGTCTAATAATATGGCCCGTTCATCTCATTCACCCACACCAGTCCTTTCTAGACTTATTCACTCCTTCCTATAAAAGTAAATTCCTTTCTGCCTGACCACTGAGACAGTTGCAGATCTCAAGGTCAAAGCATTCTCCCTATTGCAATAGTTCTTCTCCACCTATTGCAATAGCCCCCTTCCCCTTGTCACAATAGTCTTTTCGAATAAAGTCTATTCTTACCTAAGTCCAAATTTGTTTTTATTTGACAAACTTATCACCCTCTGTTTAAGTGTCCTGGGCCCTCTGATCTTGACCTTGAACCTACCTGCAGTCATCTCCCCACCTCTACCTCCACGTACAATGTTATTACTCAACAGTTGTAATTGTCTACATTTCCTTCTTCACAATTGCAGAATTCAGGATGCTTTCAGCTGCATGTAACAGAATACTCAACAAACAATGTCTTAAACAATAAAAACATTTAATCATCTCACCAAAAAAGGAAGTCTGAAGATAAATGATTTTATGTCTAATGAGATCATAAGAACCCATGGTCTACCATCCTTAGAGATACATATATATTTGGTTTCTCATAATCACAATATGGTTGCCACAGTTTCAGATACCCCATCCTCACATGATATTGCCCAAAGCAGGAAGGAACTGAAGGGAGGAAGGGAGCATTCCTTGAGGACCACTTTCTTTTTCTCAGGGAGAAAAAATATTTTTCAGAAGTCCCTTAGGACAATGCCTCTTATATTTCATTGACCAACACTGGGTCACATGGCTACCTCTAGATGCAACGGAAATTGGGAAGGTGAATAGTTGGCATCTTCAGCTTCTATTGTGAGAAGTAGGCTCTGCCAGTGGGGAAGAAAAGAGAAGGAAATTACTATTGGGTCAACCCTGCTTGTACAACCATCAGAACTTGCTCTACACCCTCCAAGAAATCAGGTAGCCAATCTGATAAGTGGGTCCCTGGGTCAAAGAACTGGAATGCCTCTCCCTTCTTAGTCTTCTTGATAAAACCAAAGCTTTTCCAAGGGTAGTACCCATTGCCTGGCTGTCTAATATCTCAGTAAAGGTGGCTGTCTCTGGCTGACAGAGTGGGCAAATGGGATCTTGGAGATTTTTCAAATGAAAACCACCCAGGAGAGCTTGTTCTCCAAAGCCTCCATTTCCTCATTTGTAAAATAGGGGTGATAATACCAAGGGCACAGGGCTAGTAGGAAGACTGATGAGATGATGATGTAAAGTGCCCATGAAAGAGCAAGGCACACGGAGAGGGCTCTGCAAGAGCCAATTTATTTGCCCCAACCAGAAGGGAGAGGCTTGAGCCCATAGCCTCAGAGAGGCTGCTCTGCCTCCAATTCAGAGCTGAGTCACAGATAATAGGGAGGGCCCTTTGCATCTCTGTGCTATCCTGGGAAGGTTTTCTCTTCAGTTCAACCCCACCAGAGTACATTGAGTTCCTGCTGTGTGCAAGGTTTTCTCCAGGGGACTAATGAGAAGAGTCAGACATCATCTCTGCCTGGGCAGAGCATGTACCCTGCCAGCAAGAGGACCAGGACAAGAGTCCACATAAGTATAAAGCAAGGCAGACATATGACACTCTAGAACTTGCCTCATTACCTCTAAAAGCTCCATCGTATAGCAGGGAGTTAGCAGGATGTGATTCTCATAAACCCCAAAGTGATGATTTCCATATTCAGTAACTTTGATTTTTTTTCCCACTACCATTTATGTTTTCTGTCTCAAGAGATAAAACTCTTTGGAAAATCCTAATGCATTCTCCTTCCCAGGCGTACAGCAGCTTTGAATAGCCCAAGCTAATTGGAAATCTCTGCTAAAATCATGCTGCACTTCCCAAGGCCATTTGAAAGCTCATGATAAATATTCAGACTGCCCCTGTGAATCCAGTCACTGGGGGTTTTCACACTATTTAAAGCTACAGCCTGGTTTCTGAGAGCCACGTACCTAGCCCTGTTATTAAACTGCCTGTCTGCAAGTCACCCTTGAAAGTCACAAAAAAGGCAAAGCTCTCAGACTGTGGAAAGGCCCTCTCTTTGATTAAAAGCAAATCCTCCATTACGAGAAATAAAGCTGCCTCCATGGATGTCACTAAAACTGACACGGAGGTGCCTTCCTGCCTACTAGGAGTCCAGTGAGGGGCAAGGAACTAATTATACTTACAACGAGTTGCTGTCAAGTCGACCCCAACTCATGGCAACCCCATGTGTGCTCTTAGGGTTTTTAATGGTTAATTTTTCAGAAGTAGATCATCAGGCCTTTCTTCCACAGTGCCTCTGGGTAGACTTGAACCTCCAAACTTTTGGTTAACAGCAAAGCATGTTAATGGTTTGCACCACCTAAGGACTCCCTAATGTGGCTAGGACTTCCTTATACCACTAACCATGCAAACAGGGACTCTACTTGATTACTAGGCTGCCTCTCCAACCAGGCTGACAGGACTGGAGACTGATGCATGGGGTCATAGCAGATGCTCAGTAAGTGTTTATGGAATGAATGAATGAAATGATCAAAACTGACTCAAATAAGTTGACATAAAAAGGGTATTATCACGACAAGATAGGTCATGAAAGTTCCAAGTGGTCACAGCTGTATCTCCAAATGTCCCAGGAAAGAGGGTATCCTGATTCTCAGACAATGGACTTAGTCTTTTAGACAGAAATGCACCTATAGTGAGGAAGTATATTAATGTATTCTTTCATTTATTCATTCATTTGTCCACAAACATTTATTGCATGTCCACTGTGAACCAAACATTGTACTAGGCTCTGGAGACACTGGCCTATAGCAACCCATGAAAATGGATCGATTGGAAAACCCCATGCCATCTCATATCTCTATGCCCTTGCCTATGCTGTTCCCACTGCCAAGAATGCCTTTCCTCCAACTTTCTGCCTTGTTATTGTTGTTAGGTGCCACCAAGTCGGTTCCAACTCATAGCCACCCTATGTACAACAGAATAAAACACTACCTGGTCCTGCGCCATCCTCACAATTGTTGTAACTCTTGAGCCCATTGTTGCAGATATCTTGTCAGTCCATCTCATTGATGCTCTTCCTCTTTTTCGCTGACCCTCTACTTTACCAAGCATGATGCCATTCTCCAGGGACTGATCCCTCCTGATAACATGTCCAAAGTATGTGAGAAGAAGTCTACAATACTTGCTTCTAAGGAGCATTCTGGTTGTACTTCTCACAAGACAGATTTGTTCACTCTTCTGGCAGTCTGTGTTGTATGCAATATTCTTAGCCAACACCACAATTCAAAGGTGTCAATTCTTTGGTCTTCCTTATTCATTGTCCACCTTTCACATGCATATGAGGTGATTGAAAACACCATGGCTTCAGTCAGACCCACCTTAGTCTTCACTGTGACATCTTTGCTTTTCAACACTTTAAAGAGGTCTTTTGTGCAGATTTGCCAATGCAATGTGTCTTGATTTCTCGACTGCTGCTTCCATTGATGTTAGTTGTGGATCCAAGTAAAATTAAATCCTTGACGACTTCAATATTTTCTCTGTTTATCATTATGTTGCTTATTTGTCCAGTTGTGAGGATTTTTGTTTTCTTTATGTTGAGGTGTAATCCATACTGAAGGCTGTGGTCTTTGATTTTCATCAGTAAGTGAGTGCTTCAAGTTCTCTTCACTTTCAGCAAGCAAGGCTGTGTTATCTGCATATTGCAGGTTGCTGATGAGTCTTCCTCCAGTCCTGATGCCCTGTTCTTCTTCATGTAGTCCATCTTCTCAGATTATTTGCTCAGCATACGGGTTGACTAATCATGGTAAAAGAATACATCCATGACGCACATCTTTCCTGACTTTAAGCCGTGCAGTATTCTCTTGTTCTGTTCAAACTACTGCATCTTAATCTATGTACAGGTTCCTCATGAGCACAATTAAGTGTTCTGGAGTTCTCATTCCTTGCAATGTTATCCATAATTTGTTATGTTCCCCACAGTTGAATCCCTTTGCATAGTCAATAAAACACAGGTAAACATCTTTCTGATATTCTCTGCTTTCAGCCAGGATTCATCTGACATCAGCAATGATATCCCTCCTTCCACATCCTCTTCTGAGTCTGGCTTGAATTTCTGGCAGTTTCCTTTCAGTGTCCTGCTGCAGCTGCTTTTGAATGATCTTCCACAAAATTTTACTTTTGTATGATATTACTGATATTGTTTGATAATTCCTCATTTGGTTGGATCACCTGTTTTTGGCATAGGCATAAATATGGATCTCTTCCAATTGGTTGGCCATGTGGCTGTCTTCCAGATTTTGTGGCAGAGATGAGTGAGTGTTTTCAGCACTGCATCCATTTGTTGAAACATCTCAGTTGCTGCTCTGTCAATTTCTGGAGACTTGTTTTTTGCCAATGCCTTCAGTGCAGCTTGGAGCTCTTCCTTCATTATCATCAGTTCCTGATAGCATGCTACCTCCTGAAATGGTTGAACAGCCACCAATTCTTTTTGGTATAGTGACTCTGTCTATTCTTCCCATCTTCTTCATTGCTAATTCTTTTCAGAAGTAGACCGCCAGGTCCTTCTTCCTAGTCTTAGTCTGGAAGCTCAGCTGAAACCTGTCTGCCGTGGGTGAGCCTGCTGGTATTTGAATACTGGTGGCATAGCTTCCAACATCACAGCAACACACAAGTCCCCACAGTACTACAAACTGACAGATCTGTGGGAGACTTCCTGCCTAGCTAACACCAAATCATCTTTCAAGTTCAGCTCAACTGTTGCTTCCCTTGTGAGATCTCCCACCTGTCTGTGTGCCTGGCAGAACTGACATGCTTCTTTATACTGTTACTCCACCGCCTGCATTCAGCAAGGGGCCTATGATGTGCCAGGGGTGGTGCCAAGCACATGAGGACAGAGATAAATTATAAGTAGTTCCTGGCCTCAAGAAGCTCACAGTCTGGGGAAGCAGTCAATAACTGACTAACTGCAATAGCATTTGTAGGCATCACAGTATGAATGTGTACATAGAACAGTGGGGGTGGGGACAAAGAGGAGAGAATGGTCCTTGCTACAGTAAAGTGGTAGGAATACTGTGATAGGGAAAAAAGAAATTCATTAAGCAGTTGGGGTAACATGTAGGTAGGGAAAGACAGTGTGAACAAAGGAATCATCCCTTTGCATCCACCTCCTTCCCTAGTTACACTGGAGCTAGAAGTGGTTGGTTTTTTTTCCCCCCTTTTTCCTATGGTTTCAAGACCTTCATTTACATCATACCCTGGTTTCCACTCACGGCAGATGCTATGTCTTGCCATTCATATTTTCCAGGTCTGACTCTGGATATATTCATGGGAGTTTAAGGACTTTAGAAGAGCATTTCTTTCTCCACAAAACTTGGCTTCAAGGTTATGGCCTTGTTGGAGACTCAGGAGTCTCATTTTGAAACTCAAAATGGAAAATCAATTATTTTCTTTGCAATCCTATTGAGCAAGACCCATGTTCTCCAAGGCAAATAGGTGCCCCAGCAAAACAGAAGGGAATCACACAAATAGAAAAGTAAAAGAGAGAATCTTATTAATCAATATCTCTGGACTTTCGTTTTTGTCGGTAAGGCAGTTTAGATCCCTGTGGAGATTAGATATTTTGACAGGTTTTTTTCAGCTCCTCCTCTCAAGAGGTAGAATCTATTTCTTCAATCTAAGCTGGTCTTATGACTTGCTTTGGCTAATATAATATGGTGGAAATGACTCTACGTCTTAAGAAGCGTTGCTGTTACCACTTTTGCTGTCTTGGAACCCTCAGCCATCATGTAAATAAGTCCTGGATGTCCTGTTGGAGAAGCCAAGAGGAGAGAAAAGTCCTGAAGAGTGTCAGTAGGCCCAATTCTGCTTGTCATCTGGTTTTGCAGCCATGCCCATTCATTTATATATTGTCTGTGGCTGCTTTCACACTACAATGGCAGTTAAGAAGTTGTCAGTATGTTAGAAATTAGAAATCGATAATAAAAAGATGACTAGAATAATCCAAATGTTTTTTAATTTAAAAAGACACTTCTAAAATGACTCATGGATCAAAGAAGAAATAATAATGAACTTCAGTAATTATGTAAGTTTACATAGTTGAAGTTACCAACTGAAGTTTACCTAGAAGAAAATTTGCGGGCCTAAACACTTAAAATAGATAAGAAGAATGTGTCAAACTAAAGAAGGTAAACATCCAACTTAGTAGTTAGAAAAATAATCAAAAAAAATTAGAAGAGAGAAAATAATAAAGACCAGAAATAAATTTAAAAAAGAAAATGAATATAATCATCAAAGCAAATGTTGGGGTTTTGGGAGGAAAACATAATAAATTAGACAAATCTCTGGCAAGATTAATGAGCAAGAGAACCCAAAGAAACAATGTTAGAAATTAAACAAAAGATGTAACCATAGATTTTACAGAGATTAAACAAATAATAAGAGGATCTTGTGAACAACTTGTATTAGTTGTCTATTGCTGTCATAACAAATTACCCCAAACTTGGTGGCTTTAAATAAGACAAATTTATTATCTTACAACTCTGTAGGTCGGAAGTCTGAGACAGGTCTCACCTGGCTAAAACAAAGCTGTTGGTAGGGCTGCTTTCCTTACTGGAAGCTCTAGGAGAGGACTTGTTTCTTTGTTCATTTGGGTTGTTTGTGGAAGTCAGCTCCTTGCGGTTGTAGGACCAAGATCCCTGTTTTCTTGCTGGCTGTCAGCTGGGGGCCATTCTCGGCTTCTAGAGGTCACCTGCATTCCCTTCTCGTGGTCCCGTTCCTCCATCTTCAAAGCCAGCAACAGTGAGTCTTTCTCATGTTGCATCTCTCTGACCTTTCTTCCTTCACTGCATCTCTCTGTCTAATCACAGCCAAGAATAGTCCTCTGCTTTTAAGGACTCATGTGATTAGACTGGATTCACCTGGATAATCTAGAATAATTTCCTCATTTCAAGGTTCGTATCCTTAATTACATCTGCAAAGGCTCTTTTGTCAACTAAATCGACATATTCACAGGTTCTGGGGATTAGAATATGGACGCCTTGAGGGGGCCATTATTCTGCTTAGCACACAACTGTAAACTATGAAATTATAAAATTGGACGAAATGGGTATATTCCTAGAAAAATACTACTTATTAAAACTGACTCAAGAAGAAACAGAAAAGATGACCGGTCCTATTACTATCAAGGAAATGTAGTGAGTAGTTACAAATATCCCCACAAAGAATATGCAAGGTCCAGATGGTGTTACAGGTTAGTGCTGCCAAATATTCTGGGAACAGATGAATTCTAGCCTTACAAATATACTTCTGGATGATAAAAACTAGAGGAAACACTCTCCAAATAATCATATAACGCTAGCCCAAGTATGGTGGTTTTAAAACATGTTACAAGTCCTTTGATGCCCCCCCCATCTCGTTGTGAATTCCTCAATAAACAGGATGTGGCAGAAGTGGTGCTGTGTGACTTCCAAGGCTACGTTAGAAAAGGTTGTGCAATTTCTACCAGTTTCTCTCAGGACACTTGCTCTGGGGGTCTTCAGCTGCCATTTAAAATGTCCAACTACCCTGAAGCTGTCATGTTGGAAAGACCACTAAGAGATAGAAGAGAAACCTAGAAGTTCCAGATTTATATTCCCAGTTGTTTGAGCCTTCCCAGCTCAGGTGCCAGACATGTGAGTGAAAAAGCCTTTAGATGAGTCTAGCCTCAGTCACCATATGACTGCAACCACATGAGATATCTTAAGTGAGAACCAACTAGTTGAGCCCAGTCTGCCCCTAGAACCATGAGAGGTAATAATAAATCATTGCTTATTGTTTTACACCACTAAGTTTGGGGAAGTTTGTTATATAGCAATAGATATTCAAAGCAAATTATTATGCAACAAGAGGTAACCAAAACAATAGCCTTCATACCAAAACCAAAGGCAGAAGAGAAAGGAAAATGGCAGAATAATCTTGCTTATGAACATAGAAATCAAAGTCCTAAACAAAATATTGGCAAACTGAATCCACCCACGTATAAACAAAGATAATGCATGATGACCAAGCTGGATTTATCTCAGGAATGCAATATTAGAATACTAACTAAAGAAATTCACCCTGTTAACAGATTAAAGGAGAAAACTCATGTCTTACTTATTTAGTGTGTAACAGAAATATCACAAGTAGGTGGTTTTAAGAAACAGAAATTTAATTTCCTAGTTAGGAGGCTAGAAGTCCGAATTTAGGGTGCCAGCCCCAAGGGAAGGCTTTCTCTCTTTGTCAGCTCTGGAGGAAGGTCCTTATCTCTTTTTAGCTTCTGTTCCTGGGAGATTTTCATGTGGGTTGGCATCTTTCTCCCCCCATCTCTGCTTCTTCGCTTGATTGTTTAATCTCTTTTATATCTGAAAAGATAATGACTTAAGATGCACCCTACACTAGTACTGACTCTTTGGCATAACAAAGACAACCCATTCCCAAATGGAATTATAACCGCAGGTATACAGGTTAGGATTTACAACACGTATTTTGGGGGCACACAATTCAATCCATAGCAAACCATATGATCATTTTAGAAGATGCAGGAAAAAGCAATCAATAAAATGTAATGTCTATTTAAGATTTTTAAACATCTTCTCAAGTTAGGAATCAAGGGTTTTTCCATTACGTGATAATAGGCATTCTCAAAAAAAAAAAAAAAAAAGGAAGAACTACTACCTTAAACACTATTCTTAAGAGTGAAATGTTGAGAACACTCCCTTTAAGATTAGGAGCAAGACAAGAAACTTGTTATGGAGAGTATCAGTAAAGTATAGCATGGTAAAGATGGGAAACAAAACAAACTGTCATTATTTGCAGATGATTTAATTGTCTACTTAGAAAACACATCAAACAATCCACAGAAATTTTAGAATTTGAGAGTTTAGCAATATTACTGGATGCAAAAACAATGTACAAAAGTCAATTGTATCGCTAAACACCAAGTTAGAATACATAATTTTTAAAAATACTATTTATAATAATAGCAAGAAAAAATATAATGCAGGTAGGTAGACAGATACATAGGTAGGTAGCTTGACAACAAACTGCACATACACTGTATACATATTTTTATATGCATCATGTTTCATAATAAAATAATTTTGAATGCCTAAATAACTATGGCAGCTAAGTTTGGGGTTGGGTTAAGATTCTTAACTTTTCTAAACTGTGAAATATACAAGAATACCTATTTCATAAGGCAGTTTATGACACATAAAATACCTAACATTCAGTAGGCTCATTCAGTAGGTGGTAGCTTTTTAAAAAGTGGCACCCCAATATCACACACAAGCAAAATTTTGCTGAAGATAATTCGAAAACGGTTGCAGCAGTACATCAATAGGGAACTGCCAGACATTCAAATCAGGTTCTGAAGGGGATATGGAACAACAGATATTATTGCTGATGTCAGATGGATCTTGGCTGAAGGCAGTGAAAACTATTGTATTGACTATGCAAAGGCATTCAGCTCTGTGGATCATAACAAATTATGGATAGCACTGCAAAGAATGGGAATTCCGGAATATGTAATTGTGCTCATGAGGAACCCGTACATAGACCAAGAGGCAGTTGTTTGAACAGAACAAGTGGATGCTAACTGGTTTAAAATCAGGAAAGGTGTGCATCAGGGTTGTGTTCTTTCACCAGGCTTATTCAACCTGTGTGCTGAGCAAATAATCAGAGAAGCTGGACTGTATGAAGAAAAATGCAGCATCAGGATTAGAGGAAGACTCATTAACAACCTGCAATATACTGGTGACACAACCTTGCTTGCTGAAAGTGAAGACAACTTGAAGCACTTACTGATGAAGATCAAAGACTATAGCCTTCAGTATGGATTACACCTCAAAACAAAGAAAACAAAAATCCTCACAACTGGACCAATAAGCAATATCATGATAAGCAGAGAAAAAATTGAAGTTGCCAAGGATTTCATTTTACTTGGATCCATAATCAATGTCCATGGATGCAGCAGTCAAGAAATCAACTGACCTATTGCATTGGGCAAATCTGCTGCAAAGGACCTCTTTAAAGTGTTAAAACAAAACAATAATGTCACTTTGAGGACTAAGGTGGGTATCTTAGTTATCTAGTGCTACTATAATGGAAATACCACAAGTGGATGCCTTTAACAAAGAGAAATTTATTCTTTACAGTCTAATAGGCCAGAAGTCTGAATTCAGGGTGCCAGCTCCAGCAGAAGGCTTTCTCTGTCTGTCGACTCTGGAAGAAGGTCCTTGTCATCAATCTTCCCCTGGTCTAGGAGCTTCTCAGTGCAGGGACCTTGGTCCAAAGGAAGCACTCTGCTCCTGGTACTACATTCTTGGTGATACAATGTCCATTTGTCTCTCTGTTCACTTCTCTCTTTTATACCTCAAAAGAAATTGACTCAAGATACAACCTAACCTTGTAGATTGAGTCCTGCCTCATTAACATAACTGCCTCATCAACATCACAGAGGCAGGATTTACAACATAGAAAAATCACATCTGATGACAAAATGGTGGACAATCACACAATACTGGGAATCATGGCCTAACCAAGTTAACACACATTTCGGGGGAACATAATTCAATCTGTAACAGTGGGCCTGACCCAATGCACGGTACTTTCTATCACCTCATATACAAGTGAAAGCTGGACAATGAATACGGAAGACCAAAGAAGGGTTGATGCCTTTGAATTATGGTGTTGGCAAAGAATACTGAATATACCATGAATGTCCAGAAGAACAAACACATGCCTCTTGGAAGAAGTACAACCAGAATGCTCTTTAGGAGCAAAGATGGCTCTGGATATGTTATCAGGAGGGACCAGGCCCTGGAGAAGGACATCATGCTTGGTAAAATAGACGGTCAGCGAAAGAGAGGAAGACCTTCAAGGAGATGGATTGACACAGTGGCTGCAACAATGGGTTCAAACGTAAGGATTGTGAGGATGGCACAGGACTGGGCAGTGTTTTGTTCTGTTGTACATAGGGTCGCTATGAGTTGGAACTGACTCGACAACACCTAACAACAACAACCCCTAATAGAGTCACTAGAAACTTTGAAATACACTTTAAAGTGTTCTTTTCCTGATTATGTTGATGTCAACCAACCAGCAACTCTCCCAGAGAATCCTCACCGTTCGTGGTATTTTTGTTTGAGGATGTGATCATTCTTATTTCCTGTGCCACAGCTCATACCAGGTCCTGGATCCTCCTGCTTCCTGGGAGCACCAGAAGGGTTTCTGTTTCATTTCCATCAGTGCAGCTCTGCTGAAAGAGCCTCAACCTATTATTTAGTCTTGTTTTTAAAAATACACACTGTGTGTCTAGAATTGTCTCTCATTAGCAAGAAATAACAGTAATGATCCTCAGTACTTAACATTCAGGGGGACTTTCATTTTTCAAAAACAGATTTTTTTTTTTTTTAATTCCTTGTAGTCTTGAAAATTAAATAAATGTAGCCCTAGCTGAGGCCAGAGCTGTCTTGACCAGGGAATGTGCTTGGTTGAATTTGATCCCAGAATCCTGGCTTCAGGAAGACACTAATGAGAGGTATGTAGCTCTTTTCACCTGACTCCCCAACTAGACTGTGAATCCCGCAAACCAGGACTATACCTTATTCATTTAGCATCCCTGGTACCAGCCCAAGGAGCCCTGATGGTGCAGTGGTTAAGCACTCCACTGCTAACTGAAAAGTTGGCAGTTTGCACTCCACAGGAGAAAAATGTGGCAGTCTGCTTCCATAAAGATGTACAGCCTTGGAAACCCTATGGGACAGTTCTACCGCGTCCCAGAGGGTCACTAGGAATTGGAATCAACATGACAGCAATGGATTTGGTTTTTGGTAGCCCAGCATACAGTAGATACTCAATAAATGTTTGCTGAACTGAAATGAATTGCCTGAGAAAAACTCCTGATGGCCAGTGTCTACAGATACATCCAAACAGCCATTTGAAGGTCAGCAGCAGCTTTTTACATCTTCATGTGATACCTGGCACCATGAATTAATTACTTACATGGGTTAATTATTTGTTTAACTGAATGATCAATTAACTTGGAGGCTGGGAACTACAGACTACTTGTAAACAGAAATCATAGTGGCTGAAATATGTCTATAAATGGACTGCTATTGACTGGGAGTTGAAGGAAGTGAAGGTCATGGTACTGATGTCTAGAACTAGGAGTCCCTACCTGACTTTGCTATTTCTGTCTTTGAGGGAAGTTATCTTCCAGCAGTCACTGAGGAGCCTTGTCAGTACTTGTAAATCATTTCCATGTTCCAAGAGGAGCCTCTGCTCAGAGATCCAGCCCCCTTCACAATATCAGAAATCCCAGATGAGTCAGGAGCTTGGTGGCTTACTCATTTACTTTGAGCTGTGCATATGGCTAACTAGACTGTGAAGCTTGGTGAAGAAGAACCTTCCTTGTTAGACCTGAATCAATGAGGAAACCTCTTTACCTCCAACTCAG
The DNA here is from genome assembly GCF_030014295.1 of Loxodonta africana. NCBI lineage: Eukaryota > Metazoa > Chordata > Mammalia > Proboscidea > Elephantidae > Loxodonta > Loxodonta africana. The sequence goes on from NC_087348.1 coordinate 51,283,130, forward strand.
ACTGAAAACCAGAGTCCTGGGTGGAAGGTGCTGACTGACTTAGCGTGTCAAGGCACACATCTGAAGCTGGGGAGGGGTCAGCTCCCTCATTTGTGGCAGGGGTATGTTTCCAGATAAAAATTAGGGTACTGTTACTAAGCTTCAGGAGTCCCTGGGTAGTGCAAATAGTTAAGCACTCAGTTGCTAACCAAAAGGTTGGCTGTTCAAATGCACCCAGCAGCACCTTGGAAGAAAGTCTTGGTGATCTACTTCCAAAAGATCACAGCCACTGAAAACTCTACAAAGCACAGTTCTACTCTGCAACACGTGGGGTCACCATGAGTTGGAATCAACTTGACGGCAACTTGTGTTTGGTTTACCGAGCATTACCCAAAAGAGCCAAAGTCCACTACCATAACTGGATGTGTGTCTAAAGATGAGCAACGTAGGGTAGCGAGACTTTTGGTCATGGCTCTGAATGGTAACTTATCAGAGAGGGAAATCAGCCTAGCGGAGCTCTGAGGCCCAGGGCAACCACTAACTTGTTACGTGACCTTGAACCAATCATGTCTTCTCTTTGGATCACCATTTGCTCCTCTGTGAGAGGAGATAGCTGGGCTAGGTGACACCAAAGCCTTCTCCAAGTCCCAGCATTCTGCAGATCTGTTTCTCATTCTGGCTCATCCCCTGAGCAGATATAACAGGGAAACGTTACTAACTCGGGACCACCCTGGAGGTGATTCTTTTGAACTACAAATATGGGCTTGTTTCTTGTCACTTTCTCCCTTAAACATGAGGATGTGAGGGAGCTGCTTCATTGGGGTCAATTATTTGTGATTCCTTTTGTCTGATTCCTAATGGCGATGGGATTCTTAAGCTTCTTTTGAAAATTTGGAAACTTCTGAGAAATGTGATTTGTTCACATTCGCTAAACTAGGCCAAAATGTCACATGGAGGAAAATCGAGGAAGGAATTGAATTAATTCATTGGTTTTCTTTTGAGGCAGAGACTGTGTCTATTTCAGTTTTGTATTCTGGTGCCCACCACCAACAAATAAATAAATAAAAAATAAACCATTGCCGTCAGGTCTATTCAGACTCATGGCAACCCTGTATGTTGCAGAGTAGAACTATGCTCAAATGGCTGTGATCTTTAGGGAGCAGATCACCAGGTCTTTCTTCCAAGGTACCTCTGGGTGAGTTCGAACAGCCAACCTTTTGGTTAGTAGCCAAGGGCTTAACCATTTGCACCGCCCAAGGACTCCTTGGTATCTAACAGTCATTGCCCTTGAGTTGATTCGGACTCATAGTGACCCTATAGGACAGAGTAGAACTGCCCCATAGGATTTCCAAGGTCGTAATCTTTATGAAGTAGACCACTGCAACTTTCTCCCACGGAGCGGCTGGTGGATTCAAACCACCAACTTTTGGTTAGCAGCTGAGTGCTTTAGCCACTGCTCCACCAGAGCTCATTGGTGCATGGCATACAGTGAGCCATTCCACTGAGTCAGTAAATATTGAATGAGTACCTACTATGTGCCAGGTGCCTTGCCAAGCCCTGGGAACACAATGATGGATCAGACAGAGTTCTGGTCCTCAAGGAGTTCCTGGTCAAATAGAGAGACAGACAAGTCAACAAATATGATAGTGGGGTACCTGCAAGGAGAGGAACAAAATCACGGAATGGCAGAAGAAGCTCCCAGCTCAGACTTGGGTCATCAGGGAAAACTTCACGAAGGTGAAGTCCAGGTGGACACCTAAAGCTTGAATAGGAGTTATCCAAGCAAGAAGCTCCATCTGGCTGGATCTCCCCATTAAAGCACAACACGACAAGAAGAGAGAGAATTCAGATCATGAGGGGCCTTGATGTCTTAACAGGCGTCCCCTTAAGGGCAGTGGATGGCAGCTGTGGGTTTTAAGCAGAAGTGTAAATACATGTGCCCTGATTAATAAATTCTGGTGTATTTTTTAACATGGAAATTTCCTCACCTAAAAATATAGGGATTGGATTATATCTCTTGCAGTTGTGACGTTCTGTGAGTCTCTTAAGTTTCCGCTATGATTCGGGTCAAAGTGTCTTGATTTTTGCCTCCAGTTGCCTTGTTTCACCAGCAGCAGAGGCTGCCCTGAGCAGAATAATGGAATAAACAGCACACGTGGTCTCTCTCTCCCTTGTCCAGACAGCTGAACGCATTCCATTACAGGGGTGAGATGGCTTCCTTCGTGACCAGCCTCGCTTTGATCCATCCATCAGCGATGAACAGTGGCTGAAAGCCACTTATCGGGAGGGCTCCTGCCCTTATCACTGTCACTGGCTGCAAATAAACATTGACTTTATGCCGAGTTTCCATATTTAACCACGTTTAAATAACTCCTGATACTTTCATTACATGATATTTGCATTGCAGAATTTAAAATTGGACACATGCTCACAGTGCTTCCATGAAATAGGAAAGCCAAGTTTGGTGTTGGCCTTCCTGCTGGTGTGTTTTCAGAGAAAGAAAGCTTCAAAGTAAATTCTGCAGAAGGCAAGACTCTCTTGTACACTAAAAATAGTATCGACAGAAGAAAGAAAAAAAAAGATCAGGACAGTGTAGTTTTATTTTTATTTCAAAATGTTGGTACTTCGTGTAAAAGCTGTAACACATCAATAAAGAATGAGATGCATAAATGATATATCAAAGTAAAAAAACTCAGTCCTCTGAGGACCAGGAAAATCTCTTTTGGAGCTGGATTGCACAACATAAAAACTTAATGCTACCCACAAATTCATTACTTGATGATGAAAAAGAATGTTGATCTAGACTAAGAGCCTGGCTGCCAACTAAAAAAGTGGGCAGTTTGAATCCACTAGGAGAAATCTGTCCCTGGAGAAGGACATCATGCTTGGTAAAGTAGAGGGTCAGCGAAAAAGAAGACCCTCAAAGAGATGGACTGATACAGTGGCAGAAACAATGGACTCAAGCATAACAATGATTGTGAGGATGGTGCAGGCGTGGGCAGTGTTTCATTCTGTTGTACATAGGATCTCTATATGTTGGAACCAACTCGATGGCACCTAACAACAAAAAACCTAAAAGTTGGCAGTTCAAACTAACCCAGCAGTGCCATCGAAGAAAAACCTGGTCATCTGCTTCTGTAAAGATTACAGCCAAAAAAACCCCTATGGAGCAGTTCTATTCCATGACACATGGGGTTGCTATGAGTCAATATCAACTTGACATAACTAGTTTGGTTTCTTGGTTTTGGTGTGCTACGTAAAGTGCTAATTGGCACCGCGGCTATTTCAATTTTAGGTAATTAAAATTAAATAAAATTAAAAATTCAGCTCCTCAGTTGCACTAACCATATTTCAAGTGCTCAATAGCCACTTGGGGCTAGTGGCTACTGTGTTGGACAGTGCAGGTATAGAATAATTTCCACTGGCACAGAAAGCTCTCTTGGGAAGTGCTGTGTGAGACGGCAAAAACATAAATATAGACAGCACACAGAACCTGCCCTCTAGGAACTCATTGTCCACTGAGGGAGAACAGAAAGTAAATTAAACAGCTACAATTCAGTAGGATAATATAGGCACGTAGCAGAGGTTCTGAACCCAAATTCGTAGGGGATGGGAAAAGCAGAAGCAGGAAAGGTCCTCAGAGAAGCTGGTGCCTGCTCTGAGTCTTGAAAGAAGAGCAAGAAATAGCTGGCAGAAGAAAGTAGGACCTTAAGGGGGAGGAATGGGAGTTTCAGAAAGAGGGAATAGGAAGTTCAAAGGCCTAGAGATGAGAGGGGGCAGGGAATTGGAGAGGAAGGGTAAATCATCTTAAATTGGGATATCATGGGAAAGCAAAAGGAGATGAGGCTGGGCAGCAGGCCTGAGATGCCAGGATAAGGACTGCCAGCATGCAGGATATGGCAGGATTCAGGAACAGCTGCCAATAGCAGCCCTGTGCATTCAGCCAGAGACAATCATATGACAAAGTGTCCAGAGAAGATTTTTGTGCTAGATTCCACATCAAAATAAACCTGCAGACTCACTGATTAGGTTAGCCTTGGGCCATCTTCTAGTCTAAGGCCTAGTTGTTGTTGTTAGATGCTGACTCATAGCGACCGTGGGCACAACAGAATGGAACACTGCCCAGTCCTGCACCATCCTCACCATCATTGCTATGTTTGAACTCATTGTTGTAGCCACTGTGTCAATTCATCTTGTTGAGGGTCTTCCACTCTTTTGCTGTCCCTCTCCTTGACCAAGCATGATGTCCTTCTCCGGGGACTGGTCCCCCCTAATATCATGTCCAAAGTATGTGAGACAAAGTCTCACCATCCTCACTTCTAAGCAGCATTCTTGCTGTACTACTTTCAAGTCAGATTTGTTCGTTCTTTTGGCAGTCTATTGTATATTCAATATTCTTCACCAACACCATAATTCAAAGATGTCAATTCTTCCCTCAGTAGCTAACAAAATGAATCCTAAGATCACAAAAGAAGAGAGTGGTCTCTGTATGTGTGTGTGTGTGAGAGAGAGAGAGAGAGAAGTTTTACATCAGTTTTATGGATTGAATTGTGTCCCCAAAAAATATATGTTGAAGTTCTAACTTACCACACTTGTGAATGTGGCCCTGTTTGGAAATGGGGGGTTTCCTTTGTTATGTTAATGAGGGCATACCAGAGTAGGTGGGTCCTGAACCTAATCCCTTCTGAGTGGTATCTTATAAAAAGAGCAGAATAGGCACAGTGATACCCACACAAAGGGAAGATAAACACTGTGTGAAGATCCCTCTACAAGACAGGGAATGCCAAGGAACTTCTGGGGCTGCTAACAAGGAAGGACCCTCCCCTGGAGCTGATGTCCTGATTTGGATTTCTAGCCTCCAGAACTGGGAGACAATAAATTCTTATTCTTTGAAGCCACCCACTTGTATTTGGTATTTGTGCTATGGCAGCATTAGGTAACTAAGACACCCAGATATCTCTCTGAATGCATTTAAAAGTGAGTTGGAGCTGGCATGCTCTAGTTCGTTGCACAATACCTGGAGTCTTAAAAGCTTGCAAGTGTCCATCCAAGGTACGATTGGTCTCTATTCACCTGGAGTAACAGAGGAAGAAGAAAAGTCAGGAATAGGAGGAAGAAATGGAATGTGTGGCTAATTTCCTCCAGGAACAACTGCCTCCTTTACCATGAGACCAGAAGAAATAGGTGGTGCCTGGATAACATTACTGAATGTTTCTATAGAAGCCAAAGATTCTATAGAAGAATCCTCATCAAAAGGGAGAAAATGCAGAACAGAGTTTCAAATTTCCATGTACTCTAAACTTTCTGTAGCCATTGAGGCTGGATTAACCCAGAAACTATTTCCCTGAGATAATCTTTAAACCTTAAACCAAAAATATCCTCTGACATCTCCTTTAATCCAAATATTAGTTTCGCTTAACTACTCAAGAATGTCTGCTTTGAGCATTGTGCTTTTTAAAGAGCTATCTATGTGGGATCGAATTGACAAGAAAGATTAGGTAGGAACCTTAAGGGGTAGTGAGTTTATGCTAATGGGGGAGGAATAATTTGGAAAACGAGGGTGAGAATAGTTGCACAACTTGAAGAATGTAATCAATATCACTGAATTGTACATGTAGAAATTGTTGAATTTGTGTATGTTCTGCTGTGCATATTCTCAATAACAAAAAATAAATTATAAAAAAAAGAAAGTCAACTGGAGTTTGACCCGAATCTTCCTTCTTGAACCTCAACCCCATTCCCCCAAAGGCCATTTGCTTATTATTTGTTGCAAACGAAGTTAAATTAAGTAAAACACAAGCATCTGTTTGAGTCCCTGCTTTTAATTCTTTTGGGTCAACTCTCCTGTTTTTGACCAATTTTTTTCCATTAAGTTACTTGTTAGATTTAATTGGGTCACTGGGTGGCACAAACAGGTTGGCAATTTGAACCTACCGAGAGGCACCACAGAAAAAAGTCCCGGAGAACCTGTTTCTGTAAAGATAACAGCCAAGAAAACCCTATGAAGCAATTCTACTGTGTAACACATGGGGTTGCCATGAGTCGCAATTCATCCCACGTCAATGAGTTTGTTTTTTTTTTTTTTTTTTCGCTTTTTCTTTGTTTGTTTTTTAGCTTAAAATAAAACCAACCAAGAAGCCGAGTTTCTAGTGAAACTGCTCTCCCTATCTGCTTTTAACTATTGCCTGGCATGGGGGAACAGAGAGACCATCGCACAAAATTGGGTTCTCATAACCAGGAAATAGCCTTATTTCTCATTCAAGCCAGAAAACTCTGGAAAAAAGTAAGTAACCCCAAGAAACTTTAGTTCTTAAAATTCTGAAATTTCAAAATATGATCATTAATTAACCGTGTGCTGCTAATTTAGTTCAATTATATGGCAAAGGTAGGAGGTTCCTGAAACTTTTTTTACACCAATGATTGAAAGGGACTCAGCAATGGCAAAGGTGTGATATGTATGGTGACTCTCCATAGTCCTTGCCAGGAGCAGACATTCCTAATCGATCACAGCACACATTCTCCCTGATTCTCATCTTATGCCATTCTCCTCTTTGTTAGCTACCCTCCAAGCCTTTCTGTTCCTTCATGTCAAGATTATTTCTGCCCTGGGTTCTTTGTGCTAGCTGTTTCCTTGCCTTGAAAGCTCTTCTTCAGGTCTTTGTCATTACTGGTCTCTTCTCAGCATTCACATCTTTGGCAACATGTCTTCCTATCTAAAGATTTCCTCTACCTCCAGCCACTTTGTTTAGTATCTTTCCATTTTATTTCCTTCATAGTACATATTACTGTCTGAAATTATATTATTTGTGCGTTTATTTGTTTATTTTCTAATTTATCTTCTGTCTCTATTAGGATGTAAGCTCCTTGTGGGTGGGAACATTTGTCTTGTTCTCTGTTCTATTCCCAGTTCTCTGTTCTATTCCCAGAGTGTGCCTGGTGCATAGGAAACTTCACTAAATATGTATTAAATGAATGAATTAATTTATACCTACTCTAATGAAGTTAAAGCTGTCAGCCAAAATAATAACAACAACAGTAACAATAGTACATGGTAGAAATGGCAGTCATATTTAATGAGGTCTTTGTTTTTTTTTTTGTTACATTACAAGCACTAAACCAAGTGCTTTAAATGCAGTATCTCAAATGTTTCTCACAAAAATCCCATACATCTCTTAGGAACCGCATTTTACAGATGAAAAATATAAAGATTATAGATAAGAAACTCACCTAGGGACACACAGCTAGTAACTGGGGCACTGGGAATTGGACTCAGATTATAGTATCTGCACTCCCAATCTCCTCATGCTGTGGCCTCCTTTTTGCTTTTCCTATTCTGCTTCTCAGACTGCAGACCAGCAGAATGAAGCCAGGGAGTGGAATTGACTTGGTTGGGGTAGCACAGCTGGTGTGTGTCACCAAAGAGTTTCAAACCCAAGTTTTCTCACTCCACATCCATAATGCTTTTCCCCTCTGCTTTGCTGACTCTTATGAACATTTGGAGGTGTTATATATTGAATGATTTTTCTACCTCAATATCTTTGTTTGGTTCAAGAATATTCTCAGACCAGTGCAAGGCACATAGCTCAAACAACCTGTGTTGAATGAATGAACAACACTCATTTACTAATTTCAGTACATCTTTTGGTCACAATGTCCCATGGTACAATGCTGTATAGTAAGATACTTTCTGAAACAAAATTGTTGGGATATTCAAGTAAAAGTACAAGTGACCACTACTTTACCTTAGAGAGGTTAAAATATGTGAATGAATAACAAACAAAATCATGGGGCAGGAAATTAGGTAATGCAAGTACCTACAAAGGTCATGCCAGAGGCCCTCTTCATTTCAGGAGATTTATTAGCAGTTCTTACCTATTTTGTCTCACATGCCCTATTTTGCATTTCTGCTGCATTTAAGTTGAATGTTCCCTCCAGACAATCTTCAGTACAAACAGAACAGCCAGATTAAGGCTAGTGAAGAAGCACTGTTCGTATGTAGGGAAGCTTAAGTGCCTAAGTAAATTATAGCCCAGCCAGCTAGAGCAGCAATGAGCCATTTCAATTGTAAATAAACACATGCACAGCCTATGGACAGCCAGGCTGCATCCCCGAGACATTTCAAGCAATTCATTAAACCTTTCAAAAGGTTAAACCAGAAGGCGAAATTGGGTGGGAATTACTGTTGTGTCCTAGCACATAGAACCCTGGGAGATAAATAAGTACAGAATTGATACGTAGAATGTGCTAAATAAATATTTGCCGAATGAATGAAAAATGGGTTTGGTTTCCTGGAAATGGCTTCCATGATGGCCTGTTTACTTGATGTTAACAACTGAGGGGTTCCTGAACAGGGTCACGAGGCCTCAGCTCCTTTCTTTATTCAAGGTCATTATGCCTTGTTTGAGGTTCATGCCCTAGAGGAAGAGCTTTAGGGAGCACCCTAAGAAAGGAGAACTTTTTAATGGACAACTGTTTTTCTACCTTGGCTGGCATTCATCCCCCCTTCTTTGAGTAACACCTTGCTCATTTTCTCTTGGGGGACCATCTCTCTCCCATTTCCAGCCAATTGTGGTTTCAGTGAAGATAACTCTTTGCCCAGTGTCTTAGACTGGGTTCTCTGGAGAAGAAAAACCAGTAAAGCATATAAATATATATAAAGGGGTTTATATCAAGGAAATGACTTATGTGGTTGTAGAGGCTGGAATGTCCTAAGTTTGTGGGTCAGGAAAGAAGCTTCTCCTGATTCATGTAGCCTCAGGGGCTGGCAAACCCAAGATTGGCAGGCCAGAGAGCAGGGCTGTTGCTCACAGGCTATGAAGATCTATGAATCCCAAGATCAGCAGGCAAGACTACAGGTAAGCTGCTAGCTCAAGTCCCAAGAACTGGAAGTCAGATGAACAGGAGCCAGCTGCAGGATCCAGAACAAGGAAAAGCCCCCCCGAGTCCTGCCTTAACATCCGCCCACATTCCATGCGTGTTACACGCCCAAGGAAACTCCCCTTCAACTGATTGGCTACTCACAGCAGAGCCCATCATGGGGATGATCACAAATAAATCTCAAAAGAGAATTGATCACAACATTATATGGCTGCCAAAACACTGAGAATCATGGCCCAGGCAAATTGAAATGCAGTCTTAACCATCACAGTCTACCCCTTGTCAACTTGGCATCTATACACATCTCCTTAAACCGTACATAATCTCCGAATAAAGACAATTATAAAGTCAAACTTGGGTCTAACATGATACAACAAACACACCATACAACTGAAAATGCAATAGCCCTGTTTACAACTTATATTTTATAAGTGAAGGAAACAAAAATATTTGATGCACACATACAAAGCAGAAACCCTCATAACAATTCCAGTCCTTGTTTCTGCAACTGGTAACGTGGTGGTAACTGGTATTTAGAACTACCTTCTTCCTCCACCCATTCCATATTCTCTTTGCCCTCAGCAAGCACCTCAGATGGTCATGGTTCTTTGCCTGGTGGGGTCACCCAAACTTTCATTCCTGAAGGGTCTCGGCCATAAGTAGTCATGTCAGAATTGGGTTGCTGTAGTTTTCCATTGATTTTAATCACAGAACATGGTAATACTAAGAGATGCCCTAAGGAATCTCCTCCATTCCAGACTTCTTTTACCTCCGTTACATAATATCTTTACATTTACCTCCATTATGTAATGTCAATCTGATTTCCTCTTGGTAATCAGGATCAATCACACCAGCCAGTAATGTAACTCCCTTCTTTCCCTGTTGATCCATAGGCATAAGGAGCCCAGAGTGGCCAGGTGGCATTCTTAGCTTCCGGTTCAATGGAATCAGTGATGTATCTCCAGGTGAGAGTATTCCTCCCTTTGGAACTAGGACCTCTAGACCTGCAGAGCATAAGGTCATGGGGACAGGAAGCAAAAATCTTGCAAGTGGGTCACTAGGCATAATAGTGAGTGGTGCCACCCCCATTTCCTTCCTTGGATTCCTGGACCCGTGAATCCTGGCTATGAGAGATACAGCACCATATATTAGATGCTGGCTTAAAGCATATAGAGCTTCCTGGAGAACGTTGCCCCAACCCTGCAAGGTATTGCCACCTATCTGGTACAGTAATTGTGTCTTTAGGCGGCCATTCCATTTTTCTATCAAGCCAGCTGCTTCAAAATGATGGGGAACATGGTAAGATCAGTGAATTCCATAAACATGGGCCCACTGCCACACTTCATTTGCTGTGAAGTGAGTCCCTTGATCTGAGGCAATGCTGTGTGGGATACCATGCTGGTGGATAAGGCATTCTGTAATTCCACAGATGGTAGTTTTGGCAGAAGCGTTGTGTGCATGGAAGGCAAATCCATATCCACAGTGTCTATTCCCGTAAGAACAAAACACTACCCTTTCCATGATTACATGTGGTCCAATCTAAAGAATTTGCCACCAGGTCACCAGGTGATCACCTCGAGGGGTGGTGCCATATCGGGGACTCTGTGTTGGTCTCTGCTGCTGGGAGATTGGGCACTCAGCAGTGGCTGTAGCCAAGTCGGCTTTAGTGAGTGGAAGTCTATGTTGCTGGGCCCATGCATAACCTCCATCCCTGCCATTATGGTCACTTTATTCAGGAGCCCATGGAGCAATGATGGAAGGAGCTGGGGAAAGAGGATGAGTGGTTTCCACAGAGCTTGTCATCCTATCCGCTTGATGGTTAAAATCCTCCTCTGCCGAGGTCATCCTTCGGTGAGCATTCACATGAGACACAAATATCTTCACTTCTTTGACCCATTCAGAGAGGTCTATCCACATAACTGTTCCCCATAAATCCTTGTCTCCAATTTTCCAATCGTGTTCTTTCCAAGTCCCTGACCATCCAGCCAAACCATTGGCCACAGCCCATGAATCAGTATGCAATCACACATCTGGCCATATCTCCTTCCAAGCGAAATGAACAACCAGGTGCACTACTTGAAGTTCTGCCCACTGGGAGGATTTCCCTTCACCACTGTCCTTCAGGGAGATCCCAGAAATGGGCTGTAGTGCTGCCGCTGTCCACTTTCAAGTGGTACCTGCATATCATGCAGAACCATCGATAAACCAGGCATAAGTTTTCTCTTCTTCAGTCAACTGATCATAGGGAACTCTCCATGAGGCCATAGGTGCAGACTGGGAGATGGAACATAAAGTGACAGGAGTAGAGACAATGTGCATTTGGTCCACTTCCTCGTACAACTTACCTGGGCCTTCAGGTTCTGCTTAGGCCCAATCTCATATACACCATCTCCATTTAATTATGGAGTGCTGCTGTGCACGTTCAACTTTATGACTCCGTGGGTCAGACAACACCCAGTTCATGACGGGCAGCTCAAGCCACATGGCGTCTTGGTATCCCATGGTTAAGTGTTCAGTATCTACTAAGGCCCAACAACAAGCCAAAAGATCTTTCTCGAAAGGAGAGTAGTTATCTGCAGAGGATGGCAGGGCTGTGCTCCAAAATCCTAAGGGTCTGCACTGCAATTCACATGTAGAGGCCTGCCAAAGTCTCCAAACAGCATCTCTATTTGCCATGGATACTTCAAGCACCATTTTATCAGCTGGATTATATGGCCCAAGTGCCAGAGCGGCTTGCACAGCAGCCTGAACCTGTTGCAGAGCTTTCTCTTGTCCTGGGTCCCACTGAAAACTAGCAGCATTTTGAGTCACTTGATAAATAGGCCAGAGTAACACATCCAAATGAGGAATATTCTGCCTCCAAAATCCAAAGAGGCTTACAGTCTTTGTGCTTTCTTTTTAGTTGTGGGAGGAGCCAGATGCAGTAAATTTTCCTTCACTTTAGACGGATTATCTTGACATCCCCCACACCACTCCACTGGACTCCTAGAAATTTCACTGAGGTGGAATGTACCTGAATTTTTATGGAATTGATTTCCTACCCTCTAGCATGCAAATGTTTTACCAATACATCCAGAGTCATTTTACACTTCTTCCTTACTAGGTCCATGCAGCATAATGTCATCAATGTAACCAACCAGTGTGACATCTTGTGGAAGGGAAAGTCGATCAAGTTCCCTGAGGACTAAATTATGACATCTGTTTTTTGCACAGGCCAAATAGGCGAGTTGAATGGGGATGTGATGGGAATCACCACTCCTACATCCTTCAAGTCCTTGATGGTGTCCGTAATCTCTGCAATTCCTCCAGGAATGCAGTCTTGCTTTTGATGTACTATTCTCCTAGGTAGGGGCAGTACTAATGGCTTCCACTTGGGTTTTCCTACCATAAGAGCCCTTGTCCATTTGTCAGGGATCCAATGTGGGGGTTCTGCCAGTTGCTGAATATATCTATTGCAATTATGCATTCTGGAACTGGGGAAATCACTACAGGATGGGTTTGAGGGCCCATTGAACCTTCTGTGAGACTGACATGAGCTAAGACTCCATTAATAACCTGACCTCCATATTCCCTCACTCTGACTGGTGGGCCACAGTGATGTTTTGGGTCTCCTGGAATTAGTGTCAGTTCAGAGCCAGTATCCGGTAATTCCTGAAAAGTCTGATTATTTTCTTTTCCCCAGTGAACAGTCAGTCTCATAAAATGCCGTAGATCCCTTTGGGGAAGGCTCAGAGAAAGATTAACAGTATAAATTTTTGGCAGTGTATTGGAGTCCTTTCTCAAGGGGAACCAGGTTCCCCTTTAATCAAGGGGTTGTGGGTCTGTAAACTTGCTGAAGTCTGGGAATTGATTAAAGGGCTGTGACTCTGTATTCTGGTGATTCGAGTTAGACTGCTGTTCACTTAACCTAGAATTCATCCGTTTGTGCAGATCAAGTAAATACTTAGTAGATTCATATCTATTTCACCCCTATGGACACCATGACTAAGCAGGCAATGCCATAAGTGCATATGAGTCAGACTATTCTGATTATTTCTTTGACTCTGCTGTCCATTATGGTAACCATTTCCACCTTGTCTTTGTTGATTGAGTGCCACCACTTAGCCCCTATCACCATGGGGTCCAATCAGCTCCACTGTAGTTAGGAGTCTTAATTCAGTTAGTGAAGTTCCCACTGGCAAATCTGACTTACATAAAATAGCAATCACAGCAGTCTTCACGGATACTGGAGTGCCCTTCACAAATCTGTTCCTCACCATTGTGGTAAAAGATGTGTCCTCTGAGCACTCCATGTGTGGGTCTGTGGATCTAACCTGATAAATCCACTCTAGCATGCCAATTTCCCTAAGCCTTTGGATACCTTCTTCTACAGTATACCATGGCAGTTTCTGGTACTTCAACTTGATTTAGTGTAGGCTGTCACATAATCCATGCTTCACCAATCCAACCCAATAAACTATTGGATCCTTTCCTAACTTCTTGAGCTAAAACATTGAATGAAGAATCTGTGTTTAGTTATCCCATATCAATAAACTCAGACTGATCCGACTTCATCTTCCTTGTACCATTATCCCACACCTTTAATAGCCATTCCCATACATAATTCCCATGTTTCTGTTTGTACATATTAGAAAAGTCAAGCAGTTCTTTCATAGTGCAGAGTACCTCCTCCTGGGTTATACTTCGTACTTTACATTTTGGGGTGAGCTGGGACTTAAGTCTAGTTATAGGTCTAGAAGCCAATATCAGTGGGGAAATATCTTGAGAACATTCAGCATTGTCTTGTAAAGCATCTGCCTTTGGCAATGTCCCAGGCAATGACTCAGACAAAGGTGCTGTAGATGCAGCTGGATTAATCTCATTAGATGAGAGCAGAGGGGTTAATGGTTCTGTTGGCAGGAGTAATTCAATGGAATTTAGGGGTTCAGTGTCTCCATCTTCTTGATTATCTGCCAATCTCTCCCTATCTCAGGGTGCAGGACCCCATTTCTTCCTAATCGATGCCCTCACATTAACTTCAGACACCACTCGAAGTTGGGAATTCAATCGGCATTGTAGTGCAGCCACTCTTACAATAAGACTCTGAGTTTGGTTTTCAGCAGCATCAGCTCTGTTACTACAAGAAATACAGCTTTCTTTCAAGGCACAAGTGGAAACTTTGAAGTCATTTATACAGTGCTTTATACAGTGCTTGAGCTTTGATTCTGAAGCCCTGAGCTCATCTCTTTCTTCCGTCAGTTTGTCTAGCTAAAATAGGATCAACCAACCACCTTTCTTATCAGTGCCCTCTTCACTACTAGAAGTAGAGTCATCATCATCTTTAAGATTCACCAGACTTGAGAACCAATTTAGAAAATTCATCCTTACAATTTTGTTTCTCTAGAACCACTCTCAATACCAAATTCTTAGGCTGGGTTCTCTAAAAATGTAAAATCAGTAAAGTGCATAAATATATATATATGTATATGTATATATACAGAGTGATTTATATCAAGGAAATGGCTCATGCGATCGTAGAGGCTGGAATATCCCAAGTCTGTGGGTCAGGAAAGTGGCTTCTCCTGATTCATGTAGCCTCAGGGACTGGCAAACCCAAGGTTGGCAGGCCAGAGAGCAGGGCTGTTGCTCACAGGCTATGAAGATTGATGAATCCCAAGATCAGCAGGCAAGACTACAGGTAAGCTGTTAGCTCAAGTCCCAAGAACTGGAGGTCAGGTGAACAGGAGCCAGTTGCAGGATCCAGAACAAGCAAAAGCCCCCTGAGCCCTGCCTGAACATCTGCCCACACTCCATGCAAGTCACACACCCAAGGAAACCCCCTTCAACTGATTGGCTACTCACAGCAGAGCCCATCATGGGGGTGATCACATATCAAATCTCAATGGGAAGCGATCACATTATATGGATGCCAAAACACTGAGATTCATGGCCCAGCCAAGTTGACACACAACCTTATCCATCACACCCAGCTACAGGGGAAAGTATGTAACTCAGGCCTGGCTGGAGTGTAATATCTTCCTGGCCACAGTATTTGGTTTAGGGAAGGTCACATGACTTGAGGTAGGCCAATCAGAATCAATAAGTCTCAATCCGGGAATTTTGCTGGAACTCGATGGCAACAGGGTTTAACAGGGTAGTGGAAAAAAAGAGGTAAATTTTTCCCCCTGGGGTGTATTTGGAAGGTAAGGTAAAAATAGGGCTTCTGGCATAACAGTTTGAGCAAAAGTGGAGAGCTTACCTAAGAATTAAACCAAAAAAAAGCCCAAAACCAAACCCAGTGCCATCAAGTCAATTCCAAGTCATAGCGACCCTATTGGACAGAGTAGAATTGCCCCATAGCATTTCCAAGAAGAGCCTGGTGGATTTGAACTGCTGATCCTTTGGTTAGCAGCTGTAGCACTTAACCACCACGCCACCAGGGTTTCCAGAATTAAACCAGCAGAGAATAAAAGAGAGTCAAAGGATGGGAAAAAGAAAATCAAGGCCTATAATATGTTTTAAGTCCCTGGATCCAACCACTTCTGAATGCAGCTTAGTCTAAAAAAAAAAAAAAAGAAAGAAAAAATTTTTTTTCAATAAATGGCATTTTTTGCTTAAACTTATTTGATTTAGAATTCTAATATTATTTATAAATACCACCCAAATAAATCCTTTCTGATGGACTAGAATATTTCATGATACTACCTGAAATGATGGAAACCCCGGTGGCGCAGTGGTTAAGAGCTACAGCTGCTAACCTAAAGGTCAGCAGTTCAAATCCAGCAGGTGCTCCTGGAAACTCTATGGGGCAGTTCTACTCTGTACTATAGGGTCGCTATGATCGGAATCAACTCGACAGCAATGGGTTTGGTTTTTTTTTTGTTTACCTCAAGTGATATTAAAACATCAGCATCTGAGGAGTCTGTATTCTTGCAGTGCTTTGATACATGTATCAATAAAATGAAAGGAAATGCCTTAGATATATGGATTAGGTAGCATCAGCATGGAACTCGTGAAGTCCATCCCCTCTGCCAACGTAAGAACTTCTACTTTGACATTATGAATTAAGAGCTATAAAATGTTCATGCCTTCTGACTCAGTAATTCCAGTTCTGCGATTCTGGTTTAAGGAAACAATCTCAAATACTAAAAAAACTTTATACTCACAGATGTTTATCATAGCATTATTTATAACAAAAACTCAGGAACAACCTAAGAGTCCAATAATATGGAAATGGCTGGATATATTTTACAATGAAATGTTATAGATATTAAATTTACATCTATTAAAAGTTTTCAATAACATGCTTACAACCATAATGTTTACTGGAAAAGAGAAGGAAAAAAACTGTACATATTATAATGTCACACTGTGTTTAAAAAAAAAAAAAATCCATCAATAGAAAAAATAAATACTAGAAAGAAGTAACCCCAAAAGCTAACATTAGTTATCTTTAGGTCATCAAATGACGAATAATTTTTTTTCTGCTTCTTTTTACTTATTTGCAGAGTTTAAATTTTCTGTAATTAACGTGTATTGTTTTATAAAGAAAAGCATGCTATTAAACTTTAAAAATAACTCTCCTACCGGCTCTCTGACAGAAGTCAACCAGCCCTGACTTGGACACATTAGGTGGGCCCCTTTAGGACCAATTTTTTCCAGGAAAACTAGCAAATGTATGCAGAATAGCAGAGGTGCAGCCACGAACTCCTCACATAAGTGAACACTGGACTGTGTATCACTCACTCATTCTGTGGGTATAAAATGAAGATGCATTCAAAGCTCTTACCACTGATGCCACTTTTATCTCCTCAGAGGCTTAGTAGTAACAGCTGTTTCTGGAAACAAGATTTCATTATTAACCTTATTAGTGAGTAAAACCCCAAAGCTTTCAATGCACATTCCTTTGTATATTCCAATGCTTTGTATGTACTTCTGTTCTTTAGGGGCACAAATAGAGGTCTTCTAGGGCAGAATACCGAGATTCCAGTCCCCAGAACAGTCACTCTTCTTGAATAAACCAATAGGCTGGGCACTGGAGGGAACCCAGAGTTTTATCTTGCCCAAAAGAGTAAGCTCAGAAGATAAATAGACCCGGGCCAGAGAAGGGAAAGTTGGGGATATATTGATGAAATCAATGAGCATGGCTACTGTCTTGGTTAATTAGTGCTACTATAACAAATACACCACAAGCAAATGGCTTTAACAAACGGAAACATATTCTCTCAGTTTAGGAGGCTAGAAGTCCAAATTCAGGGTGCCAGCTCCAGGAAAAGGCTTTCTGTCTCTGTCAGCTCTGGGGGAAGGTCCTTGTCATCAACCTTCCCCTGGTCTAGAAGCTTCTCAGAACAGGGACCCCAGGCCCAAAGGACATGTTCCACTCCTGGGTCTTCTTGCTTGGTGATCATGGGGCCCCTTTCCTCTGTGCTTGCTTCTCTTTTTTATATCTCGAAAGAGATTGACTCAGGGTACAACCTAATCCTGTAGATTGTGTCCTGCCTCATTAACATCATAGATAACAGGATAATTACATCAGATACCAAAATGGAGGACAACCGCACAATACTGGGAATCGTGGCCTAACCAAGTTGACACACATTTTGGGGAGACATAATTCAATCCATAACAATTATGTTTGTTATTGGCCAGTCTGTGTAAAAAAAGATGAGTCTGGAAACATGGGCCTCACTCAGGGGCCTGAGCAAACATACATCTCCAACCAAATGCCAAAATTTATGTCAATCTGAGCCCATTGGAAAGTTATTTTGGCTACCATTTTGCTTTTTGACTAATGAATATAAGGTATGTTATGGGTCCCAGTGCTAGAGTAGAGTACTGAACAGATATGAATATGTCAATTCTTGTGGAATTAACTGGACAGGGTCTGCAAGCAGGGGGAAAAAAAAATGTAAAGAGTGTTGGTGCCAGAGGAGAATGGGTACTGGGAAGAACTTGTTTTCTCACACTCTTCCACTGGAGACAAAATGGAGAAGCAGAGGGAATACATGGGAACTCTATACATTCTGTGCAATTTTTATATGGACCTAAAACTGCTCTAAAAAATAAAATGTATTTTTTAAAAAAACGGACAAATCCAAGAAGCTCAACAAATTTTGGCTTGCTCACTTCAGATAGGGTATCAAGAAAGACCAATCTCTAGTAAAGGACATCTTGTTCGGTAGAGTATCTGTGAAAACCATGGAAGCTTTTTCAATGAGATGTGTAGACATTATAGCCACAACAGTGGACTCCAACATACTAATGATTATGAAGATGGCACAGAGCCAGCCAATATTTCATTCTGTTATACTTATGGTTGCCATGAGTCAGAGCTGATTTGATGGCAAGTAATAACAACAGAAATACAGTTCAAAACTAAACCACAAGTTAAAAGGAAAACAACTCATGAACACAATCCCACCACACCCTCTGGACTGCCCAACATTCAGAACTTCTATATTTAGTCTAATTTCTCAATGAGCAATGAAAGACGTCAATCCTTGGCAAAAGTATTATCAGACTCCAGCTGCCAGATGGGAGAAATGTTTGCAGACAGGGTGGCTTCTGGGTGAATCTGAAACCTCACTCCATAGGCAGCCAACCAGGCCACTTCCACAAGGAGCCAGGAGAGCAACCATACACCTGCTGTGTGGCCCACCTTTGGCAGGGGACTGGGCAAGGAATGGACTCCTCTCACCCTTGGAGGTGGCACTTCTGGCAGGTGTGCCTTCCAGGAGGCACTTTGCAGACTTAAGTGCCCAGTTTCTACTTTGGTAGCAGCTTGTCTTTCTGTGCCCACAGAGTGCTGGAGGCTAGGAAGTCAGGAGGAAGAGGAGAATAAATTCTACAGGCCCCCCTCCTGAAGGGCTGGTCCTCTCCGCCCTGAATGTGAACAGAGGACCCAGGCCTCTGGAACAGTCTGCTCTGACACCTTTTTTAGCATCCCTGAATATGCTCTAAACTCAGGAAGGAGGTAGAGCGGACCTGGGGCCCAAGTCCTGAGGCTGGGGCCTCCTGTGTAAAAACACTGTTAATTCCTTCTAGAGTCCATTTTCCTCGCTGGAACTCTGCTGTGTTTATGGCAGAACAGTGGGGGAAGACAGAAGGAGCTGTCATAGTTCAGATCACAAATGCCATTCCTCCTAAATGCTCTGAAGGTGCATTTGGTAAAAGAGGGTGCAGTTCTGGGGTGCAAAAAAGCAAAGAAATATCTCCAAAGCATTGAGCAACCTCCTCCAGTGAAGCTTCTTAGAAATGGTAATAACGTAAACATTCACCCATTAGAAGAAAAAATTTACTCTGTACGGCCCCCTCCACCATTAACAACATCAGCAGCCCTACTGAAATACAAGTCCGATTTGTGTTTAATGATCTTGAAAGGAAAGTAGTTGTTTGAGTATTACCATTCAAATGTTCTTAGCAGCGCCGATAATATTTACTTACAATTGGATTGTCCTTTCTGAGACAGCAGGCAGGCAGCGCTCTCCAGTCCATTTGAGGCTCAGAAGTGATCTCAACAATTGACTTGTGGTCTTGAAGCTCACGGTTAATTTTCTTCTTTCTTTTTTCAGTGTCAAGAAGTTCCTAGGTAATAATCCTATCACTTTATTTCAAGGAAGGGAATGTTGAGAGAAGCAGTTTTATGGAACAAGTTAGAATGCAACCAAATTGTTCCTTGGGGAAACAGCAGAAGGTGTTTATGCTGAGTCAGTATTTCTGGAACTTGGGAAGGGCAGACTATACCGTTCTTGAGACAGGAGTGAAAGCAAATCAAAAGGCAAGGGTAAGGGAGAGATCAAATGAAGTCGTAGCCCAAACAGATGGGTTTAAATGTAAGCCAAACTGTGTAGCAACTTCAGTTTTCCTGTCCACAAGCGAAGCCAAGACTAGAGCATCAGTTTACACGTTCAAAAAGTTAGCTTTGCTGTTACAGGAAATATACCACATAAAACCTGGGTGGTGGGAATGTATTCTGAGAACACTCAGCAATGTCTTGTAAAGCACCTGTACACATCTCCTTAAACCATAGATAAATTCTAAATAAACAATTATAAGTAAAATTTGCACATAACATGATACAACTAACATGTGTAAAACTGAAAAGGCACTAGCCTCATTTACATCATATATTTTGTAAGCGAAGGAAACAAAAATATTTGATGCATAACTCATAACAATTACAGTCCTTGTTTCTGCCACTGGTCACATGGTTATAGCTCATATTTAGAACTACCTTCTTCCATCACTCATTCCATATTTCTTTTACCCTCAGCAAGCACCCCAGATGGTCATGGTTCTTTGCCTGGTGGGGTAATCCAAACCTTCATTCCTGGAGGGTCTGGGCTGTTAATAGTCATGTCAAATTGGGCTGCTGTAGTTTCCCATTGACTTTAATCACAGGGCATGGCAGTACTAAGAGAAACTCTAAGGGATCTCCTTCTTTCCAGACATATTTTTCTTTACCTCCATTATGTAATATCAATCGGATTTCCTCTTGGTATTCAGTATCAATCACACCATCCAACATGGTAACTCCCTTCTTTGCTTGTTGATCCAGAAGCATGAGGAGCCTGAAATGGCCAGGTGGTATTCTTAACATCCTGTTCAATGGAATCAGCAATGTGTCTTCAGGCGGGAGCATTCCTCCCTTTAGAACTAAGACCTCTAGACCCACAGAGCATAGGATCATGGGGACCAGAAGCAAAAATTTTGTGAGTGGGTCACTAGGGGTAATAGTGAGTAGTGCCACTCCTATTTCCACCCATTGATTCCTGGACCCATTAATCCTGGCTGTGGAAAAAAGAGCACCATATATTGGATGCTGGCTTAGAGCATATAGAGCCTCCTGCAAAGTATTACCACCTAGCTGGCACCATAATTGTGTCTTTAGAAGGCCATTCCATCATTCTATCCAGCCAGCTGCTTCAGGCTGATGGGAACATGGTAAGACCAGTGAATTTCATGCGTATGGCCCTATCATTGTACTTCATTTGCTGTGAAATGAGTCCCTTGGTCTGAGGTGATGCTGTGGGGGATACTATGACACTGTTATGAGTGAGTCCATGGGTGGTAGTTTTGGCAAAAGCATTGCATGCAGGGAAGGCAAATCCATATCCAGAGAAAATGTCTATCACAATAAGAACAAAAGGCTGCCCTTTTCATGATGGAAGTGGCCCAGTGTAATCAACCTGCCACCAAGTTGCTAAGTGATCATTTTGAGGAGTGTGCCATGTCAGGGACTCATTGATGGTCTCTGCTGCGGGCAGATTGGGCAGTCAGCAGTGGCCAAGTCGGCTTTGGTGAGTGGAAGTCCATGTTGTTGAGCCCATGCATAACATCCGTCCCTGCAACCGTGGCCGCTTGTTTATGAGCCCATTGGACAATAATGGGAGTAGCTTGGGAAAGATGATGACTGGTTTCCACAAAATGTGCCATTCTATCCACATGATTGATAAAATCCTTTTGATGGTTAAAGTTGTGTGTCAACTTGGCCAGGTCATGATTCTCAGTGGTTTGGCCGTTATGTAATAATATAATTACTTCTATGATGACATCTGATATAATGTAATCTCCTTCATGATGAAATCTGCTATGAGGAGACAATCAGTTGAAAGGAAATTTACTTAGGGGTATGGCCTGCATCCAATATATATGGACTTTCTGGCAAAGCTCACTAGCTTTTACTCTGCTCTGGATCCTGCATTTGCTCGTCATCATCTGAACTCCAGTTCTTGGAATTTGAGCCAGCAACCTGCCATCTTATCTGCCAATCTTGGATTGGTCAGCCTCAGCAGCCCATGATCCAGCAGCTTGCCAAGTGACCTGCTAATGTTGGGTTCATCACCCCTGTAGCAACATGAGTCAGAGAAGGTTCCAGCCTGATATCTGACCCACAGAGTGGGGACTTGCCAGCCTTTACAACCGTGTAAGCCATTTCCTTGATATAAATTTCTCTCTCTCTATATATATATATGGAAACCCTGGTTAAGAGTTTGGCTGCTAACCAAAAGGTTGGCAGTTCAAATCCACCAGGTGCTCCTTGGAAACCCTACTTTGTCCTATAGGGTCCCTATGAGTCAGAATTGACTCGACGGCAATGGGTGTGTGTATATATATATATATATATATATATATATATATATATATATATATATACACCCATATATATATCTGCACTTCACTGGTTTTGCTTCTCTAGAGAACCCAGCCTAAGACAATCCTTCTCTGCCTAGGATTGTCATGAGACAGGAGATGATATGAGAAATAAATACGAGACATTCACAAGACACAGTATCTTCACTTTTTTGGATCGTTCAGAGGGGTCTATCTACATACCTCTTCCTCATACCTCTTTGTCACCATTTTTCCAGCCATGTTCCTTCCAAGTCCCCGACCATCAGCCAACCCATTGGCCATAGCCAATTAATCACAGTTGCACATCTGGCCATTTCTTCTTCCAAGCAAAGTGAACAACCAGGTGCACTGCTCAAAGTTCTGCCCATTGGGAGGATTTCCTTTCACCTCTTTTCTTCAGGGAGATCCAGAAAGGGGCTGCAGTGCTGAACCACCTGTAAACCGGGCATGAGTTTTCTCTTCCTCGGTCAACTGAACATAATGAACTCCCCATGAAGCCATAGGTGCAGACTGGGAAAGGGCAGGTAATGTGACTGGAGTAAAGATCATGGGTATTTGGGCCATTTCCTCATGCAACTTACTTACGCATTCAGGTCCTCCTTGGGCCCAATCTTGTATATACCACTTCCATTTAATGATGTGCACACCTGACTTTATGACTCTGTGAGCCAGACAATACTCAGTTCATGATGGGCAGCTCGAGTCTTATGGTGACTTGAGGCCCATGGTTAAGAGTTCAGTCTCTACTAAGGCCCAATAACAAACCAAAAGATGTTTCTCAAAAGGAAAGTAGTTATCTGTAGAGGATGGCAGGGCTTTGCTCCAAAATGCTAAGGGTCTGTGCTGTGATTCACATATAGAGGCCTGCCAAAGTCTCCAGACAGCATCTCTATCTGCCACTGACACTTCAAGCACCATTGGATCAGCTATATCATATGGTCCAAGTGGCAGGGTGGCTTGCACAACAGCCTGAACCTGTTGCAGAGCCTTCTCCTGTTCTGGACCCCACTCAAAACTAGCAGCTTTTCGAGTCACCTGATAAATAGGCTGGAGTAGCACACCCAAATGCCAGATATGCTGCCTCCAAAACACAAACAGGTCCATCAGGCATTGTGCCGTCCTTTTCAGTTGTAGGGGAGACCAGATCAACCACTTATCCTTCACTTGAGAAGGAATATCTCAACATACCCATACCACTGGACCCCCTAGAAATTTAACTGAGATGGAAGGCACCTGAATTTTTGTCTGGTTAATTTCCCACCCTCTATCACACAAATATAGCCAGAGTACTCCTTAGAAGCAAAGATGATGAGACTTCATCTCACATACTTTGGACATGTTATCAGGAGGGATCGGTCCCTAGAGAAGGACATCAAGCTTGGTGAAGTACAGGGTTAGAGAAAAGGAGGAAGGCCCTCAGTAAGATCCATTGACATAGTGACTGGAACAATGGGTTCAAGCAATAACAGTGATTATGAAGATAGTGCAGGACCAGGCAGTGTTTCATTCTGTTGTACATAGGACCACTATGAGTGGGAATTAACTTGGCAGCATCTAACAGCAACAACAGCACACAAATGTCTTACCAGTAAGTCTAGAATTGTCAACATTTCTTTATTACTAGGTCCAATCAGCATAATTTCATCAATGTAATGGACCAGTGTGACATCTTGTGGATAGGAAATGCAATCAAGTTTCCTGCAAACCAAATTATGACATAGGGCTGGAGAGTTGATATACTCCTGAGGTAGAACAGTGAAGGTGTATTGCTAGCCTTGCCAGCTGAAGGCATACTTCTTTTGGTGGTCTTTTGAAACAGATATGGAGAAAAAGACATTAGCCAGATCAATAGCTGCATACCAGGTACCAGGAGATGTATTAATTTGCTCAAATGATGAAACTACATCTGGAGCAGCAGCTGCAATTGGAGTCATCACCTGGTTACATTTTTAATAATCTACTGTCATTCTCCAAGATCTATCTGTTTTTTACATAGGACAAATAGTTAAGTTGAATGGGGATGTGGTAGGAATCACCATCCCTGCATCTTTAAAGTCCTGGATGGTGGCATTAATCTCTGTAATCCCTCCAAGAATGCAGTATTGCTTATGGTTTACTGTTTTCCTAGGTAGGGGCAGCTTTAATGGCTTCCACTTAGCCTTTCCTACCATAATAGCTCTTACTCCATATGTCAAGGATTCAATGTGAGAGTTCTGCCAGTTGCTGAGTATGTCTATTCCAATTATGCATTCTGGAACCAGGGAAATCACTACAGGATGGGTTTGGGGACCCACAGGACCTACTGTGAGATGGCCATGAGCTAAGACTCCACTAATCACCTGACCTCTATATGCCCCGACTCTGTCTGGTGGGCCACAGTGATGTTTTGAGTCTCCTGGAATTAATGTTCATTCAGAGCCAGTGTCCAGTAATCCTCCAAAAGTCTGATTGTTTCCTTTTCCCCAATTAACAGTCACTCTCGTAAAAGGCCATAGATATCTTTGGGGAAGCCTGGGGAAAAGATTATCTGTATAAATTTTTGGAAGTGCAGTGGGGTCCTTCCTTAAGGGGACCCTTCATTCAAGGGGTTGTGGGTCTGTAAACTCGCTCATGTCTGGGAATTGATTTAAGGGCCATGAACTTCTATTCTGGCCATTCAAGTTAGATTGCCATTCACTTGACCTAAAATTCTTCCGCTTGTGCAGATCAAGTAAATATTTAGTAGATTTCCCATCTATTCCACTCCTAGGGACACCGTGACTAATTAGCCAATGCCATAAGTCCATATGAGTCAGACTATTCTGATTACTACTTTGACTCCTTTGTCCATTATGGTAGCTGTGCCCACTTTGTCTTTATGGATTCAATGCTGATACTTGGCTCCTACCATCATGGGTTCCAATCTGCCCCATTATAGTTAAGTGTCTTAATTCAGTTAGGGTAGTTCCCACTGGCAAATCTGACTTGTATAAAATAGTAATCACAGCAATCTTCAAGGATTCTGGGACTCCCTTCACAAATTTGTTCTTCACTGTTGTAAAAGGTATGTCCTTTGGGCACTCCATGCGTGAGTCTGTGAGTTTAACCTAATAAATCCACTCTAACATGCCAGTTTCCCTGAGCCTTTGGATACCTCTTCTACAGTATACAAAAGCAGGTCTGGTACTTCAATTTGATTTAGTGTAAAAAAAAAAAAAACCTGTTGCTGTTGAGTCAATTCCAACTCATAGCAACCCTATAGAGTGTAGGTCACCACATAATCCATGCTTTAGCAAACCAACCAAATAAACCTCTAGAGCTGAAACACTGAATGAAGAATCTGTGCTTAGTGGGCCTATATCAATAAGCTCAAACTGATCCAACTTTATGTTCCTTGCAACATTATCTCACACCCTTAATAGCCATTCCCACACATGTGCCCCAGGTTTCTGTTTGTACATGTTAGAAAACTCAAGTGGTTCTTTTGGAGTGTAGCATACCTCTTCCTGGATCATGCTTTGTACTTCATCTTTTGGGGTTCACTGGGACTTAAGTCTAGCTACAGATCTAGAAGCAAAAATGGGTGGTGGGACTGTATTCTGAGAACACTCAGCAATGTCTTGTAAGCATCAGCCCAGGTGATGCCCCAGGAAATTACTCGGTTGTTTCCCCAGGAGATGACCCAGAAAAAGCCTCTTCAGACACAGCTGGGTTAATCGCATCAGATGGGGGTGGAGGAGCTATTGGTTTTACTGGGGAGGATGGCTTAGCAGACAAAGATGGAGTAATCTCTTCATATGGGAGTGAGAAGGCTGGTTCTGTCGGCAGGAGTGATTCAATGAAATTTAGGTGCTCAGCTTCTCCAACTTCCTGATTATTTGCCCATATGTCCCCAACCCAAGTTTCAAAATCCCATTTCTTCCCAATAAATGCTCTCAGTTTAACTTCAAATGTGATTCAAGGTTGGGAATTCAATCGGCATTGTAATCCAGTCACTCTTACAATAAGACTCTGGGTTTGGTTTTCGGCAATATCAGCTCTGTTACTCCAAGAAATAAGGCTTTCTTTCAGGGCACAAGTGGCAACTTTGGGTCATTTATACAGCAATTGAGCTGTGACTCTGAAGCCCTGAGCTCATCTCTGTCTTTCACTGCTTTGTCCAGGAAAAGTAGGACCAACAAACCAGCTTCCTTATATTTCTCATTCTGACAAAAGTGTAGAAAAGTATCAAACACATGATCACCCAAAGCCTCACCTCTCACCAATACTTGATCTATCGGTAGTGAAATTTTGTGTTTTTCTACTACTACCTCATGCCATGGATTAGCAGTGCCCTCTCCACTACTGGAAGCAGAGTCTTCAACATCTTTAAGACTAACGACCCTTGAGAACCAATTTAGAAAACTCATCCTTACAATTTTGTTTCTCTAGAACCACTCTCAGTACCAAATGTCTTAGGCTGGGTTCTCTAGAGAAGTAAAACCAGTGATGCATATATAGAGAGAGAGAGATTCATACCAAGGAAATGGCTCATGCAGTGGTAGAGTCTGGCAAGTCTCAACCCTGTGGGTCAGGCATCAGGCTAGAGGCTTCTCCTGACTCATGTAGCTGCGGGGGCTGATAAATAAAAGATTGGCAGGCTGCTGGCTCACAAGCTGTGAAGGCTGACACAGAAGTGTCGGCAGAAGTGATTCAATGAAATTTAGGTGCTCAGCTTCTCCAACTTCCTGATTATTTGCCCATATGTCCCCACCCCAAGTTTCAGAATCCCATTTCTTCCCAATCAATGGTCTCACTTTAACTTCAGATATCAGCAGGTAAGCTGCTAGCTCAAGTCCCAAGAATCAGAGGTCAGAAGATGATGAGATGGATGCAGGATCCCCAGCAAGAGCCTTGCTAAAACATCCATTTATATACTAGAGGAAGGCCACACCCCCAAGGAAACTCCTTTTCAACTAATTGGCTGCTCATAGTAGATCTCATCATGGAGTTGGTTACATCATTACATAACTGCCAAACCACTGAGAAACATGGCCCACTCAAGTTGACACACAACCTTAACTATCATATAACTCAAAGCAAAAAAGAAAGAAAAAAGGACTGGGGGCAGTGGGGAGGACAAAAAAACCTTAAACTGTCTTTCAGCCATTATATTGTTGATGGTAGATTTGATATTCTAATACTGTCTTATATGTATTGTGAATTAAAGCAAATGAATAAGTATGTTGAGGTTGTTGGGCACCAGGATTTTAGGCAGAAAGAAGAAACAGATGTAATATAGATGCACTTAAGTAAAGACTCTGTAGTGCTGAATTTGAAATGATATATTAGCATGAATTCATGATGTTCTTTTTCTTTAACCTTAGAGAAATGTTTGATTCCAGGTCTGGGGTAGAAAATGTCCAAAAAGAAGCCTGGAAACATTTTATAATACCAAATAGAAAAGAAGCTCTCAAAGTTTACTGGGGTAGTATCAAAAAGACTCAGAGGGGGGGCGGAGCCAAGATGGCGGACTAGGCAGACGTTACCTCGGATCCCTCTTACAACAAAGACACGGAAAAACAAGTGAATCGATCACATACATAACAATCTACGAACCCTGAACAACAAACACAGATTTAGAGACGGAGAACGAACTAATACGGGGAAGCAGCGATTGTTTCCAGAGCCTGGAGCCAGAGTACCAGTCAGGTACGGCACAAGCACAGAGACCTGCTCCACCCCCCTGAACTAACCCCGGGAGGGGGACCAGCCGGTTCCACGGGCGGCGTGGGACGCAGCTGGTAGGAGAAGTCCCCGGGAGGCAGTGACTGATCTTGGAGCAGAAAGAGCAGCATCCGAGCCGGAGAACCGTCCCGCAGGGATTTGGACTGCACGCAGGTACGCCATAAACACGGAGAGTTGCTCCACCCCCTGAACTAACCCTGGGAAGGGGACCAGCCGGGTCGCGCGGGCGGCGTGGGACGCAGCCGGTAGGAGAAGTCCCCGGGAGGCAGCGACTGGTATTGGAGTGGGGAGAACAGCGTTCCAGCCAGGACACTCGGTCGCGGCACAAGCACGGGGAGCTACTCCACCCATCTGAACTAACCCCGGGAGGGGACCCACCTAGTTCACGGGGGCGGCACGGCCACGCGGCTGGAGAGACGAGAAGTCCCCGGGAGGCAGCGACTGATTTTGGAGTTGAGAGTGCACCGTCCCAGTAGGGGAGCCTTGACGCTGGGCGTGGGGCTGGAAGCGGAGGATCTGACCGTGACTCCAGCGGGCCAGACCCCCTGGGGGCAATCTCCACACAGCCAGCACACATAGGCGACGCGCCCGCGGGAATCTCAGATATAACAGTCATTCCAAGCAAGACAAGCAACTCTGGCTATATTCTGAGGTGCTACTCTCCTATCTCTCTGTTCCCTCCCCCACCCTTCCCAGGCGGCTTCATTAACATCTGAATAGCCTGAGCCAAAGGGAGAACTCTGATAGGGATCTGACTGCAGTTTTTTTTTAGCCGATTTTCTGGAAAAACTAGTTTCCCAGTGATGGCTCGGAGACAACAATCCATATCAAACCACTTAAAGAAGCAGACCGGGACAGCTTCTCCAACCCCCCAAACAAAAGAATCAAAATCTTTCCCAAATGAAGATACAATTTTGGAATTATCAGATACAGAATATAAAAAACTAATTTACAGAATGCTTAATGATATCACAAATGAAATTAGGATATCTGCAGAAAAAGCCAAGGAACACACTGATAAAACTGTTGAAGAACTCAAAAAGATTATTCAAGAACATACTGGAAAAATTAATAAGTTGCAAGAATCCATAGAGAGACAACATGTAGAAATCCAAAAGATTAACAATAAAATAACAGAATTAGACAACGTAATAGGAAGTCAGAGGAGCAGACTCGAGCAATTAGAATGCAGACTGGGACATCTGGAGGACCAGGGAATCAACACCAACATAGCTGAAAAAAAATCAGATAAAAGAATTAAAAAAAATGAAGAAACCCTAAGAATTATGTGGGACTCTATCAAGAAGGATAACCTGCGGGTGATTGGAGTCCCAGAACAGGGAGGGGGGACAGAAAACACAGAGAAAATAGTTGAAGAACTTCTGACAGAAAACTTCCCTGACATCATGAAAGACGAAAGGATATCTATCCAAGATGCTCATCGAACCCCATTTAAGATTGATCCAAAAAGAAAAACACCAAGACATATTATCATCAAACTCACCAAAACCCAAGATAAACAGAAAATTTTAAAAGCAGCCAGGGAGAAAAGAAAGGTTTCCTTCAAGGGAGAACCAATAAGAATATGTTCTGACTACTCAGCAGAAACCATGCAGGCAAGAAGGGAATGGGACGACATATACAGAACACTGAAGGAGAAAAACTGCCAGCCAAGGATCATATATCCAGCAAAACTCTCTCTGAAATATGAAGGCGAAATTAAGATATTTACAGACAAACACAAGTTTAGAGAATTTGCAAAAACCAAACCAAAGCTACAAGAAATACTAAAGGATATTGTTTGGTCAGAGAACCAATAATATCAGATATCAGCACAACACAAGGTCACAAAACAGAACGTCCTGATATCAACTCAAATAGGGAAATCACAAAAACAAACAAATTAAGATTAATTAAAAAAAAAAAATACACATAACAGGGAATCATGGAAGTCAATAGGTAAAAGATCACAATAATCAAAAAGAGGGACTAAATACAGGAGGCATTGAACTGCCATATGGAGAGTGATACAAGGCGATATAGAACAATACAAGTTAGGTTTTTACTTAGAAAAATAGGGGTATATAATGAGGTAACCACAAAAAGGTATAACAACTCTATAACTCAAGACAAAAACCAAGAAAAACGTAACGACTCAACTAACATAAAGTCAAACACTATGAAAATGAGGATCTCACAATTTACTAAGAAAAACGCCTCAGCACAAAAAAGTATGTGGAAAAATGAAATTGTCAACAACACACATAAAAAGGCATCAAAATGACAGCACTAAAAACTTATTTATCTATAATTACCCTGAATGTAAATGGACTAAATGCACCAATAAAGAGACAGAGAGTCACAGACTGGATAAAGAAACACGATCCATCTATATGCTGCCTACAAGAGACACACCTTAGACTTAGAGACTCAAACAAACTAAAACTCAAAGGATGGAAAAAAGTATATCAAGCAAACAATAAGCAAAAAAGAAGAGGAGTAGCAATATTAATTTCTGACAAAATAGACTTTAGACTTAAATCCACCACAAAGGATAAAGAAGGACACTATATAATGATAAAAGGGACAATTGATCAGGAAGACATAACCATATTAAATATTTACGCACCCAATGACAGGGCTGCAAGATACATAAATCAAATTTTAACAGAACTGAAAAGCGAGATAGATACCTCCACAATTATAGTAGGAGACTTCAACACACCACTTTCGGAGAAGGACAGGACATCCAGTAAGAAGCTCAACAGAGACACGGAAGATCTAATTACAACAATCAACCAACTTGACCTCATTGACTTATACAGAACTCTCCACCCAACTGCTGCAAAATATACTTTTTTTTCCAGCGCACATGGAACATTCTCTAGAATAGACCACATATTAGGTCATAAAACAAACCTTTGCAGAGTCCAAAACATCGAAATATTACAAAGCATCTTCTCAGACCACAAGGCAATAAAACTAGAGATCAATAACAGAAAAACTAGGGAAAAGAAATCAAATACTTGGAAAATGAACAATACCCTCCTGAAAAAAGACTGGGTTATAGAAGACATCAAGGAGGGAATAAGGAAATTCATAGAAAGCAACGAGAATGAAAATACTTCCTATCAAAACCTCTGGGACACAGCAAAAGCAGTGCTCAGAGGCCAATTTATATCAATAAATGCACACATACAAAAAGAAGAAAGAGCCAAAATCAGAGAACTGTCCCTACAACTTGAACAAATAGAAAGTGAGCAACAAAAGAATCCATCAGGCACCAGAAGAAAACAAATAATAAAAATTAGAGCTGAACTAAATGAATTAGAGAACAGAAAAACAATTGAAAGAATTAACAAAGCCAAAAGCTGGTTCTTTGAAAAAATTAACAAAATTGATAAACCATTGGCTAGACTGACTAAAGAAATACAGGAAAGGAAACAAATAACCCGAATAAGAAATGAGAAGGACCACATCACAACAGAACCAAATGAAATTAAAAGAATCATTTCAGATTATTATGAAAAATTGTACTCTAACAAATTTGAAAACCTAGAAGAAATGGATGAATTCCTGGAAAAACACTACCTACCTAAACTAACACATTCAGAAGTAGAACAACTAAATAGACCCATAACAAAAAAAGAGATTGAACCGGTAATCAAAAAACTCCCAACAAAAAAAAGTCCTGGCCCGGACGGCTTCACTGCAGAGTTCTACCAAATTTTCAGAGAAGAGTTAACACCACTACTACTAAAGGTATTCCAAAGCATAGAAAATGACGGAATACTACCCAACTCATTCTATGAAGCCACCATCTCCCTGATACCAAAACCAGGTAAAGACATTACAAAAAAAGAAAATTATAGACCTATATCCCTCATGAACATTGATGCAAAAATCCTCAACAAAATTCTAGCCAATAGAATCCAACAACACATCAAAAAAATAATTCACCCTGATCAAGTGGGATTTATACCAGGTATGCAAGGCTGGTTTAATATCAGAAAAACCATTAATGTAATCCATCACATAAATAAAACAAAAGACAAAAACCACATGATCTTATCAATTGATGCAGAAAAGGCATTTGACAAAGTCCAACACCCATTCATGATAAAAACTCTTACCAAAATAGGAATTGAAGGAAAATTCCTCAACATAATAAAGGGCATCTATGCAAAGCCAACAGCCAATGTCACTCTAAATGGAGAGAACCTGAAAGCATTTCCCTTGAGAACGGGAACCAGACAAGGATGCCCTTTATCACCGCTCTTATTCAACATCGTGTTGGAAGTCTTAGCCAGGGCAATCAGGCTAGACAAAGAAATAAAAGGTATCCGGATTGGCAAGGAAGAAGTAAAGTTATCACTATTTGCAGATGACATGATTATATACACAGAAAACCCTAAGGAATCCTCCAGAAAACTACTGAAACTAATAGAAGAGTTTGGCAGAGTCTCAGGTTATAAAATAAACATACAAAAATCACTTGGATTCCTCTACATCAACAAAAAGAACACCGAAGAGGAAATAACCAAATCAATACCATTCACAATAGCCCCCAAGAAGATAAGATACTTAGGAATAAATCTTACCAAGGATGTAAAAGACCTATACAAAGAAAACTACAAAGCTCTACTACAAGAAATTCAAAAGGACATACTTAAGTGGAAAAACATACCTTGCTCATGGATAGGAAGACTTAACATAGTAAAAATGTCTATTCTACCAAAAGCCATCTATACATTTAACGCACTTCCGATCCAAATTCCAATGTCATAGTTTAAGGGGATAGAGAAACAAATCACCAATTTCATATGGAATGGAAAGAAGCCCCGGATAATCAAAGCACTACTGAAAAAGAAGAAGAAAGTGGGAGGCCTCACCTTACCTGACTTCAGAAACTATTATACAGCCACAGTAGTCAAAACAGCCTGGTATTGGTACAACAACAGACACATAGACCAATGGAACAGAATTGAGAACCCAGACATAGATCCATCCACGTATGAGCAGCTGATATTTGACAAAGGACCAGTGTCAATTAACTGGGGAAAAGATAGCCTTTTTAACAAATGGTGCTGGCATAACTGGATATCCATTTGCAAAAAAATGAAACAGGACCCATACCTCACACCATGCACAAAAACTAACTCCAAGTGGATCAAAGACCTAAACATAAAGACTAAAACGATAAAGATCATGGGAGAAAAAATTGGGACAACCCTAGGAGCCCTAATACAAGGTATAAACAGAATACAAAACATTACCAAAAATGATGAAGAGAAACCCGATAACTGGGAGCTCCTAAAAATCAAACACCTATGCTCATCTAAAGACTTCACCAAAAGAGTAAAAAGACCACCTACAGATTGGGAAAGAATTTTCAGCTATGACATCTCCGACCAGCGCCTGATCTCTAAAATCTACATGATTCTGTCAAAACTCAACCACAAAAAGACAAACAACCCAATCAAGAAGTGGGCAAAGGATATGAACACACATTTCTCTAAAGAAGATATTCAGGCAGCCAACAGATACATGAGAAAATGCTCTCGATCATTAGCCATTAGAGAAATGCAAATTAAAACTACGATGAGATTCCATCTCACACCAGCAAGGCTGGCATTAATCCAAAAAACACAAAATAATAAATGTTGGAGAGGCTGCGGAGAGATTGGAACTCTCATACACTGCTGGTGGGAATGTAAAATGGTACAACCACTTTGGAAATCTATCTGGCGTTATCTTAAACAGTTAGAAATAGAGCTACCATACAACCCAGAAATCCCACTCCTCGGAATATACCCTAGAGATACAAGAGCCTTCATACAAACAGATATATGCACACCCATGTTTATTGCAGCTCTGTTTACAATAGCAAAAAGTTGGAAGCAACCAAGGTGTCCATCAATGGATGAATGGGTAAATAAATTGTGGTATATTCACACAATGGAATACTACGCATCGATAAAGAACAGTGACGAATCTCTGAAACATTTCATAACATGGAGGAACCTGGAAGGCATTATGCTGAGCGAAATGAGTCAGAGGCAAAAGGACAAATATTGTATAAGACCACTATTATAAGATCTTGAGAAATAGTAAACCTGAGAAGAACACATACTTTTGTGGTTACGAGGGGGGGAGGGAGGGAGGGTGGGAGAGGGTTTTTTATTGATTAATCAGTAGATAAGAACTGCTTTAGGTGAAGGGAAAGACAACACTCAATACATGGAAGGTCAGCTCAATTGGACTGGACCAAAAGCAAAGAAGTTTCTGGGATAAAATGAATGCTTCAAAGGTCAGCGGAGCAAGCGCGGGGGTCTGGGGAACATGGTTTGCGGGGACTTCTAAGTCAATTGGCAAACTAATTCTATTATGAAATCATTCTGCATCCCACTTTGAAATGTGGCGTCTGGGGTCTTAAATGCTAACAAGCAGCCATCTAAGATGCAGCAATTGGTCTCAACCCGCCTGGAGCAAAGGAAAATGAAGAACACCAAGCCCACATGACAACTAAGAGCCCAAGAGACAGAAAGGGCCACATGAACCAGAGACCTACATCATCCTGAGACCAGAAGAACTAGTTGGTGCCCGGCCACAATCGATGACTGCCCTGACAGGGAGCTCAGCAGAGGACCCCTGAGGGAGCAGGAGATCAGTGGGATGCAGACCCCAAATTCTCATAACAAGACCAAACTTAATGGTCTGACTGAGACTGGAGGAATCCCGGCGGCCATGCTCCCCAGACCTTCAGTTGACACAGGACAGGAACCATCCCCGAAGACAACTCATCAGAAATGAAAGGGACTGGTCAGCGGGTGGGAGAGAGATGCTGATGAAGAGTGAGCTAATTATATCAGGTGGACACTTGAGATTGTGTTGGCAACTCTTGCCTGGAGGGGGGATGGGAGGATAGAGAGAGAGGGAAGCCGGCAAAATTGTCAAGAAAGGAGAGACTGAAAGGGCTGACTCAAGACGGGGAGAGTAAGTGGGAGTAGGGAGTGAGATGTATGTAAACTTATATGTGACAGACTGATTGGATTTGTAAACGTTCACTTGAAGCTTAATAAAAGTTATTATAAAAAAAAAAAATAATCAGAAAATGGAATGTATAAAGTATGAATCTATGAAAATTGGAGGTAAACAAAAATGAAAAAAAAAAAAAAAAAAGACTCAGAGGCTTACTTAAAGAGCCTCCCCTTGGGCAAAGATGGGACAAGATGACGTTATGTAAAAATACTTGCAATGGAGTTAAGCACTTCAAATATGTTTAAATCCATGAATTTATAAAGATACTAAAAAACAAAAAAGCAAAAAAAAAAAGTACAGGATACTGGGTAATAATTATTTTGAAAACTAGAAGAAAAAAAAAAGGTAAGAATCAAACATTTATTCTTTCTGCCTTTTCTACCCTAATTGTACTTCAGGTAAATAAATAGTTGGTTGGGGAAGTTTCTTTTTATTTAATTATTTTAGCTAATAAATGAAAAAATAAAAATAGAAAATCACCATTTCATAACCTCTAATGGAGCACTGGTGGCACAGTGGTTAACTGCTAACCAAAAGGCTGGCAGTTCAAATCCACCAGCAGCTCCTTGGAAATTCTATGGGGCAGTTCTACTCTCTAACACATGGAGTCCTCATGAGTCGAAATTGGCTTGATGGCAATGGGTTTGGTTTTGTGGGAGTTCATTGGAGTAAAGGATTTAGGTAATGATCATTAATGGCTGCTAAAATCACTGTAAGATCACCACCTACTTACAAAAAAACCCACCCTAACACCTATGAAGTAATCTTGCCAATCTGATCATGCTTCTGCATCTAATGATAAATATATAGGGCAGGGAACAGGAGAACATGTTAAAACAACACCACAAGGCTAAATAAGCAAAATCCAGACTCTGGAAAACTCTACCAGCAAATGACCTAGTTGTTTAAACAAATTACTTAAGGGTCGGTTGACAAAACAGGAAGGATAGAGATACCTACAGATTAAAAGATACTTAAAAGCATATGGATCTTTGCAGCACATGGATCTTATTTTGATCCTGATGCGAGCAATAAAGTACAAAAATGTGTAAGACAATTGAGGAAGCTTGAACATTGTCAGGATATTTAATATATTAAGGAATTTTCAATTTGTGTTTTTTAGGTAAGATAATGGTATTGTCCCCCATGCATCTATCAGTTTCTCCTACTGTGAGGGCTTGCATGTTGCTTTGATGCTGGAAGCTATGCCACTGGTATTCAAATACCAGTAGGGTCACCCACGGTGGACAGGTTTCAGCTGAGCTTCCAGACTAAGACAGACTAGGGAGAAGGGCCCAGCAGCCTACTTCTGAAAATAATTAGCCAGCGAAAACCTTATGAATAGCAGAGGAACATTGCCTGATATAGTGCATGAAGATGAGCCCCTCAGGTTGGAAGGCACTCAAGATACTACTGGGGAAGAGCTGCCTCCTCAAAGTAGACCCAAACCCAAAAAAACCCCACTGCCGTCGAGTTGATTCTGACTCATAGCGACCCTATAGCACAGAGTAGAGCTGCGCCATAGGGTTTCCAAAAAGTGCCTGATGGATTTGAACTACCAAGCTTTTGGTTAGCAGCAGTAGCTCTTAACTACTACGCTACCAGGGTTTCCCCTAAAAGTAGATTCAACCTTAATGATGTAGACAGAGTCAAGCTTTCGGCACCTTCATTTGCTGATATGGCACAACTCTAAATGAGAAGGAACAGCTGCAAACATCCATTAGTCATTGGAACATGGAGTGTACAAAGTATGAATTTAGTAAAATTGGAAATGGTCAAAAATGAAATGGAATGCAAAAAAATCTATATCCTGGGCATTAGTGAGCTGAAATGGACTGGTATTGGCCATTTTGAATCATAAATCCTGTGGTATACTATGCTGGGAATAACAAATTGAAGAGGAATGGTGTTGCATTCATAATCAAAAAGAACATTTCAAGATCTATCCTGAAGTACAATGCCGTCAGTGATAGGATAATATCCATACACCTATACAAGGAAGACCAATTAATATGACTGATATTCAAATTTACAAATGCACCAATCACCAAGGGCAAGGATGAAGAAATTGAAGACTTTTACCAACTTCTGCAGTTCAAAATTGATCAAACGTGCAATCAGGATGTATTGGTAATTACTGGTAATTGGAATGTGAAAGTTGGAAACAAGAAGAATTGGTAGTCAGAAAATATGGCCTTGGTGATAGAAACAATGCCAGAGATGATATGATAGAGTTTGGCAAGACCAGTGACTTCTTCATTGCAAATACCATTTTTCACCAATATAAATGGCAACTATACATGTGGACCTCACCAGATGTAATACACAGAAATCAAATTGACGACATCTGTGGAAAGAGACAATGGAAAAGCTCAACATCATCATTCAGAACAAGGCCAGAGGCCAACTGTGGAAAAGACCACCAATTGCTCCTCTGCAAGGTCCAGTTGAAACTGAAGAAAATTAGAACAAGTCCACAAGAGCCAATGTACAACTTGAGCATAACCCACTTGAATTTAGAGACCTTCTCAAGCATAGATTTGTCGCTCTGAACCCTAATGACAGAAGACCAGACGAGTTGTGGAATAATACCAAGGACATCATACATGAAGAAAGCAAGAGGTTGTTAGAAAAAAACAGGGAAGAAAGAAAAAACCAAAATGGATGTCAGAAAAGACTCTGAAACATGCTCTTGAACATCAAGTAGCTAAAGCGGAAGGAAGAAATGATGAAGTAAAAGTGCTGAATAGAAGATTTCAAAAGGTGGCTTGAGAAAACAAAGTACAGTATTATAATGACATGTGCAAAGACCTGGAGTTAGAAAACCAAAAGGGAAGAACATGCTCGGCATCTCTCAAGCTGAAAGACCTGAAGAAAAAATTCAAGCCTCAAGTTACAATAGGGAAGGATTCCAAGGGGAAAGTATTATAAACTATGCATGAAGCATTAAAAGATGAAAGAAACACACAGAGTTGATATACCAAAAAGAATTGACCGACGTTCAACCACTTCAGGAGGAAGCATATGATCAGGAACTGATGGTACCAAAGAAAGAAGTCTAAGCTGCACTGCAGGGATTGGCCAAAAACGAGGCACCAAGAATTGGTGGAATACCAATTGAAATGTTTCAGCAAATGAATGTAGCACTGAAGTGTTTCTTCATCTATGCCAAGAAATTTGGAAGACAGTTATCTGGTCTACTGGCTGGAAGAGATCCGTATTTATGCCTATTCCCAGGAAAGGTGACCCAACTGAATGTGGAAATTATCAAACAATATCATTAATATCTCAGGCAAGTAAAACTTTGCAGAAGATCATTCAAAAGGGGCTGCAGCAGTATATTAAAAGTGAACTGCCAGAAATTCAAGCCCAATTCAGGAGAGAATGTGGAACCAGAGATATCATTGATGATATCGGATGGATCCTGGCTGAAAGTAGAGAATACCAGAAAGATGTTTACCTGTGTTTTATTGACTATGCAAAGGCATTCGACTGTATAGATCATAGAAAATTATGGGTAACATTGTAAAGAATGGGAATTCCAGAACACCTAATTGTGCTCATGAGGATCCTATACATAGAACAAGGGGCAGTTGTTCGAACAGAACAAGAGGATACTTCGTGGTTTAAAGTCAGAAAGACATGCGTCAGGGTTGTATTTTTTCACCACACTGATTCAGTCTGTATGCTGAGCAAATAACCTGAGAAGCTGTACTAAATGAAGAAGAACTGGGCATCAGAATTGGAGGAAGACTCATTAACAACCTGTGACATGCAGATGACACAACCTTCCTTGCTGAAAGTGAAGAGGACTTGGAGCACTTACTGATGAAGGTCAAAGACCACAGCCTTCAGTACGGACTGCACCTCAACATAAAGAAAACAAAAATCCTCACAACTGGACCAATGAGCAACATCATGATAAATGGAGAAAAGATTGAAGTTGTCAAGGATTTCATTTTACTTGGATCCACAATCAACACCCATGAAAGCAGCAGTTAAGAAATCAAAAGACGCATTGGGTTGGGCAAATCTGCTGCAAAGAACCTCTTTAAAGTATTAAAAAGCAAAGATGTCATCTTGAAGACTAAGGTGCGCCTGACCCAAGCCGTGGTGTTTTCAATTGCCTTATATGCATACAAAAGCTGGATGATAAATAAGCAAGACCGAAGAAGAACTGATGCCTTTGAATTGCAGTGTTGCTGAAGGACGTTGAATATACCATGGCACTGCCAAAAGACTGAACAAATCTGTCTTGAAAGAACTACAACCAGAATGCTCCTTAGAAGCAAGGATGGCAAGACTACATCTCACATACTTTGGACATGTTATCAGGAAAGGTTGGTCCCCAGAGAAGGACATCATGCTTGGTAAAGTAGAATGCTACCGAAAAAGAGGAAGACCCTCAACAAGATGGACTGATGCAATGGCTGCAACAATTGGCTCAAGAATAACAAATATTGTGCGGATGGCACAGGACCAGGCAGTGTTTCGTTCTGTTGTACATACGGTTGCTATGAGTTGGAACCAACTCAGGGGCACCTAGCAACAACAACAATGGTATTGTGGCTATGTTTTTCAAAAATAATTTTTACCTTTTGAAGTATAAGCTGAAATACTTAGGGATGAAACAGTATAATATCTGGAATTTGCTTCAAAATAATTAGGTGGTAGAAGAGTGATGTTGTGGTTATTAGTTGCTATTGAGTTGGCTCAGACTCCTGGTAGCCTTATCTATAACAAAACAAAACATTGCCAGGTTCTGCATGATTTTCTAGCACTAACCCGCTGCCATCATAGGATAAATCTCCCGTCGTGATCCATAATGTTTCCATTGGCAAATTTTCAGAAGTAGACCCCCAAGCCTTTCTTCCTAGTCTGCCTTAGTCGGGAAGCTCCACTGAAATCCATCCACTAAGGGTGACCCCATTGACCATATTGGTGGCATAGCTTCCAGCATCATAGCAACACACAAGCCCTACAGTGAGACAAACTGACAGAAAAGTGGTGGGATGTGAGTAGAGGTATAACTAAAACAAGATCAACCATGCATTGGAAATTGTTAAATTGTTCTCTCTACTTATGTATATATTTGAAATTTTCCATAATAAAAAGGAAAAAGATCTAAGGCCTAAGCACATGAAATTTATGACATAAAGAGTAAATTTTGGGTGCAAAGAAGCCAAAAAATTAGTTTTTCTATCCCTAAGCTGAAGATGAGGAGCCCTGTGGCACAATGGGTAAGCAGTCGGTTGATAACTGAATGAAAGGTTGATGGTTCAAACCTACCAGTGGCTCCGCAGGAGAAAAAACCCGGAGGTCCACTCCCGTAGGAAACCCCATGTACAGTTCTACTCTGTCATATAGAGTTGCTATGAGTCAGAATCGACTCAACAACAATCAACAACAACAAGCCGAAGATGCCAAGAGTTAGAGGACAAAGGGACTTAGAGAAGAAGGAAGAGTGAGTGTAGGTGCCAACAGGTCTCTGAAGAAGTACCCTATGCCTGGGACCAACTTTAAGACGTCATTAGAAGGGTTGGGCCTCATTCTTAAGTAGAGTTCAGGTGCAAGTGTGGTAGTGGCCAGAATACAACAGGTTGTGTGGAGAGAGACAAGCACACCTGAGACACCCCGTAGTTGCCACATGTCATGGAGTGGAGGAAGTGAAGTGGTTTCCTAAGAGACTAAGAATGCCACGGGGACCACACAGGATCTCAGGCAGCTTCCGAGGTTTCCCACAGCTCTGGTGTGGCAGGAAGGTGGCTGAGAAAGAGCCAAATCAGGAGAGGACTTGAGTGCAAATGAGAAGTTTGCAACATTCAAAAGCCAGAGGAAATAAAGACCTCACAGCAGAGCCTGGGGGTTGTGGGGAGGGGCACCACATGATGATGACTGAAGACCAGAGCTCCAATCTCCCAGCCCATTTCACCACTCCACCCACTCCCCAGAACAAAAACCCAAGTCATGGTGGGAAGGGAAAGGCCCTGACTTGACTGAGATTATGATTTTGCCATGTAGCAGGGTACAAGCTCAATGTAAAAAAAAAAAAAAAAAAGAAGAAGAAAATTTACTTATCAAGTTTACTCATAAAAAAATAAAAATAAAAACCTATTTCTAATGCACCTGAATTTGTGTTCTTTTTCTTTGTTTTTAAGGAAACAGCTCCTGACCTAACCGTGGCATTCTGTGCCACATGCCTTCCTAACAATCGCAATAGAAAGGGTTCAGAGAGAAAAAGAGACTCAGCATGAGAAG
Source organism: Loxodonta africana (assembly GCF_030014295.1). Taxonomy (NCBI): domain Eukaryota; kingdom Metazoa; phylum Chordata; class Mammalia; order Proboscidea; family Elephantidae; genus Loxodonta; species Loxodonta africana. Next base: position 51,324,104 of record NC_087348.1, read on the forward strand.
ACAGGGAGCCATTTTGTCACTCATTAAGTTATAAGAACTGCAACCATTTACATTTATTCTGTTTTTTTTTTTTTTTTTAAAGCACTGGCTATAAAATAAGATATAACAAAGATCATAAGTGAAATGGTTTATTTCCATGTCTAAATAACAATGATAGTTAAATTGAGTAATTTCTATGTGATGATGACGGTAGCTGACATCGAGTCCACTCTGACGCAGGGCGACTTGCATACAACACGATCAAATGTTGCCAGGTCCTGCATCATTCTCATGATCACTAGCATGCTCAAGTTCATTGCCACAGCTATTGTGCCAATCTATCTCACCCAGGGGCCCCCTTGCCCTCTCTGGCCCTCTACTTTACCAAAAACAATGTCCTCCTCCAGCAGTGGGTCCCTCCTGATGACGCGTGCAAAGAAAGCGAGTCGGAGAGTGTTCTGTTGTGATACATAAGCTTTTCATCGGCTTATTTTCCAGAGTAGATCACCAGGCCTTTCTTCCTAGTTTGTCTTAATCTGGAAGCTCTGCTGAAACCTGTGCACCATGTGTGACCCTGCTAGTATTCGAAATACCAGCGTCATAGATTTCAGCTTCATAGCAACATGCAAGCCACCCCAGTACGACAAACTGATAGGCAGGTGGTATGTACCAAGGGCTTTGTGTGAATATCTCATGTTAGCAAACTCATGTTACCATCTCCACTCCACAGACAGGGTCACTGACATTCAGAAAAGGAAGAAGTATATTCAACAGCCACACACCTAGCATTTAATAGAAATTCAGTAGGACCCCACACAGTGCGGCTACAGAACTTAGGTTTGTAGCCTCCCAGCACTTAGGCCGCTGCTGCCTTAACAAGGCAAATGGCCAAATCACCGGTCCAGCTTCAGTATGCTCACTCCAGGCCTCCACTCTGAAAGGTGAGATCAGCAAAGACTTGGCTCCCACTAAGTGACTCTAGAAAGGAAGACTGAGATTTCAAAAAGCTGCTCTGGACAAGCTCTAGATGAAGCCTGAGTTTGCCATTAACAAAAAAACGTTTTTTTCCATGAACACAAGTGCTGCTGGCTATTGCAGAAAGCAGAGGGAGGCTGCAAAAGGCCAGCTGGGGTCACTCCTGACCTTGTGGCTGTGCTCAGAGGGGAGTGAAAAAGCAAAATCCACTTGGTTATCAGTTGACTATTTCGGGCCCTTTCTAAACAAGCTATGTGTGAGAAAGTGGGTCAAAGTTAATTTGTTTTAGATTGAGTGTGAGGAGGAAGTACAGAACACACCTCATTGTGCAGGGGGCTGGGAAGGTTCCTTTGCTCTATAATGGACATTGAGAATTGGTACAAATAACTTGGGTGGATAAAGTTTATTAATGGCACCATTTTTTCATTGCTAGTAAATAAACAGTATTAACTTAAAGTTCTGATGGTGGATTTTTCCTAGGGATGTCTGAGCTACTCAGGCCTAAGGCCCAGGCATAAATTTGGTACAGTATGTCCTCCCTCTACCAAGCAGAGCATTGTCACCTGCTGCCAAGCACAGGGGATGGGACCTGACAAGAATCTGGGTTATTGTTGGACATAAAGTAGTCTGGCACTGGGTCAAAATCAATTTGGCCGTTTAAAGTCTCTGAGGGTTGGGGCAAGTCCTAAAAAACAGTGACAAGACCATAATAAGTCCTTTACGAGCACTTCTGTGCTCCAACGACATTGAACTGGTGTTTATAAGCGCTGACCTCA